>NC_083764.1:841893-1141893 GCF_963514075.1 Conger conger | reverse complement strand
CCGCGATTTCGGGAGTTTTCGCGAGTCCGCGATTTCGGGAGTGTTCGCGAGTCCGCGATTTCGCGAGTGTTCGCGAATCCGCGATTTCGCGAGTGTTCGCGAGTCCGCGATTTCGCGAGTGTTTGCGAGTACGCGAGTCCGCGATTTCGGGAGTGTTCGCGAGTCCGCGATTTCGTGAGTGTTCGCGAGTCCGCGATTTCGCGAGTCCGTGATTTCCCGAGTGTTCGCGAGTCCGCGATTTCGCGATTTTTCGCGAGTCCGCGATTTCGGGAGTGTTCGCGAGTCCGCGATTTCGCGAGTGTTTGCGAGTACGCGAGTCCGCGATTTCGGGAGTTTTCGCCAGTCCGCGATTTCGGGAGTCCGCGATTTCGCGAGTGTTCGCGAGTACGCGAGTCCGTTATTTCGCGAGTGTTCACAGGTCCGCGATTTCGCGGGTGTTCGCGAGTCCGCGATTTCCAGAGTGTTCGCGAGTCCGCGATTTCGCGAGTGTTCGCGAATCCGCGATTTCGCGAGTGTTCTTGAGTCCGCGATTTCGGGAGTGTTCGCGAGTCCGCGATTTCGCGAGTGTTTGCGAGTCCGCGATTTCGCGAGTGTTTGCGAGTCCGCGATTTCGCGAGTGTTTGCGAGTCCGCGATTTCGCCTGTGTTCGCGAGTCCGCGATTTCGGGAGTGTTCGCGTGTCCGCGATTTCGCGAGTGTTTGCGAGTCCGCGATTTCGGGAGTTTTCGCGAGTCCGCGATTTCGGGAGTGTTCGCGAGTCCGCGATTTCGCGAGTGTTTGCGAGTCCGCGATTTCGCCTGTGTTCGCGAGTCCGCGATTTCGGGAGTGTTCGCGAGTCCGCGATTTCGCGATTGTTCGCGAGTCCGCGATTTAGGGAGTGTTCGCGAGTCCGCGATTTCGCGAGTGTTCGCGAGTCCGCGATTTCGGGAGTGTTCGCGAGTCCGTTATTTCGCTAGTGTTCACAAGTCCGCGATTTCGCGATTTCGCGATTTCGCGATATTTCGCGAGTCCGCGATTTCGGGATGTTCGCGAGTCCGCGATTTCGCGAGTGTTTGCGAGTCCGCGATTTCGCCTGTGTTCGCGAGTCCGCGATTTCGGGAGTGTTCGCGAGTCCTCGATTTCGCGAGTGTTTGCGAGTCCGCGATTTCGGGAGTTTTCGCGAGTCCGCGATTTCGGGAGTGTTCGCGAGTCCGCGATTTCGCGAGTGTTCGCGAATCCGCGATTTCGCGAGTGTTCGCGAGTCCGCGATTTCGCGAGTGTTTGCGAGTACGCGAGTCCGCGATTTCGGGAGTGTTCGCGAGTCCGCGATTTCGTGAGTGTTCGCGAGTCCGCGATTTCGCGAGTCCGTGATTTCCCGAGTGTTCGCGAGTCCGCGATTTCGCGATTTTTCGCGAGTCCGCGATTTCGGGAGTGTTCGCGAGTCCGCGATTTCGCGAGTGTTTGCGAGTACGCGAGTCCGCGATTTCGGGAGTTTTCGCCAGTCCGCGATTTCGGGAGTCCGCGATTTCGCGAGTGTTCGCGAATCCGCGATTTCGTGGGTGTTCGCGAGTCCGCGATTTCGGGAGTTTTTGCGAGTACGCGAGTCCGCGATTTCGGGAGTGTTCGCGAGTCCGCGATTTCGGGAGTGTTCGCGAGTCCGCGATTTCGCGAGTGTTCGCGAGTCCGCGATTTCGGGAGTGTTCGCGAGTCCGCGATTTCGCGAGTCCGTGATTTCCCGAGTGTTCGCGAGTCCGCGATTTCGCGATTGTTCGCGAGTCCGCGATTTCGGGAGTTTTCGCGAGTCCGCGATTTCCCGAGTGTTTGCGAGTACGCGAGTCCGCGATTTCGGGAGTGTTCGCGAGTCCGCGATTTCGGGAGTGTTCGCGAGTCCGCGATTTCGTGAGTCCGCGATTTCGCGAGTGTTCGCGAGTCCGCGATTTCGCTGGTGTTCGCGAGTCCGCGATTTCGCTAGTGTTTGCGAGTCCGCGATATCGCGATTGTTCGCGAGTCCGCGATTTCGGGATGTTCGCGAGTCCGCGATTTCGCGAGTGTTCGCGAATCCGCGATTTCGAGGGTTTTCGCGAGTCCGCGATTTCGGGAGTGTTCGCGAGTCCGCGATTTCGCGAGTGTTTGCGAGTCCGCGATTTCGCCTGTGTTCGCGAGTCCGCGATTTCGGGAGTGTTCGCGAGTCCGCGATTTCGCGAGTGTTTGCGAGTACGCGAGTCCGCGATTTCGGGAGTTTTCGCGAGTCCGCGATTTCGGGAGTGTTCGCGAGTCCGCGATTTCGCGAGTGTTTGCGAGTCCGCGATTTCGCCTGTGTTCGCGAGTCCGCGATTTCGGGAGTGTTCGCGAGTCCGCGATTTCGCGAGAGTTCGCGAGTCCTCGATTTCGCGGGTGTTCGCGAGTCCGCGATTTCGGGATTGTTCGCGAGTCCGCGATTTCGCGAGTGTTCGCGAGTCCGCGATTTCGCGATTGTTCGCGAGTCCGCGATTTCGCGATTGTTCGCGAGTCCGCGATTTAGGGAGTGTTCGAAAGTCCGCGATTTCGCGAGTGTTCGCGAGTCCGCGATTTCGGGAGTCTTCGCGAGTCCGTTATTTCGCGAGTGTTCACAAGTCCGCGATTTCGCGGATGTTCGCGAGTCCGCGATTTCGCGATTGTTCGCGAGTCCGCGATTTCGGGATGTTCGCGAGTCCGCGATTTCGCGAGTGTTTGCGAGTCCGCGATTTCGCCTGTGTTCGCGAGTCCGCGATTTCGGGAGTGTTCGCGAGTCCGCGACTTCGCGAGTGTTTGCGAGTCCGCGATTTCGGGAGTTTTCGCGAGTCCGCGATTTCGGGAGTGTTCGCGATTCCGCGATTTTGCGAGTGTTCGCGAGTCCGCGATTTCGCGAGTGTTCGCGAGTCCGCGATTTCGGGAGTGTTCGCGAGTCCGCGATTTCGGGAGTGTTCGCGAGTCCGCGATTTCGGGAGTGTTCGCGAGTCCGCGATTTCGGGAGTGTTCGCGAGTCCGCGATTTCGGGAGTGTTCGCGAGTCCGCGATTTCGCGAGTGTTCGCGAGTCCGCGATTTCGCGGGTCTTCGCGAGTCCGCGATTTCGGGAGTATTCGCGAGTCCGCGATTTCGGGAGTATTCGCGAGTCCGCGATTTCGCGAGTATTCGCGAGTCCGCGATTTCGCGATTTCGGGAGTGTTCGCGAGTCCGCGATTTCGCGGGTTGTCGCGAGTCCGCGATTTCGGGAGTGTTCGCGAGTCCGCGATTTCGCGAGTCCGCGATTTCGCGAGAGTTCGCGAGTCCGCGATTTCGCGAGAGTTCGCGAGTCCTCGATTTCGCGGGTGTTCGCGTGTCCGCGATTTCGCGAGTGTTTGCGAGTCCGCGATTTCGCGATTGTTCGCGAGTCCGCGATTTCGCGGGTTGTCGCGACTCCGCGATTTCGGGAGTGTTCGCGAGTCCGCGATTTCGCGAGTGTTCGCGAGTCCGCGATTTCGCGAGTGTTCACAAGTCCGCGATTTCGCGGGTGTTCGCGAGTCCGCGATTTCGGTAGTGTTTGCGAGTCCGCGATTTCGCGAGTCCGTGATTTCGGGAGTCTTCGCGAGTCCGCGAATTCGGGAGTGTTCGCGATTCCGCGATTTCGCGGGTCCGCGATTTCGGGAGTGTTCGCGAGTCCGCGATTTCGGGACTGTTCGCGAGTCCGCGATTTCGGGAGTGTTCGCGAGTCCGCGATTTCGCGGGTGTTCGCGAGTCCGCGATTTCGCGGGTGTTCGCGAGTCCGCGATTTCGCGGGTGTTCGCGAGTCCGCGATTTCGCGAGTGTTCGCGAGTCCGCGATTTCGCGAGTCCGTGATTTCCCGAGTGTTCGCGAGTCCGCGATTTCGCGATTGTTCGCGAGTCCGCGATTTCGGGAGTTTTCGCGAGTCCGCGATTTCCCGAGTGTTTGCGAGTACGCGAGTCCGCGATTTCGGGAGTGTTCGCGAGTCCGCGATTTCGGGAGTGTTCGCGAGTCCGCGATTTCGTGAGTCCGCGATTTCGCGAGTGTTCGCGAGTCCGCGATTTCGCTGGTGTTCGCGAGTCCGCGATTTCGCTAGTGTTTGCGAGTCCGCGATATCGCGATTGTTCGCGAGTCCGCGATTTCGGGATGTTCGCGAGTCCGCGATTTCGCGAGTGTTCGCGAATCCGCGATTTCGAGGGTTTTCGCGAGTCCGCGATTTCGGGAGTGTTCGCGAGTCCGCGATTTCGCGAGTGTTTGCGAGTCCGCGATTTCGCCTGTGTTCGCGAGTCCGCGATTTCGGGAGTGTTCGCGAGTCCGCGATTTCGCGAGTGTTTGCGAGTACGCGAGTCCGCGATTTCGGGAGTTTTCGCGAGTCCGCGATTTCGGGAGTGTTCGCGAGTCCGCGATTTCGCGAGTGTTTGCGAGTCCGCGATTTCGCCTGTGTTCGCGAGTCCGCGATTTCGGGAGTGTTCGCGAGTCCGCGATTTCGCGAGAGTTCGCGAGTCCTCGATTTCGCGGGTGTTCGCGAGTCCGCGATTTCGGGATTGTTCGCGAGTCCGCGATTTCGCGAGTGTTCGCGAGTCCGCGATTTCGCGATTGTTCGCGAGTCCGCGATTTCGCGATTGTTCGCGAGTCCGCGATTTAGGGAGTGTTCGAAAGTCCGCGATTTCGCGAGTGTTCGCGAGTCCGCGATTTCGGGAGTCTTCGCGAGTCCGTTATTTCGCGAGTGTTCACAAGTCCGCGATTTCGCGGATGTTCGCGAGTCCGCGATTTCGCGATTGTTCGCGAGTCCGCGATTTCGGGATGTTCGCGAGTCCGCGATTTCGCGAGTGTTTGCGAGTCCGCGATTTCGCCTGTGTTCGCGAGTCCGCGATTTCGGGAGTGTTCGCGAGTCCGCGACTTCGCGAGTGTTTGCGAGTCCGCGATTTCGGGAGTTTTCGCGAGTCCGCGATTTCGGGAGTGTTCGCGATTCCGCGATTTCGCGAGTGTTTGCGAGTCCGCGATTTCGCCTGTGTTCGCGAGACCGCGATTTCGGGAGTGTTCGCGAGTCCGCGATTTCGCGAGTGTTTGCGAGTACGCGAGTCCGTTATTTCGCGAGTGTTCACAAGTCCGCGATTTCGCGGGTGTTCGCGAGTCCGCGATTTCGGGAGTGTTCGCGAGTCCGCGATTTCGCGAGTGTTCGCGAATCCGCGATTTCGCGAGTGTTCGCGAGTCCGCGATTTCGGGAGTGTTCGCGAGTCCGCGATTTCGCGAGTGTTTGCGAGTCCGCGATTTCGCGAGTGTTTGCGAGTCCGCGATTTCGGGAGTGTTCGCGAGTCCGCGATTTCGCGTGTGTTTGCGAGTACGCGAGTCCGCGATTTCGGGAGTGTTCGCGAGTCCGCGATTTCGGGAGTGTTCGCGAGTCCGCGATTTCGGGAGTGTTCGCGAGTCCGCGATTTCGTGAGTCCGCGATTTCGCGAGTGTTCGCGAGTCCTCGATTTCGCGAGTGTTCGCGAGTCCGCGATTTCGCGAGTGTTCGCGAGTCCGAGATTTCGCGAGTGTTCGCGAGTCCGCGATTTCGCGAGTGTTCGCGAGTCCGCGATTTCGCCTGTGTTCGCGAGTCCGCGATTTCGGGAGTGTTCGCGAGTCCGCGATTTCGGGAGTGTTCGCGAGTCCGCGATTTCGGGAGTGTTCGCGAGTCCGCGATTTCGGGAGTGTTCGCGAGTCCGCGATTTCGCGAGTGTTCGCGAGTCCGCGATTTCGCGAGTGTTCGCGAGTCCGAGATTTCGCGAGTGTTCGCGAGTCCGCGATTTCGCGAGTGTTCGCGAGTCCGCGATTTCGCGAGTGTTCGCGAGTCCGCGATTTCGCCTGTGTTCGCGAGTCCGCGATTTCGGGAGTGTTCGCGAGTCCGCGATTTCGGGAGTGTTCGCGAGTCCGCGATTTCGGGAGTGTTCGCGAGTCCGCGATTTCGGGAGTGTTCGCGAGTCCGCGATTTCGGGAGTGTTCGCGAGTCCGCGATTTCGGGAGTGTTCGCGAGTCCGCGATTTCGCGGGTCTTCGCGAGTCCGCGATTTCGGGAGTATTCGCGAGTCCGCGATTTCGCGAGTGTTTGCGAGTCCGCGATTTCGCCTGTGTTCGCGAGTCCGCGATTTCGGAAGTGTTCGCGAGTCAGCCATTTCGCGAGTGTTTGCGAGTACGCGAGTCCGCGATTTCGGGAGTGTTCGCGAGTCCGCGATTTCGGGAGTGTTCGCGAGTCCGCGATTTCGGGAGTGTTCGCGAGTCCGCGATTTCGTGAGTCCGCGATTTCGCGGGTTGTCGCGAGTCCGCGATTTCGGGAGTGTTCGCGAGTCCGCGATTTCGCGAGTCCGCGATTTCGCGAGAGTTCGCGAGTCCTCGATTTCGCGGGTGTTCGCGTGTCCGCGATTTCGCGAGTGTTTGCGAGTCCGCGATTTCGCGATTGTTCCCGAGTCCGCGATTTCGCGGGTTGTCGCGACTCCGCGATTTCGGGAGTGTTCGCGAGTCCGCGATTTCGCGAGTCCGCGATTTCGCGAGTGTTCGCGAGTCCGCGATTTCGCGAGTGTTCACAAGTCCGCGATTTCGCGGGTGTTCGCGAGTCCGCCATTTCGGTAGTGTTTGCGAGTCCGCGATTTCGCGAGTCCGTGATTTCGGGAGTCTTCGCGAGTCCGCGATTTCGCGGATGTTCGCGAGTCCGCGAATTCGCGGGTCCGCGATTTCGGGAGTGTTCGCGAGTCCGCGATTTCGGGAGTGTTCGCGAGTCCGCGATTTCGGGAGTGTTCGCGTGTCCGCGATTTCGGGAGTGTTCGCGAGTCCGCGATTTCGCGGGTGTTCGCGAGTCCGCGATTTCGCGGGTGTTCGCGAGTCCGCGATTTCGCGAGTGTTCGCGAGTCCGCGATTTCGCGAGTCCGTGATTTCCCGAGTGTTCGCGAGTCCGCGATTTCGCGATTGTTCGCGAGTCCGCGATTTCGGGAGTTTTCGCGAGTCCGCGATTTCCCGAGTGTTTGCGAGTCCGCGATTTCGCGATTGTTCGCCAGTCCGCGATTTCGGGAGTGTTCGCGAGTCCGCGATTTCGGGAGTGTTCGCGAGTCCGCGATTTCGCGAGTGTTTGCGAGTCCGCGATTTCGCCTGTGTTCGCGAGTCCGCGATTTCGGGAGTGTTCGCGAGTCCGCGATTTCGCGAGTGTTTGCGAGTACGCGTGTCCGCGATTTCGGGAGTTTTCGCGAGTCCGCGATTTCGGGAGTGTTCGCGAGTCCGCGATTTCGCGAGTGTTTGCGAGTCCGCGATTTCGCTTGTGTTCGCGAGTCCGCGATTTCGGGAGTGTTCGCGAGTCCGCGATTTCGCGAGAGTTCGCGAGTCCTCGATTTCGCGGGTGTTCGCGTGTCCGCGATTTCGCGAGTGTTTGCGAGTCCGCGATTTCGCGATTGTTCGCGAGTCCGCGATTTCGGGAGTTTTCGCGAGTGTTCGCGAGTCCGCGATTTCGGGAGTGTTCGCGAGTCCGCGATTTCGGGAGTGTTCGCGAGTCCGCGATTTCGGGAGTGTTCGCGAGTCCGCGATTTCGCGAGTGTTCGCGAGTCCGCGATTTCGCGAGTGTTCGCCAATCCGCGATTTCGCGGGTCTTCGCGAGTCCGCGATTTCGGGAGTATTCGCGAGTCCGCGATTTCGCGAGTGTTTGCGAGTCCGCGATTTCGCCTGTGTTCGCGAGTCCGCGATTTCGGAAGTGTTCGCGAGTCCGCCATTTCGCGAGTGTTTGCGAGTACGCGAGTCCGCGATTTCGGGAGTTTTCGCGAGTCCGCGATTTCGGGAGTGTTCGCGAGTCCGCGATTTCGCGGGTTGTCGCGAGTCCGCGATTTCGGGAGTGTTCGCGAGTCCGCGATTTCGCGAGTCCGCGATTTCGCGAGAGTTCGCGAGTCCGCGATTTCGCGAGAGTTCGCGAGTCCTCGATTTCGCGGGTGTTCGCGTGTCCGCGATTTCGCGAGTGTTTGCGAGTCCGCGATTTCGCGATTGTTCGCGAGTCCGCGATTTCGCGGGTTGTCGCGACTCCGCGATTTCGGGAGTGTTCGCGAGTCCGCGATTTCGCGAGTGTTCGCGAGTCCGCGATTTCGCGAGTGTTCACAAGTCCGCGATTTCGCGGGTGTTCGCGAGTCCGCGATTTCGGTAGTGTTTGCGAGTCCGCGATTTCGCGAGTCTTCGCGAGTCCGCGAATTCGGGAGTGTTCGCGATTCCGCGATTTCGCGGGTCCGCGATTTCGCGAGTGTTCGCGAGTCCGCGATTTCGGGAGTGTTCGCGAGTCCGCGATTTCGGGAGTGTTCGCGAGTCCGCGATTTCGCGGGTGTTCGCGAGTCCGCGATTTCGCGGGTGTTCGCGAGTCCGCGATTTCGCGAGTGTTCGCGAGTCCGCGATTTCGGGAGTGTTCGCGAGTCCGCGATTTCGCGAGTGTTTGCGAGTACGCGAGTCCGCGATTTCGGGAGTTTTCGCGAGTCCGCGATTTCGGGAGTGTTCGCGAGTCCGCGATTTCGCGAGTGTTTGCGAGTCCGCGATTTCGCCTGTGTTCGCGAGTCCGCGATTTCGGGAGTGTTCGCGAGTCCGCGATTTCGCGAGAGTTCGCGAGTCCTCGATTTCGCGGGTGTTCGCGAGTCCGCGATTTCGGGATTGTTCGCGAGTCCGCGATTTCGCGAGTGTTCGCGAGTCCGCGATTTCGCGATTGTTCGCGAGTCCGCGATTTCGCGATTGTTCGCGAGTCCGCGATTTAGGGAGTGTTCGCGAGTCCGCGATTTCGCGAGTGTTCGCGAGTCCGCGATTTCGGGAGTGTTCGCGAGTCCGTTATTTCGCGAGTGTTCACAATTCCGCGATTTCGCGGATGTTCGCGAGTCCGCGATTTCGCGATTGTTCGCGAGTCCGCGATTTCGGGATGTTCGCGAGTCCGCGATTTCGCGAGTGTTTGCGAGTCCGCGATTTCGCCTGTGTTCGCGAGTCCGCGATTTCGGGAGTGTTCGCGAGTCCGCGACTTCGCGAGTGTTTGCGAGTCCGCGATTTCGGGAGTTTTCGCGAGTCCGCGATTTCGGGAGTGTTCGCGAGTCCGCGATTTCGCGAGTGTTTGCGAGTCCGCGATTTCGCCTGTGTTCGCGAGACCGCGATTTCGGGAGTGTTCGCGAGTCCGTTATTTCGCGAGTGTTCACAAGTCCGCGATTTCGCGGGTGTTCGCGAGTCCGCGATTTCGGGAGTGTTCGCGAGTCCGCGATTTCGCGAGTGTTCGCGAATCCGCGATTTCGCGAGTGTTCGCGAGTCCGCGATTTCGGGAGTGTTCGCGAGTCCGCCATTTCGCGAGTGTTTGCGAGTCCGCGATTTCGCGAGTGTTTGCGAGTCCGCGATTTCGGGAGTGTTCGCGAGTCCGCGATTTCGCGAGTGTTTGCGAGTACGCGAGTCCGCGATTTCGGGAGTGTTCGCGAGTCCGCGATTTCGGGAGTGTTCGCGAGTCCGCGATTTCGGGAGTGTTCGCGAGTCCGCGATTCCGTGAGTCCGCGATTTCGCGAGTGTTCGCGAGTCCGCGATTTCGCTGGTGTTCGCGAGTCCGCGATTTCGCGAGTGTTTGCGAGTCCGCGATATCGCGATTGTTCGCGAGTCCGCGATTTCGGGATGTTCGCGAATCCGCGATTTCGCGAGTGTACGCGAATCCGCGATTTCGAGGGTTTTCGCGAGTCCGCGATTTCGGGAGTGTTCGCGAGTCCGAGATTTCGCGAGTGTTTGCGAGTCCGCGATTTCGCCTGTGTTCGCGAGTCCGCGATTTCGGGAGTGTTCGCGAGTCCGCGATTTCGGGAGTGTTCGCGAGTCCGCGATTTCGGGAGTGTTCGCGAGTCCGCGATTTCGCGAGTGTTCGCCAATCCGCGATTTCGCGGGTCTTCGCGAGTCCGCGATTACGGGAGTATTCGCGAGTCCGCGATTTCGGGAGTGTTTGCGAGTCCGCGATTTCGCGAGTGTTCGCGAATCCGCGATTTCGCGAGTGTTCGCGAGTCCGCGATTTCGGGAGTGTTCGCGAGTCCGCCATTTCGCGAGTGTTTGCGAGTCCGCCATTTCGCGAGTGTTTGCGAGTCCGCGATTTCGCGAGTGTTTGCGAGTCCGCGATTTCGGGAGTGTTCGCGAGTCCGCGATTTCGCGAGTGTTTGCGAGTACGCGAGTCCGCGATTTCGGGAGTGTTCGCGAGTCCGCGATTTCGGGAGTGTTCGCGAGTCCGCGATTTCGGGAGTGTTCGCGAGTCCGCGATTCCGTGAGTCCGCGATTTCGCGAGTGTTCGCGAGTCCGCGATTTCGCTGGTGTTCGCGAGTCCGCGATTTCGCGAGTGTTTGCGAGTCCGCGATTTCGAGGGTTTTCGCGAGTCCGCGATTTCGGGAGTGTTCGCGAGTCCGCGATTTCGCGAGTGTTTGCGAGTCCGCGATTTCGCCTGTGTTCGCGAGTCCGCGATTTCGGGAGTGTTCGCGAGTCCGCGATTTCGGGAGTGTTCGCGAGTCCGCGATTTCGGGAGTGTTCGCGAGTCCGCGATTTCGGGAGTGTTCGCGAGTCCGCGATTTCGCGAGTGTTCGCCAATCCGCGATTTCGCGGGTCTTCGCGAGTCCGCGATTTCGGGAGTATTCGCGAGTCCGCGATTTCGGGAGTGTTTGCGAGTCCGCGATTTCGCCTGTGTTCGCGAGTCCGCGATTTCGGAAGTGTTCGCGAGTCCGCCATTTCGCGAGTGTTTGCGAGTACGCGAGTCCGCGATTTCGGGAGTTTTCGCGAGTCCGCGATTTCGGGAGTGTTCGCGAGTCCGCGATTTCGGGAGTGTTCGCGAGTCCGCGATTTCGCGGGTGTTCGCGAGTCCGCGATTTCGCGGGTGTTCGCGAGTCCGCGATTTCGCGAGTGTTCGCGAGTCCACGATTTCGCGAGTCCGTGATTTCCCGAGTGTTCGCGAGTCCACGATTTCGCGATTGTTCGCGAGTCCGCGATTTCGGGAGTTTTCGCGAGTCCGCGATTTCCCGAGTGTTTGCGAGTCCGCGATTTCGCGATTGTTCGCCAGTCCGCGATTTCGGGAGTGTTCGCGAGTCCGCGATTTCGGGAGTGTTCGCGAGTCCGCGATTTCGCGAGTGTTTGCGAGTCCGCGATTTCGCCTGTGTTCGCGAGTCCGCGATTTCGGGAGTGTTCGCGAGTCCGCGATTTCGCGAGTGTTTGCGAGTACGCGTGTCCGCGATTTCGGGAGTTTTCGCGAGTCCGCGATTTCGGGAGTGTTCGCGAGTCCGCGATTTCGCGAGTGTTTGCGAGTCCGCGATTTCGCCTGTGTTCGCGAGTCCGCGATTTCGGGAGTGTTCGCGAGTCCGCGATTTCGCGAGAGTTCGCGAGTCCTCGATTTCGCGGGTGTTCGCGTGTCCGCGATTTCGCGAGTGTTTGCGAGTCCGCGATTTCGCGAGTGTTTGCGAGTCCGCGATTTCGGGAGTGTTCGCGAGTCCGCGATTTCGCGAGTGTTTGCGAGTACGCGAGTCCGCGATTTCGGGAGTGTTCGCGAGTCCGCGATTTCGGGAGTGTTCGCGAGTCCGCGATTTCGGGAGTGTTCGCGAGTCCGCGATTCCGTGAGTCCGCGATTTCGCGAGTGTTCGCGAGTCCGCGATTTCGCTGGTGTTCGCGAGTCCGCGATTTCGCGAGTGTTTGCGAGTCCGCGATTTCGAGGGTTTTCGCGAGTCCGCGATTTCGGGAGCGTTCGCGAGTCCGCGATTTCGCGAGTGTTTGCGAGTCCGCGATTTCGCCTGTGTTCGCGAGTCCGCGATTTCGGGAGTGTTCGCGAGTCCGCGATTTCGGGAGTGTTCGCGAGTCCGCGATTTCGGGAGTGTTCGCGAGTCCGCGATTTCGGGAGTGTTCGCGAGTCCGCGATTTCGCGAGTGTTCGCCAATCCGCGATTTCGCGGGTCTTCGCGAGTCCGCGATTTCGGGAGTATTCGCGAGTCCGCGATTTCGGGAGTGTTTGCGAGTCCGCGATTTCGCCTGTGTTCGCGAGTCCGCGATTTCGGAAGTGTTCGCGAGTCCGCCATTTCGCGAGTGTTTGCGAGTACGCGAGTCCGCGATTTCGGGAGTTTTCGCGAGTCCGCGATTTCGGGAGTGTTCGCGAGTCCGCGATTTCGGGAGTGTTCGCGAGTCCGCGATTTCGCGGGTGTTCGCGAGTCCGCGATTTCGCGGGTGTTCGCGAGTCCGCGATTTCGCGAGTGTTCGCGAGTCCACGATTTCGCGAGTCCGTGATTTCCCGAGTGTTCGCGAGTCCACGATTTCGCGATTGTTCGCGAGTCCGCGATTTCGGGAGTTTTCGCGAGTCCGCGATTTCCCGAGTGTTTGCGAGTCCGCGATTTCGCGATTGTTCGCCAGTCCGCGATTTCGGGAGTGTTCGCGAGTCCGCGATTTCGGGAGTGTTCGCGAGTCCGCGATTTCGCGAGTGTTTGCGAGTCCGCGATTTCGCCTGTGTTCACGAGTCCGCGATTTCGGGAGTGTTCGCGAGTCCGCGATTTCGCGAGTGTTTGCGAGTACGCGTGTCCGCGATTTCGGGAGTTTTCGCGAGTCCGCGATTTCGGGAGTGTTCGCGAGTCCGCGATTTCGCGAGTGTTTGCGAGTCCGCGATTTCGCCTGTGTTCGCGAGTCCGCGATTTCGGGAGTGTTCGCGAGTCCGCGATTTCGCGAGAGTTCGCGAGTCCTCGATTTCGCGGGTGTTCGCGTGTCCGCGATTTCGCGAGTGTTTGCGAGTCCGCGATTTCGCGATTGTTCGCGAGTCCGCGATTTCGGGATTGTTCGCGAGTCCGCGATTTCGCGAGTGTTCGCGAGTCCGCGATTTCGCGATTGTTCGCGAGTCCGCGATTTCGCGATTGTTCGCGAGTCCGCGATTTAGGGAGTGTTCGCGAGTCCGCGATTTCGCGAGTGTTCGCGAGTCCGCGATTTCGGGAGTGTTCGCGAGTCCGTTATTTCGCGAGTGTTCACAAGTCCGCGATTTCGCGGATGTTCGCGAGTCCGCGATTTCGCGAGTGTTTGCGAGTCCGCGATTTCGCGATTGTTCGCGAGTCCGCGATTTCGGGATTGTTCGCGAGTCCGCGATTTCGCGAGTGTTCGCGAGTCCGCGATTTCGCGATTGTTCGCGAGTCCGCGATTTCGCGATTGTTCGCGAGTCCGCGATTTAGGGAGTGTTCGCGAGTCCGCGATTTCGCGAGTGTTCGCGAGTCCGCGATTTCGGGAGTGTTCGCGAGTCCGTTATTTCGCGAGTGTTCACAAGTCCGCGATTTCGCGGATGTTCGCGAGTCCGCGATTTCGCGATTGTTCGCGAGTCCGCGATTTCGGGATGTTCGCGAGTCCGCGATTTCGCGAGTGTTTGCGAGTCCGCGTTTTCGCCTGTGTTCGCGAGTCCGCGATTTCGGGAGTGTTCGCGAGTCCGCGATTTCGGGAGTGTTCGCGAGTCCGCGATTTCGCGAGTGTTTGCGAGTCCGCGATTTCGGGAGTTTTCGCGAGTCCGCGATTTCGGGAGTGTTCGCGAGTCCGCGATTTCGCGAGTGTTTGCGAGTCCGCGATTTCGCCTGTGTTCGCGAGACCGCGATTTCGGGAGTGTTCGCGAGTCCGCGATTTCGCGAGTGTTTGCGAGTACGCGAGTCCGTTATTTCGCGAGTGTTCACAGGTCCGCGATTTCGCGGGTGTTCGCGAGTCCGCGATTTCCGGAGTGTTCGCGAGTCCGCGATTTCGCGAGTGTTTGCGAGTCCGCGATTTCGCGAGTGTTTGCGAGTCCGCGATTTCGCCTGTGTTCGCGAGTCTGCGATTTCGGGAGTGTTCGCGAGTCCGCGATTTCGCGAGTGTTTGCGAGTCCGCGATTTCGGGAGTTTTCGCGAGTCCGTGATTTCGGGAGTTTTCGCGAGTCCGCGATTTCGCGAGTGTTTGCGAGTCCGCGATTTCGCCTGTGTTCGCGAGTCCGCGATTTCGGGAGTGTTCGCGAGTCCGCGATTTCGCGAGTGTTCGCGAGTCCGAGATTTCGCGAGTGTTCGCGAGTCCGCGATTTCGCGAGTGTTCGCGAGTCCGCGATTTCGCGAGTGTTCGCGAGTCCGCGATTTCGCCTGTGTTCGCGAGTCCGCGATTTCGGGAGTGTTCGCGAGTCCGCGATTTCGGGAGTGTTCGCGAGTCCGCGATTTCGGGAGTGTTCGCGAGTCCGCGATTCCGTGAGTCCGCGATTTCGCGAGTGTTCGCGAGTCCGCGATTTCGCTGGTGTTCGCGAGTCCGCGATTTCGCGAGTGTTTGCGAGTCCGCGATTTCGAGGGTTTTCGCGAGTCCGCGATTTCGGGAGTGTTCGCGAGTCCGCGATTTCGCGAGTGTTTGCGAGTCCGCGATTTCGCCTGTGTTCGCGAGTCCGCGATTTCGGGAGTGTTCGCGAGTCCGCGATTTCGGGAGTGTTCGCGAGTCCGCGATTTCGGGAGTGTTCGCGAGTCCGCGATTTCGGGAGTGTTCGCGAGTCCGCGATTTCGCGAGTGTTCGCCAATCCGCGATTTCGCGGGTCTTCGCGAGTCCGCGATTTCGGGAGTATTCGCGAGTCCGCGATTTCGGGAGTGTTTGCGAGTCCGCGATTTCGCCTGTGTTCGCGAGTCCGCGATTTCGGAAGTGTTCGCGAGTCCGCCATTTCGCGAGTGTTTGCGAGTACGCGAGTCCGCGATTTCGGGAGTTTTCGCGAGTCCGCGATTTCGGGAGTTTTCGCGAGTCCGCGATTTCGGGAGTGTTCGCGAGTCCGCGATTTCGCGGGTGTTCGCGAGTCCGCGATTTCGCGGGTGTTCGCGAGTCCGCGATTTCGCGAGTGTTCGCGAGTCCACGATTTCGCGAGTCCGTGATTTCCCGAGTGTTCGCGAGTCCACGATTTCGCGATTGTTCGCGAGTCCGCGATTTCGGGAGTTTTCGCGAGTCCGCGATTTCCCGAGTGTTTGCGAGTCCGCGATTTCGCGATTGTTCGCCAGTCCGCGATTTCGGGAGTGTTCGCGAGTCCGCGATTTCGGGAGTGTTCGCGAGTCCGCGATTTCGCGAGTGTTTGCGAGTCCGCGATTTCGCCTGTGTTCGCGAGTCCGCGATTTCGGGAGTGTTCGCGAGTCCGCGATTTCGCGAGTGTTTGCGAGTACGCGTGTCCGCGATTTCGGGAGTTTTCGCGAGTCCGCGATTTCGGGAGTGTTCGCGAGTCCGCGATTTCGCGAGTGTTTGCGAGTCCGCGATTTCGCCTGTGTTCGCGAGTCCGCGATTTCGGGAGTGTTCGCGAGTCCGCGATTTCGCGAGAGTTCGCGAGTCCTCGATTTCGCGGGTGTTCGCGTGTCCGCGATTTCGCGAGTGTTTGCGAGTCCGCGATTTCGCGATTGTTCGCGAGTCCGCGATTTCGGGATTGTTCGCGAGTCCGCGATTTCGCGAGTGTTCGCGAGTCCGCGATTTCGCGATTGTTCGCGAGTCCGCGATTTCGCGATTGTTCGCGAGTCCGCGATTTAGGGAGTGTTCGCGAGTCCGCGATTTCGCGAGTGTTCGCGAGTCCGCGATTTCGGGAGTGTTCGCGAGTCCGTTATTTCGCGAGTGTTCACAAGTCCGCGATTTCGCGGATGTTCGCGAGTCCGCGATTTCGCGATTGTTCGCGAGTCCGCGATTTCGGGATGTTCGCGAGTCCGCGATTTCGCGAGTGTTTGCGAGTCCGCGATTTCGCCTGTGTTCGCGAGTCCGCGATTTCGGGAGTGTTCGCGAGTCCGCGATTTCGGGAGTGTTCGCGAGTCCGCGATTTCGCGAGTGTTTGCGAGTCCGCGATTTCGGGAGTTTTCGCGAGTCCGCGATTTCGGGAGTGTTCGCGAGTCCGCGATTTCGCGAGTGTTTGCGAGTCCGCGATTTCGCCTGTGTTCGCGAGACCGCGATTTCGGGAGTGTTCGCGAGTCCGCGATTTCGCGAGTGTTTGCGAGTACGCGAGTCCGTTATTTCGCGAGTGTTCACAGGTCCGCGATTTCGCGGGTGTTCGCGAGTCCGCGATTTCCGGAGTGTTCGCGAGTCCGCGATTTCGCGAGTGTTTGCGAGTCCGCGATTTCGCGAGTGTTTGCGAGTCCGCGATTTCGCGAGTGTTTGCGAGTCCGCGATTTCGCCTGTGTTCGCGAGTCTGCGATTTCGGGAGTGTTCGCGAGTCCGCGATTTCGCGAGTGTTTGCGAGTCCGCGATTTCGGGAGTTTTCGCGAGTCCGCGATTTCGGGAGTTTTCGCGAGTCCGCGATTTCGCGAGTGTTTGCGAGTCCGCGATTTCGCCTGTGTTCGCGAGTCCGCGATTTCGGGAGTGTTCGCGAGTCCGCGATTTCGCGAGTGTTCGCGAGTCCGAGATTTCGCGAGTGTTCGCGAGTCCGCGATTTCGCGAGTGTTCGCGAGTCCGCGATTTCGCGAGTGTTCGCGAGTCCGCGATTTCGCCTGTGTTCGCGAGTCCGCGATTTCGGGAGTGTTCGCGAGTCCGCGATTTCGGGAGTGTTCGCGAGTCCGCGATTTCGGGAGTGTTCGCGAGTCCGCGATTTCGGGAGTGTTCGCGAGTCCGCGATTTCGGGAGTGTTCGCGAGTCCGCGATTTCGCGAGTGTTCGCCAATCCGCGATTTCGCGGGTCTTCGCGAGTCCGCGATTTCGGGAGTATTCGCGAGTCCGCGATTTCGCGAGTGTTTGCGAGTCCGCGATTTCGCCTGTGTTCGCGAGTCCGCGATTTCGGAAGTGTTCGCGAGTCAGCCATTTCGCGAGTGTTTGCGAGTACGCGAGTCCGCGATTTCGGGAGTTTTCGCGAGTCCGCGATTTCGGGAGTGTTCGCGAGTCCGCGATTTCGCGGGTTGTCGCGAGTCCGCGATTTCGGGAGTGTTCGCGAGTCCGCGATTTCGCGAGTCCGCGATTTCGCGAGAGTTCGCGAGTCCTCGATTTCGCGGGTGTTCGCGTGTCCGCGATTTCGCGAGTGTTTGCGAGTCCGCGATTTCGCGATTGTTCCCGAGTCCGCGATTTCGCGGGTTGTCGCGACTCCGCGATTTCGGGAGTGTTCGCGAGTCCGCGATTTCGCGAGTCCGCGATTTCGCGAGTGTTCGCGAGTCCGCGATTTCGCGAGTGTTCACAAGTCCGCGATTTCGCGGGTGTTCGCGAGTCCGCCATTTCGGTAGTGTTTGCGAGTCCGCGATTTCGCGAGTCCGTGATTTCGGGAGTCTTCGCGAGTCCGCGATTTCGCGGATGTTCGCGAGTCCGCGAATTCGCGGGTCCGCGATTTCGGGAGTGTTCGCGAGTCCGCGATTTCGGGAGTGTTCGCGAGTCCGCGATTTCGGGAGTGTTCGCGTGTCCGCGATTTCGGGAGTGTTCGCGAGTCCGCGATTTCGCGGGTGTTCGCGAGTCCGCGATTTCGCGGGTGTTCGCGAGTCCGCGATTTCGCGAGTGTTCGCGAGTCCGCGATTTCGCGATTGTTCGCGAGTCCGCGATTTCGGGAGTTTTCGCGAGTCCGCGATTTCCCGAGTGTTTGCGAGTCCGCGATTTCGCGATTGTTCGCCAGTCCGCGATTTCGCGATTGTTCGCGAGTCCGCGATTTCGGGAGTTTTCGCGAGTCCGCGATTTCCCGAGTGTTTGCGAGTCCGCGATTTCGCGATTGTTCGCCAGTCCGCGATTTCGGGAGTGTTCGCGAGTCCGCGATTTCGGGAGTGTTCGCGAGTCCGCGATTTCGCGAGTGTTTGCGAGTCCGCGATTTCGCCTGTGTTCGCGAGTCCGCGATTTCGGGAGTGTTCGCGAGTCCGCGATTTCGCGAGTGTTTGCGAGTACGCGTGTCCGCGATTTCGGGAGTTTTCGCGAGTCCGCGATTTCGGGAGTGTTCGCGAGTCCGCGATTTCGCGAGTGTTTGCGAGTCCGCGATTTCGCTTGTGTTCGCGAGTCCGCGATTTCGGGAGTGTTCGCGAGTCCGCGATTTCGCGAGAGTTCGCGAGTCCTCGATTTCGCGGGTGTTCGCGTGTCCGCGATTTCGCGAGTGTTTGCGAGTCCGCGATTTCGCGATTGTTCGCGAGTCCGCGATTTCGGGAGTTTTTGCGAGTACGCGAGTCCGCGATTTCGGGAGTGTTCGCGAGTCCGCGATTTCGGGAGTGTTCGCGAGTCCGCGATTTTGCGAGTGTTCGCGAGTCCGCGATTTCGGGAGTGTTCGCGAGTCCGCGATTTCGCGAGTGTTCGCGAGTCCGCTATTTCGCGAGTGTTCGCGAGTCCGCGATTTCGGGAGTGTTCGCGAGTCCGCGATTTCGGGAGTGTTCGCGAGTCCGCGATTTCGGGAGTGTTCGCGAGTCCGCGATTTCGGGAGTGTTCGCGAGTCCGCGATTTCGGGAGTGTTCGCGAGTCCGCGATTTCGGGAGTGTTCGCGAGTCCGCGATTTCGCGAGTGTTCGCGAGTCCGCGATTTCGCGAGTGTTCGCGAGTCCGCGATTTCGGGAGTGTTCGCGAGTCCGCGATTTCGGGAGTGTTCGCGAGTCCGCGATTTCGGGAGTGTTCGCGAGTCCGCGATTTCGGGAGTGTTCGCGAGTCCGCGATTTCGCGAGTGTTCGCGAGTCCGCGATTTCGCGGGTCTTCGCGAGTCCGCGATTTCGGGAGTATTCGCGAGTCCGCGATTTCGGGAGTATTCGCGAGTCCGCGATTTCGCGAGTATTCGCGAGTCCGCGATTTCGCGAGTATTCGCGAGTCCGCGATTTCGCGATTTCGGGAGTGTTCGCGAGTCCGCGATTTCGCGGGTTGTCGCGAGTCCGCGATTTCGGGAGTGTTCGCGAGTCCGCGATTTCGCGAGTCCGCGATTTCGCGAGAGTTCGCGAGTCCGCGATTTCGCGAGAGTTCGCGAGTCCTCGATTTCGCGGGTGTTCGCGTGTCCGCGATTTCGCGAGTGTTTGCGAGTCCGCGATTTCGCGATTGTTCGCGAGTCCGCGATTTCGCGGGTTGTCGCGACTCCGCGATTTCGGGAGTGTTCGCGAGTCCGCGATTTCGCGAGTCCGCGATTTCGCGAGTGTTCGCGAGTCCGCGATTTCGCGAGTGTTCACAAGTCCGCGATTTCGCGGGTGTTCGCGAGTCCGCGATTTCGGTAGTGTTTGCGAGTCCGCGATTTCGCGAGTCCGTGATTTCGGGAGTCTTCGCGAGTCCGCGAATTCGGGAGTGTTCGCGATTCCGCGATTTCGCGGGTCCGCGATTTCGGGAGTGTTCGCGAGTCCGCGATTTCGGGACTGTTCGCGAGTCCGCGATTTCGGGAGTGTTCGCGAGTCCGCGATTTCGCGGGTGTTCGCGAGTCCGCGATTTCGCGGGTGTTCGCGAGTCCGCGATTTCGCGGGTGTTCGCGAGTCCGCGATTTCGCGAGTGTTCGCGAGTCCGCGATTTCGCGAGTCCGTGATTTCCCGAGTGTTCGCGAGTCCGCGATTTCGCGATTGTTCGCGAGTCCGCGATTTCGGGAGTTTTCGCGAGTCCGCGATTTCCCGAGTGTTTGCGAGTACGCGAGTCCGCGATTTCGGGAGTGTTCGCGAGTCCGCGATTTCGGGAGTGTTCGCGAGTCCGCGATTTCGTGAGTCCGCGATTTCGCGAGTGTTCGCGAGTCCGCGATTTCGCTGGTGTTCGCGAGTCCGCGATTTCGCTAGTGTTTGCGAGTCCGCGATATCGCGATTGTTCGCGAGTCCGCGATTTCGGGATGTTCGCGAGTCCGCGATTTCGCGAGTGTTCGCGAATCCGCGATTTCGAGGGTTTTCGCGAGTCCGCGATTTCGGGAGTGTTCGCGAGTCCGCGATTTCGCGAGTGTTTGCGAGTCCGCGATTTCGCCTGTGTTCGCGAGTCCGCGATTTCGGGAGTGTTCGCGAGTCCGCGATTTCGCGAGTGTTTGCGAGTACGCGAGTCCGCGATTTCGGGAGTTTTCGCGAGTCCGCGATTTCGGGAGTGTTCGCGAGTCCGCGATTTCGCGAGTGTTTGCGAGTCCGCGATTTCGCCTGTGTTCGCGAGTCCGCGATTTCGGGAGTGTTCGCGAGTCCGCGATTTCGCGAGAGTTCGCGAGTCCTCGATTTCGCGGGTGTTCGCGAGTCCGCGATTTCGGGATTGTTCGCGAGTCCGCGATTTCGCGAGTGTTCGCGAGTCCGCGATTTCGCGATTGTTCGCGAGTCCGCGATTTCGCGATTGTTCGCGAGTCCGCGATTTAGGGAGTGTTCGAAAGTCCGCGATTTCGCGAGTGTTCGCGAGTCCGCGATTTCGGGAGTCTTCGCGAGTCCGTTATTTCGCGAGTGTTCACAAGTCCGCGATTTCGCGGATGTTCGCGAGTCCGCGATTTCGCGATTGTTCGCGAGTCCGCGATTTCGGGATGTTCGCGAGTCCGCGATTTCGCGAGTGTTTGCGAGTCCGCGATTTCGCCTGTGTTCGCGAGTCCGCGATTTCGGGAGTGTTCGCGAGTCCGCGACTTCGCGAGTGTTTGCGAGTCCGCGATTTCGGGAGTTTTCGCGAGTCCGCGATTTCGGGAGTGTTCGCGATTCCGCGATTTCGCGAGTGTTTGCGAGTCCGCGATTTCGCCTGTGTTCGCGAGACCGCGATTTCGGGAGTGTTCGCGAGTCCGCGATTTCGCGAGTGTTTGCGAGTACGCGAGTCCGTTATTTCGCGAGTGTTCACAAGTCCGCGATTTCGCGGGTGTTCGCGAGTCCGCGATTTCGGGAGTGTTCGCGAGTCCGCGATTTCGCGAGTGTTCGCGAATCCGCGATTTCGCGAGTGTTCGCGAGTCCGCGATTTCGGGAGTGTTCGCGAGTCCGCGATTTCGCGAGTGTTTGCGAGTCCGCGATTTCGCGAGTGTTTGCGAGTCCGCGATTTCGGGAGTGTTCGCGAGTCCGCGATTTCGCGAGTGTTTGCGAGTACGCGAGTCCGCGATTTCGGGAGTGTTCGCGAGTCCGCGATTTCGGGAGTGTTCGCGAGTCCGCGATTTCGGGAGTGTTCGCGAGTCCGCGATTTCGCGAGTGTTCGCGAGTCCGCGATTTCGCGAGTCCTCGATTTCGCGAGTGTTCGCGAGTCCGCGATTTCGCGAGTGTTCGCGAGTCCGAGATTTCGCGAGTGTTCGCGAGTCCGCGATTTCGCGAGTGTTCGCGAGTCCGCGATTTCGCCTGTGTTCGCGAGTCCGCGATTTCGGGAGTGTTCGCGAGTCCGCGATTTCGGGAGTGTTCGCGAGTCCGCGATTTCGGGAGTGTTCGCGAGTCCGCGATTTCGGGAGTGTTCGCGAGTCCGCGATTTCGGGAGTGTTCGCGAGTCCGCGATTTCGCGAGTGTTCGCGAGTCCGCGATTTCGCGAGTGTTCGCGAGTCCGAGATTTCGCGAGTGTTCGCGAGTCCGCGATTTCGCGAGTGTTCGCGAGTCCGCGATTTCGCGAGTGTTCGCGAGTCCGCGATTTCGCCTGTGTTCGCGAGTCCGCGATTTCGGGAGTGTTCGCGAGTCCGCGATTTCGGGAGTGTTCGCGAGTCCGCGATTTCGGGAGTGTTCGCGAGTCCGCGATTTCGGGAGTGTTCGCGAGTCCGCGATTTCGGGAGTGTTCGCGAGTCCGCGATTTCGGGAGTGTTCGCGAGTCCGCGATTTCGCGGGTCTTCGCGAGTCCGCGATTTCGGGAGTATTCGCGAGTCCGCGATTTCGCGAGTGTTTGCGAGTCCGCGATTTCGCCTGTGTTCGCGAGTCCGCGATTTCGGAAGTGTTCGCGAGTCAGCCATTTCGCGAGTGTTTGCGAGTACGCGAGTCCGCGATTTCGGGAGTGTTCGCGAGTCCGCGATTTCGGGAGTGTTCGCGAGTCCGCGATTTCGGGAGTGTTCGCGAGTCCGCGATTTCGTGAGTCCGCGATTTCGCGGGTTGTCGCGAGTCCGCGATTTCGGGAGTGTTCGCGAGTCCGCGATTTCGCGAGTCCGCGATTTCGCGAGAGTTCGCGAGTCCTCGATTTCGCGGGTGTTCGCGTGTCCGCGATTTCGCGAGTGTTTGCGAGTCCGCGATTTCGCGATTGTTCCCGAGTCCGCGATTTCGCGGGTTGTCGCGACTCCGCGATTTCGGGAGTGTTCGCGAGTCCGCGATTTCGCGAGTCCGCGATTTCGCGAGTGTTCGCGAGTCCGCGATTTCGCGAGTGTTCACAAGTCCGCGATTTCGCGGGTGTTCGCGAGTCCGCCATTTCGGTAGTGTTTGCGAGTCCGCGATTTCGCGAGTCCGTGATTTCGGGAGTCTTCGCGAGTCCGCGATTTCGCGGATGTTCGCGAGTCCGCGAATTCGCGGGTCCGCGATTTCGGGAGTGTTCGCGAGTCCGCGATTTCGGGAGTGTTCGCGAGTCCGCGATTTCGGGAGTGTTCGCGTGTCCGCGATTTCGGGAGTGTTCGCGAGTCCGCGATTTCGCGGGTGTTCGCGAGTCCGCGATTTCGCGGGTGTTCGCGAGTCCGCGATTTCGCGAGTGTTCGCGAGTCCGCGATTTCGCGAGTCCGTGATTTCCCGAGTGTTCGCGAGTCCGCGATTTCGCGATTGTTCGCGAGTCCGCGATTTCGGGAGTTTTCGCGAGTCCGCGATTTCCCGAGTGTTTGCGAGTCCGCGATTTCGCGATTGTTCGCCAGTCCGCGATTTCGGGAGTGTTCGCGAGTCCGCGATTTCGGGAGTGTTCGCGAGTCCGCGATTTCGCGAGTGTTTGCGAGTCCGCGATTTCGCCTGTGTTCGCGAGTCCGCGATTTCGGGAGTGTTCGCGAGTCCGCGATTTCGCGAGTGTTTGCGAGTACGCGTGTCCGCGATTTCGGGAGTTTTCGCGAGTCCGCGATTTCGGGAGTGTTCGCGAGTCCGCGATTTCGCGAGTGTTTGCGAGTCCGCGATTTCGCTTGTGTTCGCGAGTCCGCGATTTCGGGAGTGTTCGCGAGTCCGCGATTTCGCGAGAGTTCGCGAGTCCTCGATTTCGCGGGTGTTCGCGTGTCCGCGATTTCGCGAGTGTTTGCGAGTCCGCGATTTCGCGATTGTTCGCGAGTCCGCGATTTCGGGAGTTTTTGCGAGTACGCGAGTCCGCGATTTCGGGAGTGTTCGCGAGTCCGCGATTTCGGGAGTGTTCGCGAGTCCGCGATTTTGCGAGTGTTCGCGAGTCCGCGATTTCGGGAGTGTTCGCGAGTCCGCGATTTCGCGAGTGTTCGCGAGTCCGCGATTTCGGGAGTGTTCGCGAGTCCGCGATTTCGGGAGTGTTCGCGAGTCCGCGATTTCGGGAGTGTTCGCGAGTCCGCGATTTCGGGAGTGTTCGCGAGTCCGCGATTTCGGGAGTGTTCGCGAGTCCGCGATTTCGGGAGTGTTCGCGAGTCCGCGATTTCGCGAGTGTTCGCGAGTCCGCGATTTCGCGAGTGTTCGCCAATCCGCGATTTCGCGGGTCTTCGCGAGTCCGCGATTTCGGGAGTATTCGCGAGTCCGCGATTTCGCGAGTGTTTGCGAGTCCGCGATTTCGCCTGTGTTCGCGAGTCCGCGATTTCGGAAGTGTTCGCGAGTCCGCCATTTCGCGAGTGTTTGCGAGTACGCGAGTCCGCGATTTCGGGAGTTTTCGCGAGTCCGCGATTTCGGGAGTGTTCGCGAGTCCGCGATTTCGCGGGTTGTCGCGAGTCCGCGATTTCGGGAGTGTTCGCGAGTCCGCGATTTCGCGAGTCCGCGATTTCGCGAGAGTTCGCGAGTCCGCGATTTCGCGAGAGTTCGCGAGTCCTCGATTTCGCGGGTGTTCGCGTGTCCGCGATTTCGCGAGTGTTTGCGAGTCCGCGATTTCGCGATTGTTCGCGAGTCCGCGATTTCGCGGGTTGTCGCGACTCCGCGATTTCGGGAGTGTTCGCGAGTCCGCGATTTCGCGAGTGTTCGCGAGTCCGCGATTTCGCGAGTGTTCACAAGTCCGCGATTTCGCGGGTGTTCGCGAGTCCGCGATTTCGGTAGTGTTTGCGAGTCCGCGATTTCGCGAGTCCGTGATTTCGGGAGTCTTCGCGAGTCCGCGAATTCGGGAGTGTTCGCGATTCCGCGATTTCGCGGGTCCGCGATTTCGCGAGTGTTCGCGAGTCCGCGATTTCGGGAGTGTTCGCGAGTCCGCGATTTCGGGAGTGTTCGCGAGTCCGCGATTTCGCGGGTGTTCGCGAGTCCGCGATTTCGCGGGTGTTCGCGAGTCCGCGATTTCGCGAGTGTTCGCGAGTCCGCGATTTCGGGAGTGTTCGCGAGTCCGCGATTTCGCGAGTGTTTGCGAGTACGCGAGTCCGCGATTTCGGGAGTTTTCGCGAGTCCGCGATTTCGGGAGTGTTCGCGAGTCCGCGATTTCGCGAGTGTTTGCGAGTCCGCGATTTCGCCTGTGTTCGCGAGTCCGCGATTTCGGGAGTGTTCGCGAGTCCGCGATTTCGCGAGAGTTCGCGAGTCCTCGATTTCGCGGGTGTTCGCGAGTCCGCGATTTCGGGATTGTTCGCGAGTCCGCGATTTCGCGAGTGTTCGCGAGTCCGCGATTTCGCGATTGTTCGCGAGTCCGCGATTTCGCGATTGTTCGCGAGTCCGCGATTTAGGGAGTGTTCGCGAGTCCGCGATTTCGCGAGTGTTCGCGAGTCCGCGATTTCGGGAGTGTTCGCGAGTCCGTTATTTCGCGAGTGTTCACAATTCCGCGATTTCGCGGATGTTCGCGAGTCCGCGATTTCGCGATTGTTCGCGAGTCCGCGATTTCGGGATGTTCGCGAGTCCGCGATTTCGCGAGTGTTTGCGAGTCCGCGATTTCGCCTGTGTTCGCGAGTCCGCGATTTCGGGAGTGTTCGCGAGTCCGCGACTTCGCGAGTGTTTGCGAGTCCGCGATTTCGGGAGTTTTCGCGAGTCCGCGATTTCGGGAGTGTTCGCGAGTCCGCGATTTCGCGAGTGTTTGCGAGTCCGCGATTTCGCCTGTGTTCGCGAGACCGCGATTTCGGGAGTGTTCGCGAGTCCGTTATTTCGCGAGTGTTCACAAGTCCGCGATTTCGCGGGTGTTCGCGAGTCCGCGATTTCGGGAGTGTTCGCGAGTCCGCGATTTCGCGAGTGTTCGCGAATCCGCGATTTCGCGAGTGTTCGCGAGTCCGCGATTTCGGGAGTGTTCGCGAGTCCGCCATTTCGCGAGTGTTTGCGAGTCCGCGATTTCGCGAGTGTTTGCGAGTCCGCGATTTCGGGAGTGTTCGCGAGTCCGCGATTTCGCGAGTGTTTGCGAGTACGCGAGTCCGCGATTTCGGGAGTGTTCGCGAGTCCGCGATTTCGGGAGTGTTCGCGAGTCCGCGATTTCGGGAGTGTTCGCGAGTCCGCGATTCCGTGAGTCCGCGATTTCGCGAGTGTTCGCGAGTCCGCGATTTCGCTGGTGTTCGCGAGTCCGCGATTTCGCGAGTGTTTGCGAGTCCGCGATATCGCGATTGTTCGCGAGTCCGCGATTTCGGGATGTTCGCGAATCCGCGATTTCGCGAGTGTACGCGAATCCGCGATTTCGAGGGTTTTCGCGAGTCCGCGATTTCGGGAGTGTTCGCGAGTCCGAGATTTCGCGAGTGTTTGCGAGTCCGCGATTTCGCCTGTGTTCGCGAGTCCGCGATTTCGGGAGTGTTCGCGAGTCCGCGATTTCGGGAGTGTTCGCGAGTCCGCGATTTCGGGAGTGTTCGCGAGTCCGCGATTTCGGGAGTGTTCGCGAGTCCGCGATTTCGCGAGTGTTCGCCAATCCGCGATTTCGCGGGTCTTCGCGAGTCCGCGATTACGGGAGTATTCGCGAGTCCGCGATTTCGGGAGTGTTTGCGAGTCCGCGATTTCGCGAGTGTTCGCGAATCCGCGATTTCGCGAGTGTTCGCGAGTCCGCGATTTCGGGAGTGTTCGCGAGTCCGCCATTTCGCGAGTGTTTGCGAGTCCGCCATTTCGCGAGTGTTTGCGAGTCCGCGATTTCGCGAGTGTTTGCGAGTCCGCGATTTCGGGAGTGTTCGCGAGTCCGCGATTTCGCGAGTGTTTGCGAGTACGCGAGTCCGCGATTTCGGGAGTGTTCGCGAGTCCGCGATTTCGGGAGTGTTCGCGAGTCCGCGATTTCGGGAGTGTTCGCGAGTCCGTGATTCCGTGAGTCCGCGATTTCGCGAGTGTTCGCGAGTCCGCGATTTCGCTGGTGTTCGCGAGTCCGCGATTTCGCGAGTGTTTGCGAGTCCGCGATTTCGAGGGTTTTCGCGAGTCCGCGATTTCGGGAGTGTTCGCGAGTCCGCGATTTCGCGAGTGTTTGCGAGTCCGCGATTTCGCCTGTGTTCGCGAGTCCGCGATTTCGGGAGTGTTCGCGAGTCCGCGATTTCGGGAGTGTTCGCGAGTCCGCGATTTCGGGAGTGTTCGCGAGTCCGCGATTTCGGGAGTGTTCGCGAGTCCGCGATTTCGCGAGTGTTCGCCAATCCGCGATTTCGCGGGTCTTCGCGAGTCCGCGATTTCGGGAGTATTCGCGAGTCCGCGATTTCGGGAGTGTTTGCGAGTCCGCGATTTCGCCTGTGTTCGCGAGTCCGCGATTTCGGAAGTGTTCGCGAGTCCGCCATTTCGCGAGTGTTTGCGAGTACGCGAGTCCGCGATTTCGGGAGTTTTCGCGAGTCCGCGATTTCGGGAGTGTTCGCGAGTCCGCGATTTCGGGAGTGTTCGCGAGTCCGCGATTTCGCGGGTGTTCGCGAGTCCGCGATTTCGCGGGTGTTCGCGAGTCCGCGATTTCGCGAGTGTTCGCGAGTCCACGATTTCGCGAGTCCGTGATTTCCCGAGTGTTCGCGAGTCCACGATTTCGCGATTGTTCGCGAGTCCGCGATTTCGGGAGTTTTCGCGAGTCCGCGATTTCCCGAGTGTTTGCGAGTCCGCGATTTCGCGATTGTTCGCCAGTCCGCGATTTCGGGAGTGTTCGCGAGTCCGCGATTTCGGGAGTGTTCGCGAGTCCGCGATTTCGCGAGTGTTTGCGAGTCCGCGATTTCGCCTGTGTTCGCGAGTCCGCGATTTCGGGAGTGTTCGCGAGTCCGCGATTTCGCGAGTGTTTGCGAGTACGCGTGTCCGCGATTTCGGGAGTTTTCGCGAGTCCGCGATTTCGGGAGTGTTCGCGAGTCCGCGATTTCGCGAGTGTTTGCGAGTCCGCGATTTCGCCTGTGTTCGCGAGTCCGCGATTTCGGGAGTGTTCGCGAGTCCGCGATTTCGCGAGAGTTCGCGAGTCCTCGATTTCGCGGGTGTTCGCGTGTCCGCGATTTCGCGAGTGTTTGCGAGTCCGCGATTTCGCGAGTGTTTGCGAGTCCGCGATTTCGGGAGTGTTCGCGAGTCCGCGATTTCGCGAGTGTTTGCGAGTACGCGAGTCCGCGATTTCGGGAGTGTTCGCGAGTCCGCGATTTCGGGAGTGTTCGCGAGTCCGCGATTTCGGGAGTGTTCGCGAGTCCGCGATTCCGTGAGTCCGCGATTTCGCGAGTGTTCGCGAGTCCGCGATTTCGCTGGTGTTCGCGAGTCCGCGATTTCGCGAGTGTTTGCGAGTCCGCGATTTCGAGGGTTTTCGCGAGTCCGCGATTTCGGGAGTGTTCGCGAGTCCGCGATTTCGCGAGTGTTTGCGAGACCGCGATTTCGCCTGTGTTCGCGAGTCCGCGATTTCGGGAGTGTTCGCGAGTCCGCGATTTCGGGAGTGTTCGCGAGTCCGCGATTTCGGGAGTGTTCGCGAGTCCGCGATTTCGGGAGTGTTCGCGAGTCCGCGATTTCGCGAGTGTTCGCCAATCCGCGATTTCGCGGGTCTTCGCGAGTCCGCGATTTCGGGAGTATTCGCGAGTCCGCGATTTCGGGAGTGTTTGCGAGTCCGCGATTTCGCCTGTGTTCGCGAGTCCGCGATTTCGGAAGTGTTCGCGAGTCCGCCATTTCGCGAGTGTTTGCGAGTACGCGAGTCCGCGATTTCGGGAGTTTTCGCGAGTCCGCGATTTCGGGAGTGTTCGCGAGTCCGCGATTTCGGGAGTGTTCGCGAGTCCGCGATTTCGCGGGTGTTCGCGAGTCCGCGATTTCGCGGGTGTTCGCGAGTCCGCGATTTCGCGAGTGTTCGCGAGTCCACGATTTCGCGAGTCCGTGATTTCCCGAGTGTTCGCGAGTCCACGATTTCGCGATTGTTCGCGAGTCCGCGATTTCGGGAGTTTTCGCGAGTCCGCGATTTCCCGAGTGTTTGCGAGTCCGCGATTTCGCGATTGTTCGCCAGTCCGCGATTTCGGGAGTGTTCGCGAGTCCGCGATTTCGGGAGTGTTCGCGAGTCCGCGATTTCGCGAGTGTTTGCGAGTCCGCGATTTCGCCTGTGTTCGCGAGTCCGCGATTTCGGGAGTGTTCGCGAGTCCGCGATTTCGCGAGTGTTTGCGAGTACGCGTGTCCGCGATTTCGGGAGTTTTCGCGAGTCCGCGATTTCGGGAGTGTTCGCGAGTCCGCGATTTCGCGAGTGTTTGCGAGTCCGCGATTTCGCCTGTGTTCGCGAGTCCGCGATTTCGGGAGTGTTCGCGAGTCCGCGATTTCGCGAGAGTTCGCGAGTCCTCGATTTCGCGGGTGTTCGCGTGTCCGCGATTTCGCGAGTGTTTGCGAGTCCGCGATTTCGCGATTGTTCGCGAGTCCGCGATTTCGGGATTGTTCGCGAGTCCGCGATTTCGCGAGTGTTCGCGAGTCCGCGATTTCGCGATTGTTCGCGAGTCCGCGATTTCGCGATTGTTCGCGAGTCCGCGATTTAGGGAGTGTTCGCGAGTCCGCGATTTCGCGAGTGTTCGCGAGTCCGCGATTTCGGGAGTGTTCGCGAGTCCGTTATTTCGCGAGTGTTCACAAGTCCGCGATTTCGCGGATGTTCGCGAGTCCGCGATTTCGCGATTGTTCGCGAGTCCGCGATTTCGGGATGTTCGCGAGTCCGCGATTTCGCGAGTGTTTGCGAGTCCGCGATTTCGCCTGTGTTCGCGAGTCCGCGATTTCGGGAGTGTTCGCGAGTCCGCGATTTCGGGAGTGTTCGCGAGTCCGCGATTTCGCGAGTGTTTGCGAGTCCGCGATTTCGGGAGTTTTCGCGAGTCCGCGATTTCGGGAGTGTTCGCGAGTCCGCGATTTCGCGAGTGTTTGCGAGTCCGCGATTTCGCCTGTGTTCGCGAGACCGCGATTTCGGGAGTGTTCGCGAGTCCGCGATTTCGCGAGTGTTTGCGAGTACGCGAGTCCGTTATTTCGCGAGTGTTCACAGGTCCGCGATTTCGCGGGTGTTCGCGAGTCCGCGATTTCCGGAGTGTTCGCGAGTCCGCGATTTCGCGAGTGTTTGCGAGTCCGCGATTTCGCGAGTGTTTGCGAGTCCGCGATTTCGCCTGTGTTCGCGAGTCTGCGATTTCGGGAGTGTTCGCGAGTCCGCGATTTCGCGAGTGTTTGCGAGTCCGCGATTTCGGGAGTTTTCGCGAGTCCGTGATTTCGGGAGTTTTCGCGAGTCCGCGATTTCGCGAGTGTTTGCGAGTCCGCGATTTCGCCTGTGTTCGCGAGTCCGCGATTTCGGGAGTGTTCGCGAGTCCGCGATTTCGCGAGTGTTCGCGAGTCCGAGATTTCGCGAGTGTTCGCGAGTCCGCGATTTCGCGAGTGTTCGCGAGTCCGCGATTTCGCGAGTGTTCGCGAGTCCGCGATTTCGCCTGTGTTCGCGAGTCCGCGATTTCGGGAGTGTTCGCGAGTCCGCGATTTCGGGAGTGTTCGCGAGTCCGCGATTTCGGGAGTGTTCGCGAGTCCGCGATTCCGTGAGTCCGCGATTTCGCGAGTGTTCGCGAGTCCGCGATTTCGCTGGTGTTCGCGAGTCCGCGATTTCGCGAGTGTTTGCGAGTCCGCGATTTCGAGGGTTTTCGCGAGTCCGCGATTTCGGGAGTGTTCGCGAGTCCGCGATTTCGCGAGTGTTTGCGAGTCCGCGATTTCGCCTGTGTTCGCGAGTCCGCGATTTCGGGAGTGTTCGCGAGTCCGCGATTTCGGGAGTGTTCGCGAGTCCGCGATTTCCCGAGTGTTTGCGAGTCCGCGATTTCGCGATTGTTCGCCAGTCCGCGATTTCGGGAGTGTTCGCGAGTCCGCGATTTCGGGAGTGTTCGCGAGTCCGCGATTTCGCGAGTGTTTGCGAGTCCGCGATTTCGCCTGTGTTCGCGAGTCCGCGATTTCGGGAGTGTTCGCGAGTCCGCGATTTCGCGAGTGTTTGCGAGTACGCGTGTCCGCGATTTCGGGAGTTTTCGCGAGTCCGCGATTTCGGGAGTGTTCGCGAGTCCGCGATTTCGCGAGTGTTTGCGAGTCCGCGATTTCGCCTGTGTTCGCGAGTCCGCGATTTCGGGAGTGTTCGCGAGTCCGCGATTTCGCGAGAGTTCGCGAGTCCTCGATTTCGCGGGTGTTCGCGTGTCCGCGATTTCGCGAGTGTTTGCGAGTCCGCGATTTCGCGATTGTTCGCGAGTCCGCGATTTCGGGATTGTTCGCGAGTCCGCGATTTCGCGAGTGTTCGCGAGTCCGCGATTTCGCGATTGTTCGCGAGTCCGCGATTTCGCGATTGTTCGCGAGTCCGCGATTTAGGGAGTGTTCGCGAGTCCGCGATTTCGCGAGTGTTCGCGAGTCCGCGATTTCGGGAGTGTTCGCGAGTCCGTTATTTCGCGAGTGTTCACAAGTCCGCGATTTCGCGGATGTTCGCGAGTCCGCGATTTCGCGATTGTTCGCGAGTCCGCGATTTCGGGATGTTCGCGAGTCCGCGATTTCGCGAGTGTTTGCGAGTCCGCGATTTCGCCTGTGTTCGCGAGTCCGCGATTTCGGGAGTGTTCGCGAGTCCGCGATTTCGGGAGTGTTCGCGAGTCCGCGATTTCGCGAGTGTTTGCGAGTCCGCGATTTCGGGAGTTTTCGCGAGTCCGCGATTTCGGGAGTGTTCGCGAGTCCGCGATTTCGCGAGTGTTTGCGAGTCCGCGATTTCGCCTGTGTTCGCGAGACCGCGATTTCGGGAGTGTTCGCGAGTCCGCGATTTCGCGAGTGTTTGCGAGTACGCGAGTCCGTTATTTCGCGAGTGTTCACAGGTCCGCGATTTCGCGGGTGTTCGCGAGTCCGCGATTTCCGGAGTGTTCGCGAGTCCGCGATTTCGCGAGTGTTTGCGAGTCCGCGATTTCGCGAGTGTTTGCGAGTCCGCGATTTCGCGAGTGTTTGCGAGTCCGCGATTTCGCCTGTGTTCGCGAGTCTGCGATTTCGGGAGTGTTCGCGAGTCCGCGATTTCGCGAGTGTTTGCGAGTCCGCGATTTCGGGAGTTTTCGCGAGTCCGCGATTTCGGGAGTTTTCGCGAGTCCGCGATTTCGCGAGTGTTTGCGAGTCCGCGATTTCGCCTGTGTTCGCGAGTCCGCGATTTCGGGAGTGTTCGCGAGTCCGCGATTTCGCGAGTGTTCGCGAGTCCGAGATTTCGCGAGTGTTCGCGAGTCCGCGATTTCGCGAGTGTTCGCGAGTCCGCGATTTCGCGAGTGTTCGCGAGTCCGCGATTTCGCCTGTGTTCGCGAGTCCGCGATTTCGGGAGTGTTCGCGAGTCCGCGATTTCGGGAGTGTTCGCGAGTCCGCGATTTCGGGAGTGTTCGCGAGTCCGCGATTTCGGGAGTGTTCGCGAGTCCGCGATTTCGGGAGTGTTCGCGAGTCCGCGATTTCGCGAGTGTTCGCCAATCCGCGATTTCGCGGGTCTTCGCGAGTCCGCGATTTCGGGAGTATTCGCGAGTCCGCGATTTCGCGAGTGTTTGCGAGTCCGCGATTTCGCCTGTGTTCGCGAGTCCGCGATTTCGGAAGTGTTCGCGAGTCAGCCATTTCGCGAGTGTTTGCGAGTACGCGAGTCCGCGATTTCGGGAGTTTTCGCGAGTCCGCGATTTCGGGAGTGTTCGCGAGTCCGCGATTTCGCGGGTTGTCGCGAGTCCGCGATTTCGGGAGTGTTCGCGAGTCCGCGATTTCGCGAGTCCGCGATTTCGCGAGAGTTCGCGAGTCCTCGATTTCGCGGGTGTTCGCGTGTCCGCGATTTCGCGAGTGTTTGCGAGTCCGCGATTTCGCGATTGTTCCCGAGTCCGCGATTTCGCGGGTTGTCGCGACTCCGCGATTTCGGGAGTGTTCGCGAGTCCGCGATTTCGCGAGTGTTCGCGAGTCCGCGATTTCGCGAGTGTTCACAAGTCCGCGATTTCGCGGGTGTTCGCGAGTCCGCCATTTCGGTAGTGTTTGCGAGTCCGCGATTTCGCGAGTCCGTGATTTCGGGAGTCTTCGCGAGTCCGCGATTTCGCGGATGTTCGCGAGTCCGCGAATTCGCGGGTCCGCGATTTCGGGAGTGTTCGCGAGTCCGCGATTTCGGGAGTGTTCGCGAGTCCGCGATTTCGGGAGTGTTCGCGTGTCCGCGATTTCGGGAGTGTTCGCGAGTCCGCGATTTCGCGGGTGTTCGCGAGTCCGCGATTTCGCGGGTGTTCGCGAGTCCGCGATTTCGGGAGTGTTCGCGAGTCCGCGATTTCGCGGGTGTTCGCGAGTCCGCGATTTCGCGAGTGTTCGCGAGTCCACGATTTCGCGAGTCCGTGATTTCCCGAGTGTTCGCGAGTCCACGATTTCGCGATTGTTCGCGAGTCCGCGATTTCGGGAGTTTTCGCGAGTCCGCGATTTCCCGAGTGTTTGCGAGTCCGCGATTTCGCGATTGTTCGCCAGTCCGCGATTTCGGGAGTGTTCGCGAGTCCGCGATTTCGGGAGTGTTCGCGAGTCCGCGATTTCGCGAGTGTTTGCGAGTCCGCGATTTCGCCTGTGTTCGCGAGTCCGCGATTTCGGGAGTGTTCGCGAGTCCGCGATTTCGCGAGTGTTTGCGAGTACGCGTGTCCGCGATTTCGGGAGTTTTCGCGAGTCCGCGATTTCGGGAGTGTTCGCGAGTCCGCGATTTCGCGAGTGTTTGCGAGTCCGCGATTTCGCCTGTGTTCGCGAGTCCGCGATTTCGGGAGTGTTCGCGAGTCCGCGATTTCGCGAGAGTTCGCGAGTCCTCGATTTCGCGGGTGTTCGCGTGTCCGCGATTTCGCGAGTGTTTGCGAGTCCGCGATTTCGCGATTGTTCGCGAGTCCGCGATTTCGGGATTGTTCGCGAGTCCGCGATTTCGCGAGTGTTCGCGAGTCCGCGATTTCGCGATTGTTCGCGAGTCCGCGATTTCGCGATTGTTCGCGAGTCCGCGATTTAGGGAGTGTTCGCGAGTCCGCGATTTCGCGAGTGTTCGCGAGTCCGCGATTTCGGGAGTGTTCGCGAGTCCGTTATTTCGCGAGTGTTCACAAGTCCGCGATTTCGCGGATGTTCGCGAGTCCGCGATTTCGCGATTGTTCGCGAGTCCGCGATTTCGGGATGTTCGCGAGTCCGCGATTTCGCGAGTGTTTGCGAGTCCGCGATTTCGCCTGTGTTCGCGAGTCCGCGATTTCGGGAGTGTTCGCGAGTCCGCGATTTCGGGAGTGTTCGCGAGTCCGCGATTTCGCGAGTGTTTGCGAGTCCGCGATTTCGGGAGTTTTCGCGAGTCCGCGATTTCGGGAGTGTTCGCGAGTCCGCGATTTCGCGAGTGTTTGCGAGTCCGCGATTTCGCCTGTGTTCGCGAGACCGCGATTTCGGGAGTGTTCGCGAGTCCGCGATTTCGCGAGTGTTTGCGAGTACGCGAGTCCGTTATTTCGCGAGTGTTCACAGGTCCGCGATTTCGCGGGTGTTCGCGAGTCCGCGATTTCCGGAGTGTTCGCGAGTCCGCGATTTCGCGAGTGTTTGCGAGTCCGCGATTTCGCGAGTGTTTGCGAGTCCGCGATTTCGCGAGTGTTTGCGAGTCCGCGATTTCGCCTGTGTTCGCGAGTCTGCGATTTCGGGAGTGTTCGCGAGTCCGCGATTTCGCGAGTGTTTGCGAGTCCGCGATTTCGGGAGTTTTCGCGAGTCCGCGATTTCGGGAGTTTTCGCGAGTCCGCGATTTCGCGAGTGTTTGCGAGTCCGCGATTTCGCCTGTGTTCGCGAGTCCGCGATTTCGGGAGTGTTCGCGAGTCCGCGATTTCGCGAGTGTTCGCGAGTCCGAGATTTCGCGAGTGTTCGCGAGTCCGCGATTTCGCGAGTGTTCGCGAGTCCGCGATTTCGCGAGTGTTCGCGAGTCCGCGATTTCGCCTGTGTTCGCGAGTCCGCGATTTCGGGAGTGTTCGCGAGTCCGCGATTTCGGGAGTGTTCGCGAGTCCGCGATTTCGGGAGTGTTCGCGAGTCCGCGATTTCGGGAGTGTTCGCGAGTCCGCGATTTCGGGAGTGTTCGCGAGTCCGCGATTTCGCGAGTGTTCGCCAATCCGCGATTTCGCGGGTCTTCGCGAGTCCGCGATTTCGGGAGTATTCGCGAGTCCGCGATTTCGCGAGTGTTTGCGAGTCCGCGATTTCGCCTGTGTTCGCGAGTCCGCGATTTCGGAAGTGTTCGCGAGTCAGCCATTTCGCGAGTGTTTGCGAGTACGCGAGTCCGCGATTTCGGGAGTTTTCGCGAGTCCGCGATTTCGGGAGTGTTCGCGAGTCCGCGATTTCGCGGGTTGTCGCGAGTCCGCGATTTCGGGAGTGTTCGCGAGTCCGCGATTTCGCGAGTCCGCGATTTCGCGAGAGTTCGCGAGTCCTCGATTTCGCGGGTGTTCGCGTGTCCGCGATTTCGCGAGTGTTTGCGAGTCCGCGATTTCGCGATTGTTCCCGAGTCCGCGATTTCGCGGGTTGTCGCGACTCCGCGATTTCGGGAGTGTTCGCGAGTCCGCGATTTCGCGAGTCCGCGATTTCGCGAGTGTTCGCGAGTCCGCGATTTCGCGAGTGTTCACAAGTCCGCGATTTCGCGGGTGTTCGCGAGTCCGCCATTTCGGTAGTGTTTGCGAGTCCGCGATTTCGCGAGTCCGTGATTTCGGGAGTCTTCGCGAGTCCGCGATTTCGCGGATGTTCGCGAGTCCGCGAATTCGCGGGTCCGCGATTTCGGGAGTGTTCGCGAGTCCGCGATTTCGGGAGTGTTCGCGAGTCCGCGATTTCGGGAGTGTTCGCGTGTCCGCGATTTCGGGAGTGTTCGCGAGTCCGCGATTTCGCGGGTGTTCGCGAGTCCGCGATTTCGCGGGTGTTCGCGAGTCCGCGATTTCGCGAGTGTTCGCGAGTCCGCGATTTCGCGATTGTTCGCGAGTCCGCGATTTCGGGAGTTTTCGCGAGTCCGCGATTTCCCGAGTGTTTGCGAGTCCGCGATTTCGCGATTGTTCGCCAGTCCGCGATTTCGCGATTGTTCGCGAGTCCGCGATTTCGGGAGTTTTCGCGAGTCCGCGATTTCCCGAGTGTTTGCGAGTCCGCGATTTCGCGATTGTTCGCCAGTCCGCGATTTCGGGAGTGTTCGCGAGTCCGCGATTTCGCGAGTGTTCGCGAGTCCGCGATTTCGCGAGTGTTTGCGAGTCCGCGATTTCGCCTGTGTTCGCGAGTCCGCGATTTCGGGAGTGTTCGCGAGTCCGCGATTTCGCGAGTGTTTGCGAGTACGCGTGTCCGCGATTTCGGGAGTTTTCGCGAGTCCGCGATTTCGGGAGTGTTCGCGAGTCCGCGATTTCGCGAGTGTTTGCGAGTCCGCGATTTCGCTTGTGTTCGCGAGTCCGCGATTTCGGGAGTGTTCGCGAGTCCGCGATTTCGCGAGAGTTCGCGAGTCCTCGATTTCGCGGGTGTTCGCGTGTCCGCGATTTCGCGAGTGTTTGCGAGTCCGCGATTTCGCGATTGTTCGCGAGTCCGCGATTTCGGGAGTTTTTGCGAGTACGCGAGTCCGCGATTTCGGGAGTGTTCGCGAGTCCGCGATTTCGGGAGTGTTCGCGAGTCCGCGATTTTGCGAGTGTTCGCGAGTCCGCGATTTCGGGAGTGTTCGCGAGTCCGCGATTTCGCGAGTGTTCGCGAGTCCGCTATTTCGCGAGTGTTCGCGAGTCCGCGATTTCGGGAGTGTTCGCGAGTCCGCGATTTCGGGAGTGTTCGCGAGTCCGCGATTTCGGGAGTGTTCGCGAGTCCGCGATTTCGGGAGTGTTCGCGAGTCCGCGATTTCGCGAGTGTTCGCGAGTCCGCGATTTCGCGAGTGTTCGTTAATCCGCGATTTCGCGGGTCTTCGCGAGTCCGCGATTTCGGGAGTATTCGCGAGTCCGCGATTTCGCGAGTGTTTGCGAGTCCGCGATTTCGCCTGTGTTCGCGAGTCCGCGATTTCGGAAGTGTTCGCGAGTCCGCCATTTCGCGAGTGTTTGCGAGTACGCGAGTCCGCGATTTCGGGAGTTTTCGCGAGTCCGCGATTTCGGGAGTGTTCGCGAGTCCGCGATTTCGCGGGTTGTCGCGAGTCCGCGATTTCGGGAGTGTTCGCGAGTCCGCGATTTCGCGAGTCCGCGATTTCGCGAGAGTTCGCGAGTCCGCGATTTCGCGAGAGTTCGCGAGTCCTCGATTTCGCAGGTGTTCGCGTGTCCGCGATTTCGCGAGTGTTTGCGAGTCCGCGATTTCGCGATTGTTCGCGAGTCCGCGATTTCGCGGGTTGTCGCGACTCCGCGATTTCGGGAGTGTTCGCGAGTCCGCGATTTCGCGAGTGTTCGCGAGTCCGCGATTTCGCGAGTGTTCACAAGTCCGCGATTTCGCGGGTGTTCGCGAGTCCGCGATTTCGGTAGTGTTTGCGAGTCCGCGATTTCGCGAGTCCGTGATTTCGGGAGTCTTCGCGAGTCCGCGAATTCGGGAGTGTTCGCGATTCCGCGATTTCGCGGGTCCGCGATTTCGCGAGTGTTCGCGAGTCCGCGATTTCGCGAGTGTTCGCGAGTCCGAGATTTCGCGAGTGTTCGCGAGTCCGCGATTTCGCGAGTGTTCGCGAGTCCGCGATTTCGCCTGTGTTCGCGAGTCCGCGATTTCGGGAGTGTTCGCGAGTCCGCGATTTCGGGAGTGTTCGCGAGTCCGCGATTTCGGGAGTGTTCGCGAGTCCGCGATTTCGGGAGTGTTCGCGAGTCCGCGATTTCGGGAGTGTTCGCGAGTCCGCGATTTCGCGAGTGTTCGCGAGTCCGCGATTTCGCGAGTGTTCGCGAGTCCGAGATTTCGCGAGTGTTCGCGAGTCCGCGATTTCGCGAGTGTTCGCGAGTCCGCGATTTCGCGAGTGTTCGCGAGTCCGCGATTTCGCCTGTGTTCGCGAGTCCGCGATTTCGGGAGTGTTCGCGAGTCCGCGATTTCGGGAGTGTTCGCGAGTCCGCGATTTCGGGAGTGTTCGCGAGTCCGCGATTTCGGGAGTGTTCGCGAGTCCGCGATTTCGGGAGTGTTCGCGAGTCCGCGATTTCGGGAGTGTTCGCGAGTCCGCGATTTCGCGGGTCTTCGCGAGTCCGCGATTTCGGGAGTATTCGCGAGTCCGCGATTTCGCGAGTGTTTGCGAGTCCGCGATTTCGCCTGTGTTCGCGAGTCCGCGATTTCGGAAGTGTTCGCGAGTCAGCCATTTCGCGAGTGTTTGCGAGTACGCGAGTCCGCGATTTCGGGAGTGTTCGCGAGTCCGCGATTTCGGGAGTGTTCGCGAGTCCGCGATTTCGGGAGTGTTCGCGAGTCCGCGATTTCGTGAGTCCGCGATTTCGCGGGTTGTCGCGAGTCCGCGATTTCGGGAGTGTTCGCGAGTCCGCGATTTCGCGAGTCCGCGATTTCGCGAGAGTTCGCGAGTCCTCGATTTCGCGGGTGTTCGCGTGTCCGCGATTTCGCGAGTGTTTGCGAGTCCGCGATTTCGCGATTGTTCCCGAGTCCGCGATTTCGCGGGTTGTCGCGACTCCGCGATTTCGGGAGTGTTCGCGAGTCCGCGATTTCGCGAGTCCGCGATTTCGCGAGTGTTCGCGAGTCCGCGATTTCGCGAGTGTTCACAAGTCCGCGATTTCGCGGGTGTTCGCGAGTCCGCCATTTCGGTAGTGTTTGCGAGTCCGCGATTTCGCGAGTCCGTGATTTCGGGAGTCTTCGCGAGTCCGCGATTTCGCGGATGTTCGCGAGTCCGCGAATTCGCGGGTCCGCGATTTCGGGAGTGTTCGCGAGTCCGCGATTTCGGGAGTGTTCGCGAGTCCGCGATTTCGGGAGTGTTCGCGTGTCCGCGATTTCGGGAGTGTTCGCGAGTCCGCGATTTCGCGGGTGTTCGCGAGTCCGCGATTTCGCGGGTGTTCGCGAGTCCGCGATTTCGCGAGTGTTCGCGAGTCCGCGATTTCGCGAGTCCGTGATTTCCCGAGTGTTCGCGAGTCCGCGATTTCGCGATTGTTCGCGAGTCCGCGATTTCGGGAGTTTTCGCGAGTCCGCGATTTCCCGAGTGTTTGCGAGTCCGCGATTTCGCGATTGTTCGCCAGTCCGCGATTTCGGGAGTGTTCGCGAGTCCGCGATTTCGGGAGTGTTCGCGAGTCCGCGATTTCGCGAGTGTTTGCGAGTCCGCGATTTCGCCTGTGTTCGCGAGTCCGCGATTTCGGGAGTGTTCGCGAGTCCGCGATTTCGCGAGTGTTTGCGAGTACGCGTGTCCGCGATTTCGGGAGTTTTCGCGAGTCCGCGATTTCGGGAGTGTTCGCGAGTCCGCGATTTCGCGAGTGTTTGCGAGTCCGCGATTTCGCTTGTGTTCGCGAGTCCGCGATTTCGGGAGTGTTCGCGAGTCCGCGATTTCGCGAGAGTTCGCGAGTCCTCGATTTCGCGGGTGTTCGCGTGTCCGCGATTTCGCGAGTGTTTGCGAGTCCGCGATTTCGCGATTGTTCGCGAGTCCGCGATTTCGGGAGTTTTTGCGAGTACGCGAGTCCGCGATTTCGGGAGTGTTCGCGAGTCCGCGATTTCGGGAGTGTTCGCGAGTCCGCGATTTTGCGAGTGTTCGCGAGTCCGCGATTTCGGGAGTGTTCGCGAGTCCGCGATTTCGCGAGTGTTCGCGAGTCCGCGATTTCGGGAGTGTTCGCGAGTCCGCGATTTCGGGAGTGTTCGCGAGTCCGCGATTTCGGGAGTGTTCGCGAGTCCGCGATTTCGGGAGTGTTCGCGAGTCCGCGATTTCGGGAGTGTTCGCGAGTCCGCGATTTCGGGAGTGTTCGCGAGTCCGCGATTTCGCGAGTGTTCGCGAGTCCGCGATTTCGCGAGTGTTCGCCAATCCGCGATTTCGCGGGTCTTCGCGAGTCCGCGATTTCGGGAGTATTCGCGAGTCCGCGATTTCGCGAGTGTTTGCGAGTCCGCGATTTCGCCTGTGTTCGCGAGTCCGCGATTTCGGAAGTGTTCGCGAGTCCGCCATTTCGCGAGTGTTTGCGAGTACGCGAGTCCGCGATTTCGGGAGTTTTCGCGAGTCCGCGATTTCGGGAGTGTTCGCGAGTCCGCGATTTCGCGGGTTGTCGCGAGTCCGCGATTTCGGGAGTGTTCGCGAGTCCGCGATTTCGCGAGTCCGCGATTTCGCGAGAGTTCGCGAGTCCGCGATTTCGCGAGAGTTCGCGAGTCCTCGATTTCGCGGGTGTTCGCGTGTCCGCGATTTCGCGAGTGTTTGCGAGTCCGCGATTTCGCGATTGTTCGCGAGTCCGCGATTTCGCGGGTTGTCGCGACTCCGCGATTTCGGGAGTGTTCGCGAGTCCGCGATTTCGCGAGTGTTCGCGAGTCCGCGATTTCGCGAGTGTTCACAAGTCCGCGATTTCGCGGGTGTTCGCGAGTCCGCGATTTCGGTAGTGTTTGCGAGTCCGCGATTTCGCGAGTCCGTGATTTCGGGAGTCTTCGCGAGTCCGCGAATTCGGGAGTGTTCGCGATTCCGCGATTTCGCGGGTCCGCGATTTCGCGAGTGTTCGCGAGTCCGCGATTTCGGGAGTGTTCGCGAGTCCGCGATTTCGGGAGTGTTCGCGAGTCCGCGATTTCGCGGGTGTTCGCGAGTCCGCGATTTCGCGGGTGTTCGCGAGTCCGCGATTTCGCGATTGTTCGCGAGTCCGCGATTTCGGGAGTTTTTGCGAGTACGCGAGTCCGCGATTTCGGGAGTGTTCGCGAGTCCGCGATTTCGGGAGTGTTCGCGAGTCCGCGATTTTGCGAGTGTTCGCGAGTCCGCGATTTCGGGAGTGTTCGCGAGTCCGCGATTTCGCGAGTGTTCGCGAGTCCGCTATTTCGCGAGTGTTCGCGAGTCCGCGATTTCGGGAGTGTTCGCGAGTCCGCGATTTCGGGAGTGTTCGCGAGTCCGCGATTTCGGGAGTGTTCGCGAGTCCGCGATTTCGGGAGTGTTCGCGAGTCCGCGATTTCGCGAGTGTTCGCGAGTCCGCGATTTCGCGAGTGTTCGTTAATCCGCGATTTCGCGGGTCTTCGCGAGTCCGCGATTTCGGGAGTATTCGCGAGTCCGCGATTTCGCGAGTGTTTGCGAGTCCGCGATTTCGCCTGTGTTCGCGAGTCCGCGATTTCGGAAGTGTTCGCGAGTCCGCCATTTCGCGAGTGTTTGCGAGTACGCGAGTCCGCGATTTCGGGAGTTTTCGCGAGTCCGCGATTTCGGGAGTGTTCGCGAGTCCGCGATTTCGCGGGTTGTCGCGAGTCCGCGATTTCGGGAGTGTTCGCGAGTCCGCGATTTCGCGAGTCCGCGATTTCGCGAGAGTTCGCGAGTCCGCGATTTCGCGAGAGTTCGCGAGTCCTCGATTTCGCAGGTGTTCGCGTGTCCGCGATTTCGCGAGTGTTTGCGAGTCCGCGATTTCGCGATTGTTCGCGAGTCCGCGATTTCGCGGGTTGTCGCGACTCCGCGATTTCGGGAGTGTTCGCGAGTCCGCGATTTCGCGAGTGTTCGCGAGTCCGCGATTTCGCGAGTGTTCACAAGTCCGCGATTTCGCGGGTGTTCGCGAGTCCGCGATTTCGGTAGTGTTTGCGAGTCCGCGATTTCGCGAGTCCGTGATTTCGGGAGTCTTCGCGAGTCCGCGAATTCGGGAGTGTTCGCGATTCCGCGATTTCGCGGGTCCGCGATTTCGCGAGTGTTCGCGAGTCCGCGATTTCGCGAGTGTTCGCGAGTCCGAGATTTCGCGAGTGTTCGCGAGTCCGCGATTTCGCGAGTGTTCGCGAGTCCGCGATTTCGCCTGTGTTCGCGAGTCCGCGATTTCGGGAGTGTTCGCGAGTCCGCGATTTCGGGAGTGTTCGCGAGTCCGCGATTTCGGGAGTGTTCGCGAGTCCGCGATTTCGGGAGTGTTCGCGAGTCCGCGATTTCGGGAGTGTTCGCGAGTCCGCGATTTCGCGAGTGTTCGCGAGTCCGCGATTTCGCGAGTGTTCGCGAGTCCGAGATTTCGCGAGTGTTCGCGAGTCCGCGATTTCGCGAGTGTTCGCGAGTCCGCGATTTCGCGAGTGTTCGCGAGTCCGCGATTTCGCCTGTTTTCGCGAGTCCGCGATTTCGGGAGTGTTCGCGAGTCCGCGATTTCGGGAGTGTTCGCGAGTCCGCGATTTCGGGAGTGTTCGCGAGTCCGCGATTTCGGGAGTGTTCGCGAGTCCGCGATTTCGGGAGTGTTCGCGAGTCCGCGATTTCGGGAGTGTTCGCGAGTCCGCGATTTCGCGGGTCTTCGCGAGTCCGCGATTTCGGGAGTATTCGCGAGTCCGCGATTTCGCGAGTGTTTGCGAGTCCGCGATTTCGCCTGTGTTCGCGAGTCCGCGATTTCGGAAGTGTTCGCGAGTCAGCCATTTCGCGAGTGTTTGCGAGTACGCGAGTCCGCGATTTCGGGAGTGTTCGCGAGTCCGCGATTTCGGGAGTGTTCGCGAGTCCGCGATTTCGGGAGTGTTCGCGAGTCCGCGATTTCGTGAGTCCGCGATTTCGCGGGTTGTCGCGAGTCCGCGATTTCGGGAGTGTTCGCGAGTCCGCGATTTCGCGAGTCCGCGATTTCGCGAGAGTTCGCGAGTCCTCGATTTCGCGGGTGTTCGCGTGTCCGCGATTTCGCGAGTGTTTGCGAGTCCGCGATTTCGCGATTGTTCCCGAGTCCGCGATTTCGCGGGTTGTCGCGACTCCGCGATTTCGGGAGTGTTCGCGAGTCCGCGATTTCGCGAGTCCGCGATTTCGCGAGTGTTCGCGAGTCCGCGATTTCGCGAGTGTTCACAAGTCCGCGATTTCGCGGGTGTTCGCGAGTCCGCCATTTCGGTAGTGTTTGCGAGTCCGCGATTTCGCGAGTCCGTGATTTCGGGAGTCTTCGCGAGTCCGCGATTTCGCGGATGTTCGCGAGTCCGCGAATTCGCGGGTCCGCGATTTCGGGAGTGTTCGCGAGTCCGCGATTTCGGGAGTGTTCGCGAGTCCGCGATTTCGGGAGTGTTCGCGTGTCCGCGATTTCGGGAGTGTTCGCGAGTCCGCGATTTCGCGGGTGTTCGCGAGTCCGCGATTTCGCGGGTGTTCGCGAGTCCGCGATTTCGCGAGTGTTCGCGAGTCCGCGATTTCGCGAGTCCGTGATTTCCCGAGTGTTCGCGAGTCCGCGATTTCGCGATTGTTCGCGAGTCCGCGATTTCGGGAGTTTTCGCGAGTCCGCGATTTCCCGAGTGTTTGCGAGTCCGCGATTTCGCGATTGTTCGCCAGTCCGCGATTTCGGGAGTGTTCGCGAGTCCGCGATTTCGGGAGTGTTCGCGAGTCCGCGATTTCGCGAGTGTTTGCGAGTCCGCGATTTCGCCTGTGTTCGCGAGTCCGCGATTTCGGGAGTGTTCGCGAGTCCGCGATTTCGCGAGTGTTTGCGAGTACGCGTGTCCGCGATTTCGGGAGTTTTCGCGAGTCCGCGATTTCGGGAGTGTTCGCGAGTCCGCGATTTCGCGAGTGTTTGCGAGTCCGCGATTTCGCTTGTGTTCGCGAGTCCGCGATTTCGGGAGTGTTCGCGAGTCCGCGATTTCGCGAGAGTTCGCGAGTCCTCGATTTCGCGGGTGTTCGCGTGTCCGCGATTTCGCGAGTGTTTGCGAGTCCGCGATTTCGCGATTGTTCGCGAGTCCGCGATTTCGGGAGTTTTTGCGAGTACGCGAGTCCGCGATTTCGGGAGTGTTCGCGAGTCCGCGATTTCGGGAGTGTTCGCGAGTCCGCGATTTTGCGAGTGTTCGCGAGTCCGCGATTTCGGGAGTGTTCGCGAGTCCGCGATTTCGCGAGTGTTCGCGAGTCCGCGATTTCGGGAGTGTTCGCGAGTCCGCGATTTCGGGAGTGTTCGCGAGTCCGCGATTTCGGGAGTGTTCGCGAGTCCGCGATTTCGGGAGTGTTCGCGAGTCCGCGATTTCGGGAGTGTTCGCGAGTCCGCGATTTCGGGAGTGTTCGCGAGTCCGCGATTTCGCGAGTGTTCGCGAGTCCGCGATTTCGCGAGTGTTCGCCAATCCGCGATTTCGCGGGTCTTCGCGAGTCCGCGATTTCGGGAGTATTCGCGAGTCCGCGATTTCGCGAGTGTTTGCGAGTCCGCGATTTCGCCTGTGTTCGCGAGTCCGCGATTTCGGAAGTGTTCGCGAGTCCGCCATTTCGCGAGTGTTTGCGAGTACGCGAGTCCGCGATTTCGGGAGTTTTCGCGAGTCCGCGATTTCGGGAGTGTTCGCGAGTCCGCGATTTCGCGGGTTGTCGCGAGTCCGCGATTTCGGGAGTGTTCGCGAGTCCGCGATTTCGCGAGTCCGCGATTTCGCGAGAGTTCGCGAGTCCGCGATTTCGCGAGAGTTCGCGAGTCCTCGATTTCGCGGGTGTTCGCGTGTCCGCGATTTCGCGAGTGTTTGCGAGTCCGCGATTTCGCGATTGTTCGCGAGTCCGCGATTTCGCGGGTTGTCGCGACTCCGCGATTTCGGGAGTGTTCGCGAGTCCGCGATTTCGCGAGTGTTCGCGAGTCCGCGATTTCGCGAGTGTTCACAAGTCCGCGATTTCGCGGGTGTTCGCGAGTCCGCGATTTCGGTAGTGTTTGCGAGTCCGCGATTTCGCGAGTCCGTGATTTCGGGAGTCTTCGCGAGTCCGCGAATTCGGGAGTGTTCGCGATTCCGCGATTTCGCGGGTCCGCGATTTCGCGAGTGTTCGCGAGTCCGCGATTTCGGGAGTGTTCGCGAGTCCGCGATTTCGGGAGTGTTCGCGAGTCCGCGATTTCGCGGGTGTTCGCGAGTCCGCGATTTCGCGGGTGTTCGCGAGTCCGCGATTTCGCGAGTGTTCGCGAGTCCGCGATTTCGGGAGTGTTCGCGAGTCCGCGATTTCGCGAGTGTTTGCGAGTACGCGAGTCCGCGATTTCGGGAGTTTTCGCGAGTCCGCGATTTCGGGAGTGTTCGCGAGTCCGCGATTTCGCGAGTGTTTGCGAGTCCGCGATTTCGCCTGTGTTCGCGAGTCCGCGATTTCGGGAGTGTTCGCGAGTCCGCGATTTCGCGAGAGTTCGCGAGTCCTCGATTTCGCGGGTGTTCGCGAGTCCGCGATTTCGGGATTGTTCGCGAGTCCGCGATTTCGCGAGTGTTCGCGAGTCCGCGATTTCGCGATTGTTCGCGAGTCCGCGATTTCGCGATTGTTCGCGAGTCCGCGATTTAGGGAGTGTTCGCGAGTCCGCGATTTCGCGAGTGTTCGCGAGTCCGCGATTTCGGGAGTGTTCGCGAGTCCGTTATTTCGCGAGTGTTCACAATTCCGCGATTTCGCGGATGTTCGCGAGTCCGCGATTTCGCGATTGTTCGCGAGTCCGCGATTTCGGGATGTTCGCGAGTCCGCGATTTCGCGAGTGTTTGCGAGTCCGCGATTTCGCCTGTGTTCGCGAGTCCGCGATTTCGGGAGTGTTCGCGAGTCCGCGACTTCGCGAGTGTTTGCGAGTCCGCGAATTCGGGAGTTTTCGCGAGTCCGCGATTTCGGGAGTGTTCGCGAGTCCGCGATTTCGCGAGTGTTTGCGAGTCCGCGATTTCGCCTGTGTTCGCGAGACCGCGATTTCGGGAGTGTTCGCGAGTCCGTTATTTCGCGAGTGTTCACAAGTCCGCGATTTCGCGGGTGTTCGCGAGTCCGCGATTTCGGGAGTGTTCGCGAGTCCGCGATTTCGCGAGTGTTCGCGAATCCGCGATTTCGCGAGTGTTCGCGAGTCCGCGATTTCGGGAGTGTTCGCGAGTCCGCCATTTCGCGAGTGTTTGCGAGTCCGCGATTTCGCGAGTGTTTGCGAGTCCGCGATTTCGGGAGTGTTCGCGAGTCCGCGATTTCGCGAGTGTTTGCGAGTACGCGAGTCCGCGATTTCGGGAGTGTTCGCGAGTCCGCGATTTCGGGAGTGTTCGCGAGTCCGCGATTTCGGGAGTGTTCGCGAGTCCGCGATTCCGTGAGTCCGCGATTTCGCGAGTGTTCGCGAGTCCGCGATTTCGCTGGTGTTCGCGAGTCCGCGATTTCGCGAGTGTTTGCGAGTCCGCGATATCGCGATTGTTCGCGAGTCCGCGATTTCGGGATGTTCGCGAATCCGCGATTTCGCGAGTGTACGCGAATCCGCGATTTCGAGGGTTTTCGCGAGTCCGCGATTTCGGGAGTGTTCGCGAGTCCGAGATTTCGCGAGTGTTTGCGAGTCCGCGATTTCGCCTGTGTTCGCGAGTCCGCGATTTCGGGAGTGTTCGCGAGTCCGCGATTTCGGGAGTGTTCGCGAGTCCGCGATTTCGGGAGTGTTCGCGAGTCCGCGATTTCGGGAGTGTTCGCGAGTCCGCGATTTCGCGAGTGTTCGCCAATCCGCGATTTCGCGGGTCTTCGCGAGTCCGCGATTACGGGAGTATTCGCGAGTCCGCGATTTCGGGAGTGTTTGCGAGTCCGCGATTTCGCGAGTGTTCGCGAATCCGCGATTTCGCGAGTGTTCGCGAGTCCGCGATTTCGGGAGTGTTCGCGAGTCCGCCATTTCGCGAGTGTTTGCGAGTCCGCCATTTCGCGAGTGTTTGCGAGTCCGCGATTTCGCGAGTGTTTGCGAGTCCGCGATTTCGGGAGTGTTCGCGAGTCCGCGATTTCGCGAGTGTTTGCGAGTACGCGAGTCCGCGATTTCGGGAGTGTTCGCGAGTCCGCGATTTCGGGAGTGTTCGCGAGTCCGCGATTTCGGGAGTGTTCGCGAGTCCGCGATTCCGTGAGTCCGCGATTTCGCGAGTGTTCGCGAGTCCGCGATTTCGCTGGTGTTCGCGAGTCCGCGATTTCGCGAGTGTTTGCGAGTCCGCGATTTCGAGGGTTTTCGCGAGTCCGCGATTTCGGGAGTGTTCGCGAGTCCGCGATTTCGCGAGTGTTTGCGAGTCCGCGATTTCGCCTGTGTTCGCGAGTCCGCGATTTCGGGAGTGTTCGCGAGTCCGCGATTTCGGGAGTGTTCGCGAGTCCGCGATTTCGGGAGTGTTCGCGAGTCCGCGATTTCGGGAGTGTTCGCGAGTCCGCGATTTCGCGAGTGTTCGCCAATCCGCGATTTCGCGGGTCTTCGCGAGTCCGCGATTTCGGGAGTATTCGCGAGTCCGCGATTTCGGGAGTGTTTGCGAGTCCGCGATTTCGCCTGTGTTCGCGAGTCCGCGATTTCGGAAGTGTTCGCGAGTCCGCCATTTCGCGAGTGTTTGCGAGTACGCGAGTCCGCGATTTCGGGAGTTTTCGCGAGTCCGCGATTTCGGGAGTGTTCGCGAGTCCGCGATTTCGGGAGTGTTCGCGAGTCCGCGATTTCGCGGGTGTTCGCGAGTCCGCGATTTCGCGGGTGTTCGCGAGTCCGCGATTTCGCGAGTGTTCGCGAGTCCACGATTTCGCGAGTCCGTGATTTCCCGAGTGTTCGCGAGTCCACGATTTCGCGATTGTTCGCGAGTCCGCGATTTCGGGAGTTTTCGCGAGTCCGCGATTTCCCGAGTGTTTGCGAGTCCGCGATTTCGCGATTGTTCGCCAGTCCGCGATTTCGGGAGTGTTCGCGAGTCCGCGATTTCGGGAGTGTTCGCGAGTCCGCGATTTCGCGAGTGTTTGCGAGTCCGCGATTTCGCCTGTGTTCGCGAGTCCGCGATTTCGGGAGTGTTCGCGAGTCCGCGATTTCGCGAGTGTTTGCGAGTACGCGTGTCCGCGATTTCGGGAGTTTTCGCGAGTCCGCGATTTCGGGAGTGTTCGCGAGTCCGCGATTTCGCGAGTGTTTGCGAGTCCGCGATTTCGCCTGTGTTCGCGAGTCCGCGATTTCGGGAGTGTTCGCGAGTCCGCGATTTCGCGAGAGTTCGCGAGTCCTCGATTTCGCGGGTGTTCGCGTGTCCGCGATTTCGCGAGTGTTTGCGAGTCCGCGATTTCGCGAGTGTTTGCGAGTCCGCGATTTCGGGAGTGTTCGCGAGTCCGCGATTTCGCGAGTGTTTGCGAGTACGCGAGTCCGCGATTTCGGGAGTGTTCGCGAGTCCGCGATTTCGGGAGTGTTCGCGAGTCCGCGATTTCGGGAGTGTTCGCGAGTCCGCGATTCCGTGAGTCCGCGATTTCGCGAGTGTTCGCGAGTCCGCGATTTCGCTGGTGTTCGCGAGTCCGCGATTTCGCGAGTGTTTGCGAGTCCGCGATTTCGAGGGTTTTCGCGAGTCCGCGATTTCGGGAGTGTTCGCGAGTCCGCGATTTCGCGAGTGTTTGCGAGTCCGCGATTTCGCCTGTGTTCGCGAGTCCGCGATTTCGGGAGTGTTCGCGAGTCCGCGATTTCGGGAGTGTTCGCGAGTCCGCGATTTCGGGAGTGTTCGCGAGTCCGCGATTTCGGGAGTGTTCGCGAGTCCGCGATTTCGCGAGTGTTCGCCAATCCGCGATTTCGCGGGTCTTCGCGAGTCCGCGATTTCGGGAGTATTCGCGAGTCCGCGATTTCGGGAGTGTTTGCGAGTCCGCGATTTCGCCTGTGTTCGCGAGTCCGCGATTTCGGAAGTGTTCGCGAGTCCGCCATTTCGCGAGTGTTTGCGAGTACGCGAGTCCGCGATTTCGGGAGTTTTCGCGAGTCCGCGATTTCGGGAGTGTTCGCGAGTCCGCGATTTCGGGAGTGTTCGCGAGTCCGCGATTTCGCGGGTGTTCGCGAGTCCGCGATTTCGCGGGTGTTCGCGAGTCCGCGATTTCGCGAGTGTTCGCGAGTCCACGATTTCGCGAGTCCGTGATTTCCCGAGTGTTCGCGAGTCCACGATTTCGCGATTGTTCGCGAGTCCGCGATTTCGGGAGTTTTCGCGAGTCCGCGATTTCCCGAGTGTTTGCGAGTCCGCGATTTCGCGATTGTTCGCCAGTCCGCGATTTCGGGAGTGTTCGCGAGTCCGCGATTTCGGGAGTGTTCGCGAGTCCGCGATTTCGCGAGTGTTTGCGAGTCCGCGATTTCGCCTGTGTTCGCGAGTCCGCGATTTCGGGAGTGTTCGCGAGTCCGCGATTTCGCGAGTGTTTGCGAGTACGCGTGTCCGCGATTTCGGGAGTTTTCGCGAGTCCGCGATTTCGGGAGTGTTCGCGAGTCCGCGATTTCGCGAGTGTTTGCGAGTCCGCGATTTCGCCTGTGTTCGCGAGTCCGCGATTTCGGGAGTGTTCGCGAGTCCGCGATTTCGCGAGAGTTCGCGAGTCCTCGATTTCGCGGGTGTTCGCGTGTCCGCGATTTCGCGAGTGTTTGCGAGTCCGCGATTTCGCGATTGTTCGCGAGTCCGCGATTTCGGGATTGTTCGCGAGTCCGCGATTTCGCGAGTGTTCGCGAGTCCGCGATTTCGCGATTGTTCGCGAGTCCGCGATTTCGCGATTGTTCGCGAGTCCGCGATTTAGGGAGTGTTCGCGAGTCCGCGATTTCGCGAGTGTTCGCGAGTCCGCGATTTCGGGAGTGTTCGCGAGTCCGTTATTTCGCGAGTGTTCACAAGTCCGCGATTTCGCGGATGTTCGCGAGTCCGCGATTTCGCGATTGTTCGCGAGTCCGCGATTTCGGGATGTTCGCGAGTCCGCGATTTCGCGAGTGTTTGCGAGTCCGCGATTTCGCCTGTGTTCGCGAGTCCGCGATTTCGGGAGTGTTCGCGAGTCCGCGATTTCGGGAGTGTTCGCGAGTCCGCGATTTCGCGAGTCCGTGATTTCCCGAGTGTTCGCGAGTCCGCGATTTCGCGAGTGTTCGCGAGTCCGCGATTTCGCGAGTGTTTGCGAGTCCGCGATTTCGCCTGTGTTCGCGAGACCGCGATTTCGGGAGTGTTCGCGAGTCCGCGATTTCGGGAGTGTTCGCGAGTCCGCGATTTCGCGAGTGTTTGCGAGTCCGCGATTTCGCCTGTGTTCGCGAGACCGCGATTTCGGGAGTGTTCGCGAGTCCGCGATTTCGCGAGTGTTTGCGAGTACGCGAGTCCGTTATTTCGCGAGTGTTCACAGGTCCGCGATTTCGCGGGTGTTCGCGAGTCCGCGATTTCCGGAGTGTTCGCGAGTCCGCGATTTCGCGAGTGTTTGCGAGTCCGCGATTTCGCGAGTGTTTGCGAGTCCGCGATTTCGCCTGTGTTCGCGAGTCTGCGATTTCGGGAGTGTTCGCGAGTCCGCGATTTCGCGAGTGTTTGCGAGTCCGCGATTTCGGGAGTTTTCGCGAGTCCGTGATTTCGGGAGTTTTCGCGAGTCCGCGATTTCGCGAGTGTTTGCGAGTCCGCGATTTCGCCTGTGTTCGCGAGTCCGCGATTTCGGGAGTGTTCGCGAGTCCGCGATTTCGCGAGTGTTCGCGAGTCCGAGATTTCGCGAGTGTTCGCGAGTCCGCGATTTCGCGAGTGTTCGCGAGTCCGCGATTTCGCGAGTGTTCGCGAGTCCGCGATTTCGCCTGTGTTCGCGAGTCCGCGATTTCGGGAGTGTTCGCGAGTCCGCGATTTCGGGAGTGTTCGCGAGTCCGCGATTTCGGGAGTGTTCGCGAGTCCGCGATTCCGTGAGTCCGCGATTTCGCTGGTGTTCGCGAGTCCGCGATTTCGCGAGTGTTTGCGAGTCCGCGATTTCGAGGGTTTTCGCGAGTCCGCGATTTCGGGAGTGTTCGCGAGTCCGCGATTTCGCGAGTGTTTGCGAGTCCGCGATTTCGCCTGTGTTCGCGAGTCCGCGATTTCTGGAGTGTTCGCGAGTCCGCGATTTCGGGAGTGTTCGCGAGTCCGCGATTTCGGGAGTGTTCGCGAGTCCGCGATTTCGGGAGTGTTCGCGAGTCCGCGATTTCGCGAGTGTTCGCCAATCCGCGATTTCGCGGGTCTTCGCGAGTCCGCGATTTCGGGAGTATTCGCGAGTCCGCGATTTCGGGAGTGTTTGCGAGTCCGCGATTTCGCCTGTGTTCGCGAGTCCGCGATTTCGGAAGTGTTCGCGAGTCCGCCATTTCGCGAGTGTTTGCGAGTACGCGAGTCCGCGATTTCGGGAGTTTTCGCGAGTCCGCGATTTCGGGAGTTTTCGCGAGTCCGCGATTTCGGGAGTGTTCGCGAGTCCGCGATTTCGCGGGTGTTCGCGAGTCCGCGATTTCGCGGGTGTTCGCGAGTCCGCGATTTCGCGAGTGTTCGCGAGTCCACGATTTCGCGAGTCCGTGATTTCCCGAGTGTTCGCGAGTCCACGATTTCGCGATTGTTCGCGAGTCCGCGATTTCGGGAGTTTTCGCGAGTCCGCGATTTCCCGAGTGTTTGCGAGTCCGCGATTTCGCGATTGTTCGCCAGTCCGCGATTTCGGGAGTGTTCGCGAGTCCGCGATTTCGGGAGTGTTCGCGAGTCCGCGATTTCGCGAGTGTTTGCGAGTCCGCGATTTCGCCTGTGTTCGCGAGTCCGCGATTTCGGGAGTGTTCGCGAGTCCGCGATTTCGCGAGTGTTTGCGAGTACGCGTGTCCGCGATTTCGGGAGTTTTCGCGAGTCCGCGATTTCGGGAGTGTTCGCGAGTCCGCGATTTCGCGAGTGTTTGCGAGTCCGCGATTTCGCCTGTGTTCGCGAGTCCGCGATTTCGGGAGTGTTCGCGAGTCCGCGATTTCGCGAGAGTTCGCGAGTCCTCGATTTCGCGGGTGTTCGCGTGTCCGCGATTTCGCGAGTGTTTGCGAGTCCGCGATTTCGCGATTGTTCGCGAGTCCGCGATTTCGGGATTGTTCGCGAGTCCGCGATTTCGCGAGTGTTCGCGAGTCCGCGATTTCGCGATTGTTCGCGAGTCCGCGATTTCGCGATTGTTCGCGAGTCCGCGATTTAGGGAGTGTTCGCGAGTCCGCGATTTCGCGAGTGTTCGCGAGTCCGCGATTTCGGGAGTGTTCGCGAGTCCGTTATTTCGCGAGTGTTCACAAGTCCGCGATTTCGCGGATGTTCGCGAGTCCGCGATTTCGCGATTGTTCGCGAGTCCGCGATTTCGGGATGTTCGCGAGTCCGCGATTTCGCGAGTGTTTGCGAGTCCGCGATTTCGCCTGTGTTCGCGAGTCCGCGATTTCGGGAGTGTTCGCGAGTCCGCGATTTCGCGAGTGTTTGCGAGTCCGCGATTTCGCCTGTGTTCGCGAGACCGCGATTTCGGGAGTGTTCGCGAGTCCGCGATTTCGCGAGTGTTTGCGAGTACGCGAGTCCGTTATTTCGCGAGTGTTCACAGGTCCGCGATTTCGCGGGTGTTCGCGAGTCCGCGATTTCCGGAGTGTTCGCGAGTCCGCGATTTCGCGAGTGTTTGCGAGTCCGCGATTTCGCGAGTGTTTGCGAGTCCGCGATTTCGCGAGTGTTTGCGAGTCCGCGATTTCGCCTGTGTTCGCGAGTCTGCGATTTCGGGAGTGTTCGCGAGTCCGCGATTTCGCGAGTGTTTGCGAGTCCGCGATTTCGGGAGTTTTCGCGAGTCCGCGATTTCGGGAGTTTTCGCGAGTCCGCGATTTCGCGAGTGTTTGCGAGTCCGCGATTTCGCCTGTGTTCGCGAGTCCGCGATTTCGGGAGTGTTCGCGAGTCCGCGATTTCGCGAGTGTTCGCGAGTCCGAGATTTCGCGAGTGTTCGCGAGTCCGCGATTTCGCGAGTGTTCGCGAGTCCGCGATTTCGCGAGTGTTCGCGAGTCCGCGATTTCGCCTGTGTTCGCGAGTCCGCGATTTCGGGAGTGTTCGCGAGTCCGCGATTTCGGGAGTGTTCGCGAGTCCGCGATTTCGGGAGTGTTCGCGAGTCCGCGATTTCGGGAGTGTTCGCGAGTCCGCGATTTCGGGAGTGTTCGCGAGTCCGCGATTTCGCGAGTGTTCGCCAATCCGCGATTTCGCGGGTCTTCGCGAGTCCGCGATTTCGGGAGTATTCGCGAGTCCGCGATTTCGCGAGTGTTCGCGAGTCCGCGATTTCGGGAGTTTTCGCGAGTCCGCGATTTCCCGAGTGTTTTCGAGTACGCGAGTCCGCGATTTCGGGAGTGTTCGCGAGTCCGCGATTTCGGGAGTGTTCGCGAGTCCGCGATTTCGTGAGTCCGCGATTTCGCGAGTGTTCGCGAGTCCGCGATTTCGCTGGTGTTCGCGAGTCCGCGATTTCGCGAGTGTTTGCGAGTCCGCGATATCGCGATTGTTCGCGAGTCCGCGATTTCGGGATGTTCGCGAGTCCGCGATTTCGCGAGTGTTCGCGAATCCGCGATTGATTTCGAGGGTTTTCGCGAGTCCGCGATTTCGGTAGTGTTCGCGAGTCCGCGAATTCGCGAGTGTTTGCGAGTCCGCGATTTCGCCTGTGTTCGCGAGTCCGCGATTTCGGGAGTGTTCGCGAGTCCGCGATTTCGCGAGTGTTTGCGAGTACGCGAGTCCGCGATTTCGGGAGTTTTCGCGAGTCCGCGATTTCGGGAGTGTTCGCGAGTCCGCGATTTCGCGAGTGTTTGCGAGTCCGCGATTTCGCCTGTGTTCGCGAGTCCGCGATTTCGAGAGTGTTCGCGAGTCCGCGATTTCGCGAGAGTTCGCGAGTCCTCGATTTCGCGGGTGTTCGCGAGTCCGCGATTTCGGGATTGTTCGCGAGTCCGCGATTTCGCGAGTGTTCGCGAGTCCGCGATTTCGCGATTGTTCGCGAGTCCGCGATTTCGCGATTGTTCGCGAGTCCGCGATTTAGGGAGTGTTCGCGAGTCCGCGATTTCGCGAGTGTTCGCGAGTCCGCGATTTCGGGAGTGTTCGCGAGTCCGTTATTTCGCGAGTGTTCACAATTCCGCGATTTCGCGGATGTTCGCGAGTCCGCGATTTCGCGATTGTTCGCGAGTCCGCGATTTCGGGATGTTCGCGAGTCCGCGATTTCGCGAGTGTTTGCGAGTCCGCGATTTCGCCTGTGTTCGCGAGTCCGCGATTTCGGGAGTGTTCGCGAGTCCGCGACTTCGCGAGTGTTTGCGAGTCCGCGATTTCGGGAGTTTTCGCGAGTCCGCGATTTCGGGAGTGTTCGCGAGTCCGCGATTTCGCGAGTGTTTGCGAGTCCGCGATTTCGCCTGTGTTCACGAGACCGCGATTTCGGGAGTGTTCGCGAGTCCGTTATTTCGCGAGTGTTCACAAGTCCGCGATTTCGCGGGTGTTCGCGAGTCCGCGATTTCGGGAGTGTTCGCGAGTCCGCGATTTCGCGAGTGTTCGCGAATCCGCGATTTCGCGAGTGTTCGCGAGTCCGCGATTTCGGGAGTGTTCGCGAGTCCGCCATTTCGCGAGTGTTTGCGAGTCCGCGATTTCGCGAGTGTTTGCGAGTCCGCGATTTCGGGAGTGTTCGCGAGTCCGCGATTTCGCGAGTGTTTGCGAGTACGCGAGTCCGCGATTTCGGGAGTGTTCGCGAGTCCGCGATTTCGGGAGTGTTCGCGAGTCCGCGATTTCGGGAGTGTTCGCGAGTCCGCGATTCCGTGAGTCCGCGATTTCGCGAGTGTTCGCGAGTCCGCGATTTCGCTGGTGTTCGCGAGTCCGCGATTTCGCGAGTGTTTGCGAGTCCGCGATATCGCGATTGTTCGCGAGTCCGCGATTTCGGGATGTTCGCGAATCCGCGATTTCGCGAGTGTACGCGAATCCGCGATTTCGAGGGTTTTCGCGAGTCCGCGATTTCGGGAGTGTTCGCGAGTCCGAGATTTCGCGAGTGTTTGCGAGTCCGCGATTTCGCCTGTGTTCGCGAGTCCGCGATTTCGGGAGTGTTCGCGAGTCCGCGATTTCGGGAGTGTTCGCGAGTCCGCGATTTCGGGAGTGTTCGCGAGTCCGCGATTTCGGGAGTGTTCGCGAGTCCGCGATTTCGCGAGTGTTCGCCAATCCGCGATTTCGCGGGTCTTCGCGAGTCCGCGATTACGGGAGTATTCGCGAGTCCGCGATTTCGGGAGTGTTTGCGAGTCCGCGATTTCGCGAGTGTTCGCGAATCCGCGATTTCGCGAGTGTTCGCGAGTCCGCGATTTCGGGAGTGTTCGCGAGTCCGCCATTTCGCGAGTGTTTGCGAGTCCGCCATTTCGCGAGTGTTTGCGAGTCCGCGATTTCGCCTGTGTTCGCGAGACCGCGATTTCGGGAGTGTTCGCGAGTCCGCGATTTCGCGAGTGTTTGCGAGTACGCGAGTCCGTTATTTCGCGAGTGTTCACAAGTCCGCGATTTCGCGGGTGTTCGCGAGTCCGCGATTTCGGGAGTGTTCGCGAGTCCGCGATTTCGCGAGTGTTCGCGAATCCGCGATTTCGCGAGTGTTCGCGAGTCCGCGATTTCGGGAGTGTTCGCGAGTCCGCGATTTCGCGAGTGTTTGCGAGTCCGCGATTTCGCGAGTGTTTGCGAGTCCGCGATTTCGGGAGTGTTCGCGAGTCCGCGATTTCGCGAGTGTTTGCGAGTACGCGAGTCCGCGATTTCGGGAGTGTTCGCGAGTCCGCGATTTCGGGAGTGTTCGCGAGTCCGCGATTTCGGGAGTGTTCGCGAGTCCGCGATTTCGGGAGTGTTCGCGAGTCCGCGATTTCGTGAGTCCGCGATTTCGCGAGTGTTCGCGAGTCCTCGATTTCGCGAGTGTTCGCGAGTCCGCGATTTCGCGAGTGTTCGCGAGTCCGAGATTTCGCGAGTGTTCGCGAGTCCGCGATTTCGCGAGTGTTCGCGAGTCCGCGATTTCGCCTGTGTTCGCGAGTCCGCGATTTCGGGAGTGTTCGCGAGTCCGCGATTTCGGGAGTGTTCGCGAGTCCGCGATTTCGGGAGTGTTCGCGAGTCCGCGATTTCGGGAGTGTTCGCGAGTCCGCGATTTCGGGAGTGTTCGCGAGTCCGCGATTTCGCGAGTGTTCGCGAGTCCGCGATTTCGCGAGTGTTCGCGAGTCCGAGATTTCGCGAGTGTTCGCGAGTCCGCGATTTCGCGAGTGTTCGCGAGTCCGCGATTTCGCGAGTGTTCGCGAGTCCGCGATTTCGCCTGTGTTCGCGAGTCCGCGATTTCGGGAGTGTTCGCGAGTCCGCGATTTCGGGAGTGTTCGCGAGTCCGCGATTTCGGGAGTGTTCGCGAGTCCGCGATTTCGGGAGTGTTCGCGAGTCCGCGATTTCGGGAGTGTTCGCGAGTCCGCGATTTCGTGAGTCCGCGATTTCGCGAGTGTTCGCGAGTCCTCGATTTCGCGAGTGTTCGCGAGTCCGCGATTTCGCGAGTGTTCGCGAGTCCGAGATTTCGCGAGTGTTCGCGAGTCCGCGATTTCGCGAGTGTTCGCGAGTCCGCGATTTCGCCTGTGTTCGCGAGTCCGCGATTTCGGGAGTGTTCGCGAGTCCGCGATTTCGGGAGTGTTCGCGAGTCCGCGATTTCGGGAGTGTTCGCGAGTCCGCGATTTCGGGAGTGTTCGCGAGTCCGCGATTTCGGGAGTGTTCGCGAGTCCGCGATTTCGCGAGTGTTCGCGAGTCCGCGATTTCGCGAGTGTTCGCGAGTCCGAGATTTCGCGAGTGTTCGCGAGTCCGCGATTTCGCGAGTGTTCGCGAGTCCGCGATTTCGCGAGTGTTCGCGAGTCCGCGATTTCGCCTGTGTTCGCGAGTCCGCGATTTCGGGAGTGTTCGCGAGTCCGCGATTTCGGGAGTGTTCGCGAGTCCGCGATTTCGGGAGTGTTCGCGAGTCCGCGATTTCGGGAGTGTTCGCGAGTCCGCGATTTCGGGAGTGTTCGCGAGTCCGCGATTTCGCGGGTCTTCGCGAGTCCGCGATTTCGGGAGTATTCGCGAGTCCGCGATTTCGCGAGTGTTTGCGAGTCCGCGATTTCGCCTGTGTTCGCGAGTCCGCGATTTCGGAAGTGTTCGCGAGTCAGCCATTTCGCGAGTGTTTGCGAGTACGCGAGTCCGCGATTTCGGGAGTTTTCGCGAGTCCGCGATTTCGGGAGTGTTCGCGAGTCCGCGATTTCGCGGGTTGTCGCGAGTCCGCGATTTCGGGAGTGTTCGCGAGTCCGCGATTTCGGGATGTTCGCGAGTCCGCGATTTCGCGAGTGTTCGCGAATCCGCGATTGATTTCGAGGGTTTTCGCGAGTCCGCGATTTCGGTAGTGTTCGCGAGTCCGCGAATTCGCGAGTGTTTGCGAGTCCGCGATTTCGCCTGTGTTCGCGAGTCCGCGATTTCGGGAGTGTTCGCGAGTCCGCGATTTCGCGAGTGTTTGCGAGTACGCGAGTCCGCGATTTCGGGAGTTTTCGCGAGTCCGCGATTTCGGGAGTGTTCGCGAGTCCGCGATTTCGCGAGTGTTTGCGAGTCCGCGATTTCGCCTGTGTTCGCGAGTCCGCGATTTCGGGAGTGTTCGCGAGTCCGCGATTTCGCGAGAGTTCGCGAGTCCTCGATTTCGCGGGTGTTCGCGAGTCCGCGATTTCGGGATTGTTCGCGAGTCCGCGATTTCGCGAGTGTTCGCGAGTCCGCGATTTCGCGATTGTTCGCGAGTCCGCGATTTCGCGATTGTTCGCGAGTCCGCGATTTAGGGAGTGTTCGCGAGTCCGCGATTTCGCGAGTGTTCGCGAGTCCGCGATTTCGGGAGTGTTCGCGAGTCCGTTATTTCGCGAGTGTTCACAATTCCGCGATTTCGCGGATGTTCGCGAGTCCGCGATTTCGCGATTGTTCGCGAGTCCGCGATTTCGGGATGTTCGCGAGTCCGCGATTTCGCGAGTGTTTGCGAGTCCGCGATTTCGCCTGTGTTCGCGAGTCCGCGATTTCGGGAGTGTTCGCGAGTCCGCGACTTCGCGAGTGTTTGCGAGTCCGCGATTTCGGGAGTTTTCGCGAGTCCGCGATTTCGGGAGTGTTCGCGAGTCCGCGATTTCGCGAGTGTTTGCGAGTCCGCGATTTCGCCTGTGTTCACGAGACCGCGATTTCGGGAGTGTTCGCGAGTCCGTTATTTCGCGAGTGTTCACAAGTCCGCGATTTCGCGGGTGTTCGCGAGTCCGCGATTTCGGGAGTGTTCGCGAGTCCGCGATTTCGCGAGTGTTCGCGAATCCGCGATTTCGCGAGTGTTCGCGAGTCCGCGATTTCGGGAGTGTTCGCGAGTCCGCCATTTCGCGAGTGTTTGCGAGTCCGCGATTTCGCGAGTGTTTGCGAGTCCGCGATTTCGGGAGTGTTCGCGAGTCCGCGATTTCGCGAGTGTTTGCGAGTACGCGAGTCCGCGATTTCGGGAGTGTTCGCGAGTCCGCGATTTCGGGAGTGTTCGCGAGTCCGCGATTTCGGGAGTGTTCGCGAGTCCGCGATTCCGTGAGTCCGCGATTTCGCGAGTGTTCGCGAGTCCGCGATTTCGCTGGTGTTCGCGAGTCCGCGATTTCGCGAGTGTTTGCGAGTCCGCGATATCGCGATTGTTCGCGAGTCCGCGATTTCGGGATGTTCGCGAATCCGCGATTTCGCGAGTGTACGCGAATCCGCGATTTCGAGGGTTTTCGCGAGTCCGCGATTTCGGGAGTGTTCGCGAGTCCGAGATTTCGCGAGTGTTTGCGAGTCCGCGATTTCGCCTGTGTTCGCGAGTCCGCGATTTCGGGAGTGTTCGCGAGTCCGCGATTTCGGGAGTGTTCGCGAGTCCGCGATTTCGGGAGTGTTCGCGAGTCCGCGATTTCGGGAGTGTTCGCGAGTCCGCGATTTCGCGAGTGTTCGCCAATCCGCGATTTCGCGGGTCTTCGCGAGTCCGCGATTACGGGAGTATTCGCGAGTCCGCGATTTCGGGAGTGTTTGCGAGTCCGCGATTTCGCGAGTGTTCGCGAATCCGCGATTTCGCGAGTGTTCGCGAGTCCGCGATTTCGGGAGTGTTCGCGAGTCCGCCATTTCGCGAGTGTTTGCGAGTCCGCCATTTCGCGAGTGTTTGCGAGTCCGCGATTTCGCCTGTGTTCGCGAGACCGCGATTTCGGGAGTGTTCGCGAGTCCGCGATTTCGCGAGTGTTTGCGAGTACGCGAGTCCGTTATTTCGCGAGTGTTCACAAGTCCGCGATTTCGCGGGTGTTCGCGAGTCCGCGATTTCGGGAGTGTTCGCGAGTCCGCGATTTCGCGAGTGTTCGCGAATCCGCGATTTCGCGAGTGTTCGCGAGTCCGCGATTTCGGGAGTGTTCGCGAGTCCGCGATTTCGCGAGTGTTTGCGAGTCCGCGATTTCGCGAGTGTTTGCGAGTCCGCGATTTCGGGAGTGTTCGCGAGTCCGCGATTTCGCGAGTGTTTGCGAGTACGCGAGTCCGCGATTTCGGGAGTGTTCGCGAGTCCGCGATTTCGGGAGTGTTCGCGAGTCCGCGATTTCGGGAGTGTTCGCGAGTCCGCGATTTCGTGAGTCCGCGATTTCGCGAGTGTTCGCGAGTCCTCGATTTCGCGAGTGTTCGCGAGTCCGCGATTTCGCGAGTGTTCGCGAGTCCGAGATTTCGCGAGTGTTCGCGAGTCCGCGATTTCGCGAGTGTTCGCGAGTCCGCGATTTCGCCTGTGTTCGCGAGTCCGCGATTTCGGGAGTGTTCGCGAGTCCGCGATTTCGGGAGTGTTCGCGAGTCCGCGATTTCGGGAGTGTTCGCGAGTCCGCGATTTCGGGAGTGTTCGCGAGTCCGCGATTTCGCGAGTGTTCGCGAGTCCGCGATTTCGCGAGTGTTCGCGAGTCCGAGATTTCGCGAGTGTTCGCGAGTCCGCGATTTCGCGAGTGTTCGCGAGTCCGCGATTTCGCGAGTGTTCGCGAGTCCGAGATTTCGCGAGTGTTCGCGAGTCCGCGATTTCGCGAGTGTTCGCGAGTCCGCGATTTCGCCTGTGTTCGCGAGTCCGCGATTTCGGGAGTGTTCGCGAGTCCGCGATTTCGGGAGTGTTCGCGAGTCCGCGATTTCGGGAGTGTTCGCGAGTCCGCGATTTCGGGAGTGTTCGCGAGTCCGCGATTTCGCGAGTGTTCGCGAGTCCGCGATTTCGCGAGTGTTCGCGAGTCCGAGATTTCGCGAGTGTTCGCGAGTCCGCGATTTCGCGAGTGTTCGCGAGTCCGCGATTTCGCGAGTGTTCGCGAGTCCGCGATTTCGCGAGTGTTCGCGAGTCCGCGATTTCGCCTGTGTTCGCGAGTCCGCGATTTCGGGAGTGTTCGCGAGTCCGCGATTTCGGGAGTGTTCGCGAGTCCGCGATTTCGGGAGTGTTCGCGAGTCCGCGATTTCGGGAGTGTTCGCGAGTCCGCGATTTCGGGAGTGTTCGCGAGTCCGCGATTTCGCGGGTCTTCGCGAGTCCGCGATTTCGGGAGTATTCGCGAGTCCGCGATTTCGCGAGTGTTTGCGAGTCCGCGATTTCGCCTGTGTTCGCGAGTCCGCGATTTCGGAAGTGTTCGCGAGTCAGCCATTTCGCGAGTGTTTGCGAGTACGCGAGTCCGCGATTTCGGGAGTTTTCGCGAGTCCGCGATTTCGGGAGTGTTCGCGAGTCCGCGATTTCGCGGGTTGTCGCGAGTCCGCGATTTCGGGAGTGTTCGCGAGTCCGCGATTTCGCGAGTCCGCGATTTCGCGAGAGTTCGCGAGTCCTCGATTTCGCGGGTGTTCGCGTGTCCGCGATTTCGCGAGTGTTTGCGAGTCCGCGATTTCGCGATTGTTCCCGAGTCCGCGATTTCGCGGGTTGTCGCGACTCCGCGATTTCGGGAGTGTTCGCGAGTCCGCGATTTCGCGAGTCCGCGATTTCGCGAGTGTTCGCGAGTCCGCGATTTCGCGAGTGTTCACAAGTCCGCGATTTCGCGGGTGTTCGCGAGTCCGCCATTTCGGTAGTGTTTGCGAGTCCGCGATTTCGCGAGTGTTCGCGAGTCCGCGATTTCGGGAGTGTTCGCGAGTCCGCGATTTCGGGAGTGTTCGCGAGTCCGCGATTTCGCGATTGTTCGCGAGTCCGCGATTTCGCGATTGTTCGCGAGTCCGCGATTTAGGGAGTGTTCGCGAGTCCGCGATTTCGCGAGTGTTCGCGAGTCCGCGATTTCGGGAGTCTTCGCGAGTCCGTTATTTCGCGAGTGTTCACAAGTCCGCGATTTCGCGGATGTTCGCGAGTCCGCGATTTCGCGATTGTTCGCGAGTCCGCGATTTCGGGATGTTCGCGAGTCCGCGATTTCGCGAGTGTTTGCGAGTCCGCGATTTCGCCTGTGTTCGCGAGTCCGCGATTTCGGGAGTGTTCGCGAGTCCGCGACTTCGCGAGTGTTTGCGAGTCCGCGATTTCGGGAGTTTTCGCGAGTCCGCGATTTCGGGAGTGTTCGCGAGTCCGCGATTTCGCGAGTGTTTGCGAGTCCGCGATTTCGCCTGTGTTCGCGAGACCGCGATTTCGGGAGTGTTCGCGAGTCCGCGATTTCGCGAGTGTTTGCGAGTACGCGAGTCCGTTATTTCGCGAGTGATCACAAGTCCGCGATTTCGCGGGTGTTCGCGAGTCCGCGATTTCGGGAGTGTTCGCGAGTCCGCGATTTCGCGAGTGTTCGCGAATCCGCGATTTCGCGAGTGTTCGCGAGTCCGCGATTTCGGGAGTGTTCGCGAGTCCGCGATTTCGCGAGTGTTCGCGAGTCCGCGATTTCGGGAGTGTTCGCGAGTCCGCGATTTCGCGAGTGTTTGCGAGTCCGCGATTTCGCGAGTGTTCGCGAGTCCGCGATTTCGCGAGTGTTTGCGAGTACGCGAGTCCGCGATTTCGGGAGTGTTCGCGAGTCCGCGATTTCGGGAGTGTTCGCGAGTCCGCGATTTCGGGAGTGTTCGCGAGTCCGCGATTTCGTGAGTCCGCGATTTCGCGAGTGTTCGCGAGTCCGTGATTTCGCAGGTGTTCGCGAGTCCGCGATTTCGCGAGTGTTTGCGAGTCCGCGATATCGCGATTGTTCGCGAGTCCGCGATTTCGGGATGTTCGCGAATCCGCGATTTCGCGAGTGTACGCGAATCCGCGATTTCGAGGGTTTTCGCGAGTCCGCGATTTCGGGAGTGTTCGCGAGTCCTCGATTTCGCGAGTGTTCGCGAGTCCGCGATTTCGCGAGTGTTCGCGAGTCCGAGATTTCGCGAGTGTTCGCGAGTCCGCGATTTCGCGAGTGTTCGCGAGTCCGCGATTTCGCCTGTGTTCGCGAGTCCGCGATTTCGGGAGTGTTCGCGAGTCCGCGATTTCGGGAGTGTTCGCGAGTCCGCGATTTCGGGAGTGTTCGCGAGTCCGCGATTTCGGGAGTGTTCGCGAGTCCGCGATTTCGGGAGTGTTCGCGAGTCCGCGATTTCGCGAGTGTTCGCGAGTCCGCGATTTCGCGAGTGTTCGCGAGTCCGAGATTTCGCGAGTGTTCGCGAGTCCGCGATTTCGCGAGTGTTCGCGAGTCCGCGATTTCGCGAGTGTTCGCGAGTCCGCGATTTCGCCTGTGTTCGCGAGTCCGCGATTTCGGGAGTGTTCGCGAGTCCGCGATTTCGGGAGTGTTCGCGAGTCCGCGATTTCGGGAGTGTTCGCGAGTCCGCGATTTCGGGAGTGTTCGCGAGTCCGCGATTTCGGGAGTGTTCGCGAGTCCGCGATTTCGCGAGTGTTCGCCAATCCGCGATTTCGCGGGTCTTCGCGAGTCCGCGATTTCGGGAGTATTCGCGAGTCCGCGATTTCGCGAGTGTTTGCGAGTCCGCGATTTCGCCTGTGTTCGCGAGTCCGCGATTTCGGAAGTGTTCGCGAGTCAGCCATTTCGCGAGTGTTTGCGAGTACGCGAGTCCGCGATTTCGGGAGTTTTCGCGAGTCCGCGATTTCGGGAGTGTTCGCGAGTCCGCGATTTCGCGGGTTGTCGCGAGTCCGCGATTTCGGGAGTGTTCGCGAGTCCGCGATTTCGCGAGTCCGCGATTTCGCGAGAGTTCGCGAGTCCTCGATTTCGCGGGTGTTCGCGTGTCCGCGATTTCGCGAGTGTTTGCGAGTCCGCGATTTCGCGATTGTTCCCGAGTCCGCGATTTCGCGGGTTGTCGCGACTCCGCGATTTCGGGAGTGTTCGCGAGTCCGCGATTTCGCGAGTCCGCGATTTCGCGAGTGTTCGCGAGTCCGCGATTTCGCGAGTGTTCACAAGTCCGCGATTTCGCGGGTGTTCGCGAGTCCGCCATTTCGGTAGTGTTTGCGAGTCCGCGATTTCGCGAGTCCGTGATTTCGGGAGTCTTCGCGAGTCCGCGATTTCGCGGATGTTCGCGAGTCCGCGAATTCGCGGGTCCGCGATTTCGGGAGTGTTCGCGAGTCCGCGATTTCGGGAGTGTTCGCGAGTCCGCGATTTCGGGAGTGTTCGCGTGTCCGCGATTTCGCGGGTGTTCGCGAGTCCACGATTTCGCGGGTGTTCGCGAGTCCGCGATTTCGCGAGTGTTCGCGAGTCCGCGATTTCGCGAGTCCGTGATTTCCCGAGTGTTCGCGAGTCCGCGATTTCGCGATTGTTCGCGAGTCCGCGATTTCGGGAGTTTTCGCGAGTCCGCGATTTCCCGAGTGTTTGCGAGTCCGCGATTTCGCGATTGTTCGCCAGTCCGCGATTTCGGGAGTGTTCGCGAGTCCGCGATTTCGGGAGTGTTCGCGAGTCCGCGATTTCGCGAGTGTTTGCGAGTCCGCGATTTCGCCTGTGTTCGCGAGTCCGCGATTTCGGGAGTGTTCGCGAGTCCGCGATTTCGCGAGTGTTTGCGAGTACGCGTGTCCGCGATTTCGGGAGTTTTCGCGAGTCCGCGATTTCGGGAGTGTTCGCGAGTCCGCGATTTCGCGAGTGTTTGCGAGTCCGCGATTTCGCTTGTGTTCGCGAGTCCGCGATTTCGGGAGTGTTCGCGAGTCCGCGATTTCGCGAGAGTTCGCGAGTCCTCGATTTCGCGGGTGTTCGCGTGTCCGCGATTTCGCGAGTGTTTGCGAGTCCGCGATTTCGCGATTGTTCGCGAGTCCGCGATTTCGGGAGTTTTTGCGAGTACGCGAGTCCGCGATTTCGGGAGTGTTCGCGAGTCCGCGATTTCGGGAGTGTTCGCGAGTCCGCGATTTTGCGAGTGTTCGCGAGTCCGCGATTTCGGGAGTGTTCGCGAGTCCGCGATTTCGCGAGTGTTCGCGAGTCCGCGATTTCGCGAGTGTTCGCGAGTCCGCGATTTCGGGAGTGTTCGCGAGTCCGCGATTTCGGGAGTGTTCGCGAGTCCGCGATTTCGGGAGTGTTCGCGAGTCCGCGATTTCGGGAGTGTTCGCGAGTCCGCGATTTCGGGAGTGTTCGCGAGTCCGCGATTTCGGGAGTGTTCGCGAGTCCGCGATTTCGCGAGTGTTCGCGAGTCCGCGATTTCGCGAGTGTTCGCCAATCCGCGATTTCGCGGGTCTTCGCGAGTCCGCGATTTCGGGAGTATTCGCGAGTCCGCGATTTCGCGAGTGTTTGCGAGTCCGCGATTTCGCCTGTGTTCGCGAGTCCGCGATTTCGGAAGTGTTCGCGAGTCCGCCATTTCGCGAGTGTTTGCGAGTACGCGAGTCCGCGATTTCGGGAGTTTTCGCGAGTCCGCGATTTCGGGAGTGTTCGCGAGTCCGCGATTTCGCGGGTTGTCGCGAGTCCGCGATTTCGGGAGTGTTCGCGAGTCCGCGATTTCGCGAGTCCGCGATTTCGCGAGAGTTCGCGAGTCCGCGATTTCGCGAGAGTTCGCGAGTCCTCGATTTCGCGGGTGTTCGCGTGTCCGCGATTTCGCGAGTGTTTGCGAGTCCGCGATTTCGCGATTGTTCGCGAGTCCGCGATTTCGCGGGTTGTCGCGACTCCGCGATTTCGGGAGTGTTCGCGAGTCCGCGATTTCGCGAGTGTTCGCGAGTCCGCGATTTCGCGAGTGTTCACAAGTCCGCGATTTCGCGGGTGTTCGCGAGTCCGCGATTTCGGTAGTGTTTGCGAGTCCGCGATTTCGCGAGTCCGTGATTTCGGGAGTCTTCGCGAGTCCGCGAATTCGGGAGTGTTCGCGATTCCGCGATTTCGCGGGTCCGCGATTTCGCGAGTGTTCGCGAGTCCGCGATTTCGGGAGTGTTCGCGAGTCCGCGATTTCGGGAGTGTTCGCGAGTCCGCGATTTCGCGGGTGTTCGCGAGTCCGCGATTTCGCGGGTGTTCGCGAGTCCGCGATTTCGCGAGTGTTCGCGAGTCCGCGATTTCGGGAGTGTTCGCGAGTCCGCGATTTCGCGAGTGTTTGCGAGTACGCGAGTCCGCGATTTCGGGAGTTTTCGCGAGTCCGCGATTTCGGGAGTGTTCGCGAGTCCGCGATTTCGCGAGTGTTTGCGAGTCCGCGATTTCGCCTGTGTTCGCGAGTCCGCGATTTCGGGAGTGTTCGCGAGTCCGCGATTTCGCGAGAGTTCGCGAGTCCTCGATTTCGCGGGTGTTCGCGAGTCCGCGATTTCGGGATTGTTCGCGAGTCCGCGATTTCGCGAGTGTTCGCGAGTCCGCGATTTCGCGATTGTTCGCGAGTCCGCGATTTCGCGATTGTTCGCGAGTCCGCGATTTAGGGAGTGTTCGCGAGTCCGCGATTTCGCGAGTGTTCGCGAGTCCGCGATTTCGGGAGTGTTCGCGAGTCCGTTATTTCGCGAGTGTTCACAATTCCGCGATTTCGCGGATGTTCGCGAGTCCGCGATTTCGCGATTGTTCGCGAGTCCGCGATTTCGGGATGTTCGCGAGTCCGCGATTTCGCGAGTGTTTGCGAGTCCGCGATTTCGCCTGTGTTCGCGAGTCCGCGATTTCGGGAGTGTTCGCGAGTCCGCGACTTCGCGAGTGTTTGCGAGTCCGCGATTTCGGGAGTTTTCGCGAGTCCGCGATTTCGGGAGTGTTCGCGAGTCCGCGATTTCGCGAGTGTTTGCGAGTCCGCGATTTCGCCTGTGTTCGCGAGACCGCGATTTCGGGAGTGTTCGCGAGTCCGTTATTTCGCGAGTGTTCACAAGTCCGCGATTTCGCGGGTGTTCGCGAGTCCGCGATTTCGGGAGTGTTCGCGAGTCCGCGATTTCGCGAGTGTTCGCGAATCCGCGATTTCGCGAGTGTTCGCGAGTCCGCGATTTCGGGAGTGTTCGCGAGTCCGCCATTTCGCGAGTGTTTGCGAGTCCGCGATTTCGCGAGTGTTTGCGAGTCCGCGATTTCGGGAGTGTTCGCGAGTCCGCGATTTCGCGAGTGTTTGCGAGTACGCGAGTCCGCGATTTCGGGAGTGTTCGCGAGTCCGCGATTTCGGGAGTGTTCGCGAGTCCGCGATTTCGGGAGTGTTCGCGAGTCCGCGATTCCGTGAGTCCGCGATTTCGCGAGTGTTCGCGAGTCCGCGATTTCGCTGGTGTTCGCGAGTCCGCGATTTCGCGAGTGTTTGCGAGTCCGCGATATCGCGATTGTTCGCGAGTCCGCGATTTCGGGATGTTCGCGAATCCGCGATTTCGCGAGTGTACGCGAATCCGCGATTTCGAGGGTTTTCGCGAGTCCGCGATTTCGGGAGTGTTCGCGAGTCCGAGATTTCGCGAGTGTTTGCGAGTCCGCGATTTCGCCTGTGTTCGCGAGTCCGCGATTTCGGGAGTGTTCGCGAGTCCGCGATTTCGGGAGTGTTCGCGAGTCCGCGATTTCGGGAGTGTTCGCGAGTCCGCGATTTCGGGAGTGTTCGCGAGTCCGCGATTTCGCGAGTGTTCGCCAATCCGCGATTTCGCGGGTCTTCGCGAGTCCGCGATTACGGGAGTATTCGCGAGTCCGCGATTTCGGGAGTGTTTGCGAGTCCGCGATTTCGCGAGTGTTCGCGAATCCGCGATTTCGCGAGTGTTCGCGAGTCCGCGATTTCGAGAGTGTTCGCGAGTCCGCCATTTCGCGAGTGTTTGCGAGTCCGCCATTTCGCGAGTGTTTGCGAGTCCGCGATTTCGCGAGTGTTTGCGAGTCCGCGATTTCGGGAGTGTTCGCGAGTCCGCGATTTCGCGAGTGTTTGCGAGTACGCGAGTCCGCGATTTCGGGAGTGTTCGCGAGTCCGCGATTTCGGGAGTGTTCGCGAGTCCGCGATTTCGGGAGTGTTCGCGAGTCCGCGATTCCGTGAGTCCGCGATTTCGCGAGTGTTCGCGAGTCCGCGATTTCGCTGGTGTTCGCGAGTCCGCGATTTCGCGAGTGTTTGCGAGTCCGCGATTTCGAGGGTTTTCGCGAGTCCGCGATTTCGGGAGTGTTCGCGAGTCCGCGATTTCGCGAGTGTTTGCGAGTCCGCGATTTCGCCTGTGTTCGCGAGTCCGCGATTTCGGGAGTGTTCGCGAGTCCGCGATTTCGGGAGTGTTCGCGAGTCCGCGATTTCGGGAGTGTTCGCGAGTCCGCGATTTCGGGAGTGTTCGCGAGTCCGCGATTTCGCGAGTGTTCGCCAATCCGCGATTTCGCGGGTCTTCGCGAGTCCGCGATTTCGGGAGTATTCGCGAGTCCGCGATTTCGGGAGTGTTTGCGAGTCCGCGATTTCGCCTGTGTTCGCGAGTCCGCGATTTCGGAAGTGTTCGCGAGTCCGCCATTTCGCGAGTGTTTGCGAGTACGCGAGTCCGCGATTTCGGGAGTTTTCGCGAGTCCGCGATTTCGGGAGTGTTCGCGAGTCCGCGATTTCGGGAGTGTTCGCGAGTCCGCGATTTCGCGGGTGTTCGCGAGTCCGCGATTTCGCGGGTGTTCGCGAGTCCGCGATTTCGCGAGTGTTCGCGAGTCCACGATTTCGCGAGTCCGTGATTTCCCGAGTGTTCGCGAGTCCACGATTTCGCGATTGTTCGCGAGTCTGCGATTTCGGGAGTTTTCGCGAGTCCGCGATTTCCCGAGTGTTTGCGAGTCCGCGATTTCGCGATTGTTCGCCAGTCCGCGATTTCGGGAGTGTTCGCGAGTCCGCGATTTCGGGAGTGTTCGCGAGTCCGCGATTTCGCGAGTGTTTGCGAGTCCGCGATTTCGCCTGTGTTCGCGAGTCCGCGATTTCGGGAGTGTTCGCGAGTCCGCGATTTCGCGAGTGTTTGCGAGTACGCGTGTCCGCGATTTCGGGAGTTTTCGCGAGTCCGCGATTTCGGGAGTGTTCGCGAGTCCGCGATTTCGCGAGTGTTTGCGAGTCCGCGATTTCGCCTGTGTTCGCGAGTCCGCGATTTCGGGAGTGTTCGCGAGTCCGCGATTTCGCGAGAGTTCGCGAGTCCTCGATTTCGCGGGTGTTCGCGTGTCCGCGATTTCGCGAGTGTTTGCGAGTCCGCGATTTCGCGAGTGTTTGCGAGTCCGCGATTTCGGGAGTGTTCGCGAGTCCGCGATTTCGCGAGTGTTTGCGAGTACGCGAGTCCGCGATTTCGGGAGTGTTCGCGAGTCCGCGATTTCGGGAGTGTTCGCGAGTCCGCGATTTCGGGAGTGTTCGCGAGTCCGCGATTCCGTGAGTCCGCGATTTCGCGAGTGTTCGCGAGTCCGCGATTTCGCTGGTGTTCGCGAGTCCGCGATTTCGCGAGTGTTTGCGAGTCCGCGATTTCGAGGGTTTTCGCGAGTCCGCGATTTCGGGAGTGTTCGCGAGTCCGCGATTTCGCGAGTGTTTGCGAGTCCGCGATTTCGCCTGTGTTCGCGAGTCCGCGATTTCGGGAGTGTTCGCGAGTCCGCGATTTCGGGAGTGTTCGCGAGTCCGCGATTTCGGGAGTGTTCGCGAGTCCGCGATTTCGCGAGTGTTCGCCAATCCGCGATTTCGCGGGTCTTCGCGAGTCCGCGATTTCGGGAGTATTCGCGAGTCCGCGATTTCGGGAGTGTTTGCGAGTCCGCGATTTCGCGAGTGTTCGCGAGTCCACGATTTCGCGAGTCCGTGATTTCCCGAGTGTTCGCGAGTCCACGATTTCGCGATTGTTCGCGAGTCCGCGATTTCGGGAGTTTTCGCGAGTCCGCGATTTCCCGAGTGTTTGCGAGTCCGCGATTTCGCGATTGTTCGCCAGTCCGCGATTTCGGGAGTGTTCGCGAGTCCGCGATTTCGGGAGTGTTCGCGAGTCCGCGATTTCGCGAGTGTTTGCGAGTCCGCGATTTCGCCTGTGTTCGCGAGTCCGCGATTTCGGGAGTGTTCGCGAGTCCGCGATTTCGCGAGTGTTTGCGAGTACGCGTGTCCGCGATTTCGGGAGTTTTCGCGAGTCCGCGATTTCGGGAGTGTTCGCGAGTCCGCGATTTCGCGAGTGTTTGCGAGTCCGCGATTTCGCCTGTGTTCGCGAGTCCGCGATTTCGGGAGTGTTCGCGAGTCCGCGATTTCGCGAGAGTTCGCGAGTCCTCGATTTCGCGGGTGTTCGCGTGTCCGCGATTTCGCGAGTGTTTGCGAGTCCGCGATTTCGCGATTGTTCGCGAGTCCGCGATTTCGGGATTGTTCGCGAGTCCGCGATTTCGCGAGTGTTCGCGAGTCCGCGATTTCGCGATTGTTCGCGAGTCCGCGATTTCGCGATTGTTCGCGAGTCCGCGATTTAGGGAGTGTTCGCGAGTCCGCGATTTCGCGAGTGTTCGCGAGTCCGCGATTTCGGGAGTGTTCGCGAGTCCGTTATTTCGCGAGTGTTCACAAGTCCGCGATTTCGCGGATGTTCGCGAGTCCGCGATTTCGCGATTGTTCGCGAGTCCGCGATTTCGGGATGTTCGCGAGTCCGCGATTTCGCGAGTGTTTGCGAGTCCGCGATTTCGCCTGTGTTCGCGAGTCCGCGATTTCGGGAGTGTTCGCGAGTCCGCGATTTCGGGAGTGTTCGCGAGTCCGCGATTTCGCGAGTGTTTGCGAGTCCGCGATTTCGGGAGTTTTCGCGAGTCCGCGATTTCGGGAGTGTTCGCGAGTCCGCGATTTCGCGAGTGTTTGCGAGTCCGCGATTTCGCCTGTGTTCGCGAGACCGCGATTTTGGGAGTGTTCGCGAGTCCGCGATTTCGCGAGTGTTTGCGAGTACGCGAGTCCGTTATTTCGCGAGTGTTCACAGGTCCGCGATTTCGCGGGTGTTCGCGAGTCCGCGATTTCCGGAGTGTTCGCGAGTCCGCGATTTCGCGAGTGTTTGCGAGTCCGCGATTTCGCGAGTGTTTGCGAGTCCGCGATTTCGCGAGTGTTTGCGAGTCCGCGATTTCGCCTGTGTTCGCGAGTCTGCGATTTCGGGAGTGTTCGCGAGTCCGCGATTTCGCGAGTGTTTGCGAGTCCGCGATTTCGGGAGTTTTCGCGAGTCCGTGATTTCGGGAGTTTTCGCGAGTCCGCGATTTCGCGAGTGTTTGCGAGTCCGCGATTTCGCCTGTGTTCGCGAGTCCGCGATTTCGGGAGTGTTCGCGAGTCCGCGATTTCGCGAGTGTTCGCGAGTCCGAGATTTCGCGAGTGTTCGCGAGTCCGCGATTTCGCGAGTGTTCGCGAGTCCGCGATTTCGCGAGTGTTCGCGAGTCCGCGATTTCGCCTGTGTTCGCGAGTCCGCGATTTCGGGAGTGTTCGCGAGTCCGCGATTTCGGGAGTGTTCGCGAGTCCGCGATTTCGGGAGTGTTCGCGAGTCCGCGATTCCGTGAGTCCGCGATTTCGCGAGTGTTCGCGAGTCCGCGATTTCGCTGGTGTTCGCGAGTCCGCGATTTCGCGAGTGTTTGCGAGTCCGCGATTTCGAGGGTTTTCGCGATTCCGCGATTTCGGGAGTGTTCGCGAGTCCGCGATTTCGCGAGTGTTTGCGAGTCCGCGATTTCGCCTGTGTTCGCGAGTCCGCGATTTCGGGAGTGTTCGCGAGTCCGCGATTTCGGGAGTGTTCGCGAGTCCGCGATTTCGGGAGTGTTCGCGAGTCCGCGATTTCGGGAGTGTTCGCGAGTCCGCGATTTCGCGAGTGTTCGCCAATCCGCGATTTCGCGGGTCTTCGCGAGTCCGCGATTTCGGGAGTATTCGCGAGTCCGCGATTTCGGGAGTGTTTGCGAGTCCGCGATTTCGCCTGTGTTCGCGAGTCCGCGATTTCGGAAGTGTTCGCGAGTCCGCCATTTCGCGAGTGTTTGCGAGTACGCGAGTCCGCGATTTCGGGAGTTTTCGCGAGTCCGCGATTTCGGGAGTTTTCGCGAGTCCGCGATTTCGGGAGTGTTCGCGAGTCCGCGATTTCGCGGGTGTTCGCGAGTCCGCGATTTCGCGGGTGTTCGCGAGTCCGCGATTTCGCGAGTGTTCGCGAGTCCACGATTTCGCGAGTCCGTGATTTCCCGAGTGTTCGCGAGTCCACGATTTCGCGATTGTTCGCGAGTCCGCGATTTCGGGAGTTTTCGCGAGTCCGCGATTTCCCGAGTGTTTGCGAGTCCGCGATTTCGCGATTGTTCGCCAGTCCGCGATTTCGGGAGTGTTCGCGAGTCCGCGATTTCGGGAGTGTTCGCGAGTCCGCGATTTCGCGAGTGTTTGCGAGTCCGCGATTTCGCCTGTGTTCGCGAGTCCGCGATTTCGGGAGTGTTCGCGAGTCCGCGATTTCGCGAGTGTTTGCGAGTACGCGTGTCCGCGATTTCGGGAGTTTTCGCGAGTCCGCGATTTCGGGAGTGTTCGCGAGTCCGCGATTTCGCGAGTGTTTGCGAGTCCGCGATTTCGCCTGTGTTCGCGAGTCCGCGATTTCGGGAGTGTTCGCGAGTCCGCGATTTCGCGAGAGTTCGCGAGTCCTCGATTTCGCGGGTGTTCGCGTGTCCGCGATTTCGCGAGTGTTTGCGAGTCCGCGATTTCGCGATTGTTCGCGAGTCCGCGATTTCGGGATTGTTCGCGAGTCCGCGATTTCGCGAGTGTTCGCGAGTCCGCGATTTCGCGATTGTTCGCGAGTCCGCGATTTCGCGATTGTTCGCGAGTCCGCGATTTAGGGAGTGTTCGCGAGTCCGCGATTTCGCGAGTGTTCGCGAGTCCGCGATTTCGGGAGTGTTCGCGAGTCCGTTATTTCGCGAGTGTTCACAAGTCCGCGATTTCGCGGATGTTCGCGAGTCCGCGATTTCGCGATTGTTCGCGAGTCCGCGATTTCGCGAGTGTTTGCGAGTCCGCGATTTCGCCTGTGTTCGCGAGTCCGCGATTTCGGGAGTGTTCGCGAGTCCGCGATTTCGGGAGTGTTCGCGAGTCCGCGATTTCGCGAGTGTTTGCGTGTCCGCGATTTCGGGAGTTTTCGCGAGTCCGCGATTTCGGGAGTGTTCGCGAGTCCGCGATTTCGCGAGTGTTTGCGAGTCCGCGATTTCGCCTGTGTTCGCGAGACCGCGATTTCGGGAGTGTTCGCGAGTCCGCGATTTCGCGAGTGTTTGCGAGTACGCGAGTCCGTTATTTCGCGAGTGTTCACAGGTCCGCGATTTCGCGGGTGTTCGCGAGTCCGCGATTTCCGGAGTGTTCGCGAGTCCGCGATTTCGCGAGTGTTTGCGAGTCCGCGATTTCGCGAGTGTTTGCGAGTCCGCGATTTCGCGAGTGTTTGCGAGTCCGCGATTTCGCCTGTGTTCGCGAGTCTGCGATTTCGGGAGTGTTCGCGAGTCCGCGATTTCGCGAGTGTTTGCGAGTCCGCGATTTCGGGAGTTTTCGCGAGTCCGCGATTTCGGGAGTTTTCGCGAGTCCGCGATTTCGCGAGTGTTTGCGAGTCCGCGATTTCGCCTGTGTTCGCGAGTCCGCGATTTCGGGAGTGTTCGCGAGTCCGCGATTTCGCGAGTGTTCGCGAGTCCGAGATTTCGCGAGTGTTCGCGAGTCCGCGATTTCGCGAGTGTTCGCGAGTCCGCGATTTCGCGAGTGTTCGCGAGTCCGCGATTTCGCCTGTGTTCGCGAGTCCGCGATTTCGGGAGTGTTCGCGAGTCCGCGATTTCGGGAGTGTTCGCGAGTCCGCGATTTCGGGAGTGTTCGCGAGTCCGCGATTTCGGGAGTGTTCGCGAGTCCGCGATTTCGGGAGTGTTCGCGAGTCCGCGATTTCGCGAGTGTTCGCCAATCCGCGATTTCGCGGGTCTTCGCGAGTCCGCGATTTCGGGAGTATTCGCGAGTCCGCGATTTCGCGAGTGTTTGCGAGTCCGCGATTTCGCCTGTGTTCGCGAGTCCGCGATTTCGGAAGTGTTCGCGAGTCAGCCATTTCGCGAGTGTTTGCGAGTACGCGAGTCCGCGATTTCGGGAGTTTTCGCGAGTCCGCGATTTCGGGAGTGTTCGCGAGTCCGCGATTTCGCGGGTTGTCGCGAGTCCGCGATTTCGGGAGTGTTCGCGAGTCCGCGATTTCGCGAGTCCGCGATTTCGCGAGAGTTCGCGAGTCCTCGATTTCGCGGGTGTTCGCGTGTCCGCGATTTCGCGAGTGTTTGCGAGTCCGCGATTTCGCGATTGTTCCCGAGTCCGCGATTTCGCGGGTTGTCGCGACTCCGCGATTTCGGGAGTGTTCGCGAGTCCGCGATTTCGCGAGTCCGCGATTTCGCGAGTGTTCGCGAGTCCGCGATTTCGCGAGTGTTCACAAGTCCGCGATTTCGCGGGTGTTCGCGAGTCCGCCATTTCGGTAGTGTTTGCGAGTCCGCGATTTCGCGAGTCCGTGATTTCGGGAGTCTTCGCGAGTCCGCGATTTCGCGGATGTTCGCGAGTCCGCGAATTCGCGGGTCCGCGATTTCGGGAGTGTTCGCGAGTCCGCGATTTCGGGAGTGTTCGCGAGTCCGCGATTTCGGGAGTGTTCGCGTGTCCGCGATTTCGGGAGTGTTCGCGAGTCCGCGATTTCGCGGGTGTTCGCGAGTCCGCGATTTCGCGGGTGTTCGCGAGTCCGCGATTTCGCGAGTGTTCGCGAGTCCGCGATTTCGCGATTGTTCGCGAGTCCGCGATTTCGGGAGTTTTCGCGAGTCCGCGATTTCCCGAGTGTTTGCGAGTCCGCGATTTCGCGATTGTTCACCAGTCCGCGATTTCGCGATTGTTCGCGAGTCCGCGATTTCGGGAGTTTTCGCGAGTCCGCGATTTCCCGAGTGTTTGCGAGTCCGCGATTTCGCGATTGTTCGCCAGTCCGCGATTTCGGGAGTGTTCGCGAGTCCGCGATTTCGGGAGTGTTCGCGAGTCCGCGATTTCGCGAGTGTTTGCGAGTCCGCGATTTCGCCTGTGTTCGCGAGTCCGCGATTTCGGGAGTGTTCGCGAGTCCGCGATTTCGCGAGTGTTTGCGAGTACGCGTGTCCGCGATTTCGGGAGTTTTCGCGAGTCCGCGATTTCGGGAGTGTTCGCGAGTCCGCGATTTCGCGAGTGTTTGCGAGTCCGCGATTTCGCTTGTGTTCGCGAGTCCGCGATTTCGGGAGTGTTCGCGAGTCCGCGATTTCGCGAGAGTTCGCGAGTCCTCGATTTCGCGGGTGTTCGCGTGTCCGCGATTTCGCGAGTGTTTGCGAGTCCGCGATTTCGCGATTGTTCGCGAGTCCGCGATTTCGGGAGTTTTTGCGAGTACGCGAGTCCGCGATTTCGGGAGTGTTCGCGAGTCCGCGATTTCGGGAGTGTTCGCGAGTCCGCGATTTTGCGAGTGTTCGCGAGTCCGCGATTTCGGGAGTGTTCGCGAGTCCGCGATTTCGCGAGTGTTCGCGAGTCCGCTATTTCGCGAGTGTTCGCGAGTCCGCGATTTCGGGAGTGTTCGCGAGTCCGCGATTTCGGGAGTGTTCGCGAGTCCGCGATTTCGGGAGTGTTCGCGAGTCCGCGATTTCGGGAGTGTTCGCGAGTCCGCGATTTCGGGAGTGTTCGCGAGTCCGCGATTTCGGGAGTGTTCGCGAGTCCGCGATTTCGCGAGTGTTCGCGAGTCCGCGATTTCGCGAGTGTTCGCCAATCCGCGATTTCGCGGGTCTTCGCGAGTCCGCGATTTCGGGAGTATTCGCGAGTCCGCGATTTCGCGAGTGTTTGCGAGTCCGCGATTTCGCCTGTGTTCGCGAGTCCGCGATTTCGGAAGTGTTCGCGAGTCCGCCATTTCGCGAGTGTTTGCGAGTACGCGAGTCCGCGATTTCGGGAGTTTTCGCGAGTCCGCGATTTCGGGAGTGTTCGCGAGTCCGCGATTTCGCGGGTTGTCGCGAGTCCGCGATTTCGGGAGTGTTCGCGAGTCCGCGATTTCGCGAGTGTTCGCGAGTCCGGGATTTCGCGAGTCCGCGATTTCGCGAGAGTTCGCGAGTCCTCGATTTCGCGGGTGTTCGCGTGTCCGCGATTTCGCGAGTGTTTGCGAGTCCGCGATTTCGCGATTGTTCGCGAGTCCGCGATTTCGCGGGTTGTCGCGACTCCGCGATTTCGGGAGTGTTCGCGAGTCCGCGATTTCGCGAGTGTTCGCGAGTCCGCGATTTCGCGAGTGTTCACAAGTCCGCGATTTCGCGGGTGTTCGCGAGTCCGCGATTTCGGTAGTGTTTGCGAGTCCGCGATTTCGCGAGTCCGTGATTTCGGGAGTCTTCGCGAGTCCGCGAATTCGGGAGTGTTCGCGATTCCGCGATTTCGCGGGTCCGCGATTTCGCGAGTGTTCGCGAGTCCGCGATTTCGGGAGTGTTCGCGAGTCCGCGATTTCGGGAGTGTTCGCGAGTCCGCGATTTCGCGGGTGTTCGCGAGTCCGCGATTTCGCGGGTGTTCGCGAGTCCGCGATTTCGCGAGTGTTCGCGAGTCCGCGATTTCGCGAGTCCGTGATTTCCCGAGTGTTCGCGAGTCCGCGATTTCGCGATTGTTCGCGAGTCCGCGATTTCGGGAGTTTTCGCGAGTCCGCGATTTCCCGAGTGTTTTCGAGTACGCGAGTCCGCGATTTCGGGAGTGTTCGCGAGTCCGCGATTTCGGGAGTGTTCGCGAGTCCGCGATTTCGTGAGTCCGCGATTTCGCGAGTGTTCGCGAGTCCGCGATTTCGCTGGTGTTCGCGAGTCCGCGATTTCGCGAGTGTTTGCGAGTCCGCGATATCGCGATTGTTCGCGAGTCCGCGATTTCGGGATGTTCGCGAGTCCGCGATTTCGCGAGTGTTCGCGAATCCGCGATTGATTTCGAGGGTTTTCGCGAGTCCGCGATTTCGGTAGTGTTCGCGAGTCCGCGATTTCGCGAGTGTTTGCGAGTCCGCGATTTCGCCTGTGTTCGCGAGTCCGCGATTTCGGGAGTGTTCGCGAGTCCGCGATTTCGCGAGTGTTTGCGAGTACGCGAGTCCGCGATTTCGGGAGTTTTCGCGAGTCCGCGATTTCGGGAGTGTTCGCGAGTCCGCGATTTCGCGAGTGTTTGCGAGTCCGCGATTTCGCCTGTGTTCGCGAGTCCGCGATTTCGGGAGTGTTCGCGAGTCCGCGATTTCGCGAGAGTTCGCGAGTCCTCGATTTCGCGGGTGTTCGCGAGTCCGCGATTTCGGGATTGTTCGCGAGTCCGCGATTTCGCGAGTGTTCGCGAGTCCGCGATTTCGCGATTGTTCGCGAGTCCGCGATTTCGCGATTGTTCGCGAGTCCGCGATTTAGGGAGTGTTCGCGAGTCCGCGATTTCGCGAGTGTTCGCGAGTCCGCGATTTCGGGAGTGTTCGCGAGTCCGTTATTTCGCGAGTGTTCACAATTCCGCGATTTCGCGGATGTTCGCGAGTCCGCGATTTCGCGATTGTTCGCGAGTCCGCGATTTCGGGATGTTCGCGAGTCCGCGATTTCGCGAGTGTTTGCGAGTCCGCGATTTCGCCTGTGTTCGCGAGTCCGCGATTTCGGGAGTGTTCGCGAGTCCGCGACTTCGCGAGTGTTTGCGAGTCCGCGATTTCGGGAGTTTTCGCGAGTCCGCGATTTCGGGAGTGTTCGCGAGTCCGCGATTTCGCGAGTGTTTGCGAGTCCGCGATTTCGCCTGTGTTCACGAGACCGCGATTTCGGGAGTGTTCGCGAGTCCGTTATTTCGCGAGTGTTCACAAGTCCGCGATTTCGCGGGTGTTCGCGAGTCCGCGATTTCGGGAGTGTTCGCGAGTCCGCGATTTCGCGAGTGTTCGCGAATCCGCGATTTCGCGAGTGTTCGCGAGTCCGCGATTTCGGGAGTGTTCGCGAGTCCGCCATTTCGCGAGTGTTTGCGAGTCCGCGATTTCGCGAGTGTTTGCGAGTCCGCGATTTCGGGAGTGTTCGCGAGTCCGCGATTTCGCGAGTGTTTGCGAGTACGCGAGTCCGCGATTTCGGGAGTGTTCGCGAGTCCGCGATTTCGGGAGTGTTCGCGAGTCCGCGATTTCGGGAGTGTTCGCGAGTCCGCGATTCCGTGAGTCCGCGATTTCGCGAGTGTTCGCGAGTCCGCGATTTCGCTGGTGTTCGCGAGTCCGCGATTTCGCGAGTGTTTGCGAGTCCGCGATATCGCGATTGTTCGCGAGTCCGCGATTTCGGGATGTTCGCGAATCCGCGATTTCGCGAGTGTACGCGAATCCGCGATTTCGAGGGTTTTCGCGAGTCCGCGATTTCGGGAGTGTTCGCGAGTCCGAGATTTCGCGAGTGTTTGCGAGTCCGCGATTTCGCCTGTGTTCGCGAGTCCGCGATTTCGGGAGTGTTCGCGAGTCCGCGATTTCGGGAGTGTTCGCGAGTCCGCGATTTCGGGAGTGTTCGCGAGTCCGCGATTTCGGGAGTGTTCGCGAGTCCGCGATTTCGCGAGTGTTCGCCAATCCGCGATTTCGCGGGTCTTCGCGAGTCCGCGATTACGGGAGTATTCGCGAGTCCGCGATTTCGGGAGTGTTTGCGAGTCCGCGATTTCGCGAGTGTTCGCGAATCCGCGATTTCGCGAGTGTTCGCGAGTCCGCGATTTCGGGAGTGTTCGCGAGTCCGCCATTTCGCGAGTGTTTGCGAGTCCGCCATTTCGCGAGTGTTTGCGAGTCCGCGATTTCGCGAGTGTTTGCGAGTCCGCGATTTCGGGAGTGTTCGCGAGTCCGCGATTTCGCGAGTGTTTGCGAGTACGCGAGTCCGCGATTTCGGGAGTGTTCGCGAGTCCGCGATTTCGGGAGTGTTCGCGAGTCCGCGATTTCGGGAGTGTTCGCGAGTCCGCGATTCCGTGAGTCCGCGATTTCGCGAGTGTTCGCGAGTCCGCGATTTCGCTGGTGTTCGCGAGTCCGCGATTTCGCGAGTGTTTGCGAGTCCGCGATTTCGAGGGTTTTCGCGAGTCCGCGATTTCGGGAGTGTTCGCGAGTCCGCGATTTCGCGAGTGTTTGCGAGTCCGCGATTTCGCCTGTGTTCGCGAGTCCGCGATTTCGGGAGTGTTCGCGAGTCCGCGATTTCGCGAGTGTTCGCGAGTCCGCGATTTCGGGAGTGTTCGCGAGTCCGCGATTTCGCGAGTGTTCGCGAGTCCGCGATTTCGCGAGTGTTCGCCAATCCGCGATTTCGCGGGTCTTCGCGAGTCCGCGATTTCGGGAGTATTCGCGAGTCCGCGATTTCGCGAGTGTTTGCGAGTCCGCGATTTCGCCTGTGTTCGCGAGTCCGCGATTTCGGAAGTGTTCGCGAGTCAGCCATTTCGCGAGTGTTTGCGAGTACGCGAGTCCGCGATTTCGGGAGTTTTCGCGAGTCCGCGATTTCGGGAGTGTTCGCGAGTCCGCGATTTCGCGGGTTGTCGCGAGTCCGCGATTTCGGGAGTGTTCGCGAGTCCGCGATTTCGCGAGTCCTCGATTTCGCGGGTGTTCGCGTGTCCGCGATTTCGCGAGTGTTTGCGAGTCCGCGATTTCGCGATTGTTCCCGAGTCCGCGATTTCGCGGGTTGTCGCGACTCCGCGATTTCGGGAGTGTTCGCGAGTCCGCGATTTCGCGAGTCCGCGATTTCGCGAGTGTTCGCGAGTCCGCGATTTCGCGAGTGTTCACAAGTCCGCGATTTCGCGGGTGTTCGCGAGTCCGCCATTTCGGTAGTGTTTGCGAGTCCGCGATTTCGCGAGTCCGTGATTTCGGGAGTCTTCGCGAGTCCGCGATTTCGCGGATGTTCGCGAGTCCGCGAATTCGCGGGTCCGCGATTTCGGGAGTGTTCGCGAGTCCGCGATTTCGGGAGTGTTCGCGAGTCCGCGATTTCGGGAGTGTTCGCGTGTCCGCGATTTCGGGAGTGTTCGCGAGTCCGCGATTTCGCGGGTGTTCGCGAGTCCGCGATTTCGCGGGTGTTCGCGAGTCCGCGATTTCGCGAGTGTTCGCGAGTCCGCGATTTCGCGAGTCCGTGATTTCCCGAGTGTTCGCGAGTCCGCGATTTCGCGATTGTTCGCGAGTCCGCGATTTCGGGAGTTTTCGCGAGTCCGCGATTTCCCGAGTGTTTGCGAGTCCGCGATTTCGCGATTGTTCGCCAGTCCGCGATTTCGGGAGTGTTCGCGAGTCCGCGATTTCGGGAGTGTTCGCGAGTCCGCGATTTCGCGAGTGTTTGCGAGTCCGCGATTTCGCCTGTGTTCGCGAGTCCGCGATTTCGGGAGTGTTCGCGAGTCCGCGATTTCGCGAGTGTTTGCGAGTACGCGTGTCCGCGATTTCGGGAGTTTTCGCGAGTCCGCGATTTCGGGAGTGTTCGCGAGTCCGCGATTTCGCGAGTGTTTGCGAGTCCGCGATTTCGCTTGTGTTCGCGAGTCCGCGATTTCGGGAGTGTTCGCGAGTCCGCGATTTCGCGAGAGTTCGCGAGTCCTCGATTTCGCGGGTGTTCGCGTGTCCGCGATTTCGCGAGTGTTTGCGAGTCCGCGATTTCGCGATTGTTCGCGAGTCCGCGATTTCGGGAGTTTTTGCGAGTACGCGAGTCCGCGATTTCGGGAGTGTTCGCGAGTCCGCGATTTCGGGAGTGTTCGCGAGTCCGCGATTTTGCGAGTGTTCGCGAGTCCGCGATTTCGGGAGTGTTCGCGAGTCCGCGATTTCGCGAGTGTTCGCGAGTCCGCGATTTCGCGAGTGTTCGCGAGTCCGCGATTTCGGGAGTGTTCGCGAGTCCGCGATTTCGGGAGTGTTCGCGAGTCCGCGATTTCGGGAGTGTTCGCGAGTCCGCGATTTCGGGAGTGTTCGCGAGTCCGCGATTTCGGGAGTGTTCGCGAGTCCGCGATTTCGGGAGTGTTCGCGAGTCCGCGATTTCGCGAGTGTTCGCGAGTCCGCGATTTCGCGAGTGTTCGCCAATCCGCGATTTCGCGGGTCTTCGCGAGTCCGCGATTTCGGGAGTATTCGCGAGTCCGCGATTTCGCGAGTGTTTGCGAGTCCGCGATTTCGCCTGTGTTCGCGAGTCCGCGATTTCGGAAGTGTTCGCGAGTCCGCCATTTCGCGAGTGTTTGCGAGTACGCGAGTCCGCGATTTCGGGAGTTTTCGCGAGTCCGCGATTTCGGGAGTGTTCGCGAGTCCGCGATTTCGCGGGTTGTCGCGAGTCCGCGATTTCGGGAGTGTTCGCGAGTCCGCGATTTCGCGAGTCCGCGATTTCGCGAGAGTTCGCGAGTCCGCGATTTCGCGAGAGTTCGCGAGTCCTCGATTTCGCGGGTGTTCGCGTGTCCGCGATTTCGCGAGTGTTTGCGAGTCCGCGATTTCGCGATTGTTCGCGAGTCCGCGATTTCGCGGGTTGTCGCGACTCCGCGATTTCGGGAGTGTTCGCGAGTCCGCGATTTCGCGAGTGTTCGCGAGTCCGCGATTTCGCGAGTTTTCACAAGTCCGCGATTTCGCGGGTGTTCGCGAGTCCGCGATTTCGGTAGTGTTTGCGAGTCCGCGATTTCGCGAGTCCGTGATTTCGGGAGTCTTCGCGAGTCCGCGAATTCGGGAGTGTTCGCGATTCCGCGATTTCGCGGGTCCGCGATTTCGCGAGTGTTCGCGAGTCCGCGATTTCGGGAGTGTTCGCGAGTCCGCGATTTCGGGAGTGTTCGCGAGTCCGCGATTTCGCGGGTGTTCGCGAGTCCGCGATTTCGCGGGTGTTCGCGAGTCCGCGATTTCGCGAGTGTTCGCGAGTCCGCGATTTCGCGAGTCCGTGATTTCCCGAGTGTTCGCGAGTCCGCGATTTCGCGATTGTTCGCGAGTCCGCGATTTCGGGAGTTTTCGCGAGTCCGCGATTTCCCGAGTGTTTTCGAGTACGCGAGTCCGCGATTTCGGGAGTGTTCGCGAGTCCGCGATTTCGGGAGTGTTCGCGAGTCCGCGATTTCGCGAGTGTTTGCGAGTACGCGAGTCCGCGATTTCGGGAGTTTTCGCGAGTCCGCGATTTCGGGAGTGTTCGCGAGTCCGCGATTTCGCGAGTGTTTGCGAGTCCGCGATTTCGGGAGTGTTCGCGAGTCCGCGATTTCGGGAGTGTTCGCGAGTCCGCGATTTCGGGAGTGTTCGCGAGTCCGCGATTTCGCGAGTGTTTGCGAGTACGCGAGTCCGCGATTTCGGGAGTGTTCGCGAGTCCGCGATTTCGGGAGTGTTCGCGAGTCCGCGATTTCGGGAGTGTTCGCGAGTCCGCGATTTCGGGAGTGTTCGCGAGTCCGCGATTTCGGGAGTTTTCGCGAGTCCGCGATTTCGGGAGTGTTCGCGAGTCCGCGATTTCGCGGGTTGTCGCGAGTCCGCGATTTCGGGAGTGTTCGCGAGTCCGCGATTTCGCGAGTCCGCGATTTCGCGAGAGTTCGCGAGTCCGCGATTTCGCGAGAGTTCGCGAGTCCTCGATTTCGCGGGTGTTCGCGTGTCCGCGATTTCGCGAGTGTTTGCGAGTCCGCGATTTCGCGATTGTTCGCGAGTCCGCGATTTCGCGGGTTGTCGCGACTCCGCGATTTCGGGAGTGTTCGCGAGTCCGCGATTTCGCGAGTGTTCGCGAGTCCGCGATTTCGCGAGTTTTCACAAGTCCGCGATTTCGCGGGTGTTCGCGAGTCCGCGATTTCGGTAGTGTTTGCGAGTCCGCGATTTCGCGAGTCCGTGATTTCGGGAGTCTTCGCGAGTCCGCGAATTCGGGAGTGTTCGCGATTCCGCGATTTCGCGGGTCCGCGATTTCGCGAGTGTTCGCGAGTCCGCGATTTCGGGAGTGTTCGCGAGTCCGCGATTTCGGGAGTGTTCGCGAATCCGCGATTTCGCGGGTGTTCGCGAGTCCGCGATTTCGCGGGTGTTCGCGAGTCCGCGATTTCGCGAGTGTTCGCGAGTCCGCGATTTCGCGAGTCCGTGATTTCCCGAGTGTTCGCGAGTCCGCGATTTCGCGATTGTTCGCGAGTCCGCGATTTCGGGAGTTTTCGCGAGTCCGCGATTTCCCGAGTGTTTTCGAGTACGCGAGTCCGCGATTTCGGGAGTGTTCGCGAGTCCGCGATTTCGGGAGTGTTCGCGAGTCCGCGATTTCGCGAGTGTTTGCGAGTACGCGAGTCCGCGATTTCGGGAGTTTTCGCGAGTCCGCGATTTCGGGAGTGTTCGCGAGTCCGCGATTTCGCGAGTGTTTGCGAGTCCGCGATTTCGCCTGTGTTCGCGAGTCCGCGATTTCGGGAGTGTTCGCGAGTCCGCGATTTCGCGAGAGTTCGCGAGTCCTCGATTTCGCGGGTGTTCGCGAGTCCGCGATTTCGGGAGTGTTCGCGAGTCCGCGATTTCGCGAGAGTTCGCGAGTCCTCGATTTCGCGGGTGTTCGCGAGTCCGCGATTTCGGGATTGTTCGCGAGTCCGCGATTTCGCGAGTGTTCGCGAGTCCGCGATTTCGCGATTGTTCGCGAGTCCGCGATTTCGCGATTGTTCGCGAGTCCGCGATTTAGGGAGTGTTCGCGAGTCCGCGATTTCGCGAGTGTTCGCGAGTCCGCGATTTCGGGAGTGTTCGCGAGTCCGTTATTTCGCGAGTGTTCACAATTCCGCGATTTCGCGGATGTTCGCGAGTCCGCGATTTCGCGATTGTTCGCGAGTCCGCGATTTCGGGATGTTCGCGAGTCCGCGATTTCGCGAGTGTTTGCGAGTCCGCGATTTCGCCTGTGTTCGCGAGTCCGCGATTTCGGGAGTGTTCGCGAGTCCGCGACTTCGCGAGTGTTTGCGAGTCCGCGATTTCGGGAGTTTTCGCGAGTCCGCGATTTCGGGAGTGTTCGCGAGTCCGCGATTTCGCGAGTGTTTGCGAGTCCGCGATTTCGCCTGTGTTCGCGAGACCGCGATTTCGGGAGTGTTCGCGAGTCCGTTATTTCGCGAGTGTTCACAAGTCCGCGATTTCGCGGGTGTTCGCGAGTCCGCGATTTCGGGAGTGTTCGCGAGTCCGCGATTTCGCGAGTGTTCGCGAATCCGCGATTTCGCGAGTGTTTGCGAGTACGCGAGTCCGCGATTTCGGGAGTGTTCGCGAGTCCGCGATTTCGGGAGTGTTCGCGAGTCCGCGATTTCGGGAGTGTTCGCGAGTCCGCGATTCCGTGAGTCCGCGATTTCGCGAGTGTTCGCGAGTCCGCGATTTCGCTGGTGTTCGCGAGTCCGCGATTTCGCGAGTGTTTGCGAGTCCGCGATATCGCGATTGTTCGCGAGTCCGCGATTTCGGGATGTTCGCGAATCCGCGATTTCGCGAGTGTACGCGAATCCGCGATTTCGAGGGTTTTCGCGAGTCCGCGATTTCGGGAGTGTTCGCGAGTCCGAGATTTCGCGAGTGTTTGCGAGTCCGCGATTTCGCCTGTGTTCGCGAGTCCGCGATTTCGGGAGTGTTCGCGAGTCCGCGATTTCGGGAGTGTTCGCGAGTCCGCGATTTCGGGAGTGTTCGCGAGTCCGCGATTTCGGGAGTGTTCGCGAGTCCGCGATTTCGCGAGTGTTCGCCAATCCGCGATTTCGCGGGTCTTCGCGAGTCCGCGATTACGGGAGTATTCGCGAGTCCGCGATTTCGGGAGTGTTTGCGAGTCCGCGATTTCGCGAGTGTTCGCGAATCCGCGATTTCGCGAGTGTTCGCTAGTCCGCGATTTCGGGAGTGTTCGCGAGTCCGCCATTTCGCGAGTGTTTGCGAGTCCGCCATTTCGCGAGTGTTTGCGAGTCCGCGATTTCGCGAGTGTTTGCGAGTCCGCGATTTCGGGAGTGTTCGCGAGTCCGCGATTTCGCGAGTGTTTGCGAGTACGCGAGTCCGCGATTTCGGGAGTGTTCGCGAGTCCGCGATTTCGGGAGTGTTCGCGAGTCCGCGATTTCGGGAGTGTTCGCGAGTCCGCGATTCCGTGAGTCCGCGATTTCGCGAGTGTTCGCGAGTCCGCGATTTCGCTGGTGTTCGCGAGTCCGCGATTTCGCGAGTGTTTGCGAGTCCGCGATTTCGAGGGTTTTCGCGAGTCCGCGATTTCGGGAGTGTTCGCGAGTCCGCGATTTCGCGAGTGTTTGCGAGTCCGCGATTTCGCCTGTGTTCGCGAGTCCGCGATTTCGGGAGTGTTCGCGAGTCCGCGATTTCGCGAGTGTTCGCGAGTCCGCGATTTCGGGAGTGTTCGCGAGTCCGCGATTTCGGGAGTGTTCGCGAGTCCGCGATTTCGCGAGTGTTCGCCAATCCGCGATTTCGCGGGTCTTCGCGAGTCCGCGATTTCGGGAGTATTCGCGAGTCCGCGATTTCGGGAGTGTTTGCGAGTCCGCGATTTCGCCTGTGTTCGCGAGTCCGCGATTTCGGAAGTGTTCGCGAGTCCGCCATTTCGCGAGTGTTTGCGAGTACGCGAGTCCGCGATTTCGGGAGTTTTCGCGAGTCCGCGATTTCGGGAGTGTTCGCGAGTCCGCGATTTCGGGAGTGTTCGCGAGTCCGCGATTTCGCGGGTGTTCGCGAGTCCGCGATTTCGGGAGTGTTCGCGAGTCCGCGATTTCGCGAGAGTTCGCGAGTCCTCGATTTCGCGGGTGTTCGCGTGTCCGCGATTTCGCGAGTGTTTGCGAGTCCGCGATTTCGCGATTGTTCGCGAGTCCGCGATTTCGGGAGTTTTTGCGAGTACGCGAGTCCGCGATTTCGGGAGTGTTCGCGAGTCCGCGATTTCGGGAGTGTTCGCGAGTCCGCGATTTTGCGAGTGTTCGCGAGTCCGCGATTTCGGGAGTGTTCGCGAGTCCGCGATTTCGCGAGTGTTCGCGAGTCCGCGATTTCGCGAGTGTTCGCGAGTCCGCGATTTCGGGAGTGTTCGCGAGTCCGCGATTTCGGGAGTGTTCGCGAGTCCGCGATTTCGGGAGTGTTCGCGAGTCCGCGATTTCGGGAGTGTTCGCGAGTCCGCGATTTCGGGAGTGTTCGCGAGTCCGCGATTTCGGGAGTGTTCGCGAGTCCGCGATTTCGCGAGTGTTCGCGAGTCCGCGATTTCGCGAGTGTTCGCCAATCCGCGATTTCGCGGGTCTTCGCGAGTCCGCGATTTCGGGAGTATTCGCGAGTCCGCGATTTCGCGAGTGTTTGCGAGTCCGCGATTTCGCCTGTGTTCGCGAGTCCGCGATTTCGGAAGTGTTCGCGAGTCCGCCATTTCGCGAGTGTTTGCGAGTACGCGAGTCCGCGATTTCGGGAGTTTTCGCGAGTCCGCGATTTCGGGAGTGTTCGCGAGTCCGCGATTTCGCGGGTTGTCGCGAGTCCGCGATTTCGGGAGTGTTCGCGAGTCCGCGATTTCGCGAGTCCGCGATTTCGCGAGAGTTCGCGAGTCCGCGATTTCGCGAGAGTTCGCGAGTCCTCGATTTCGCGGGTGTTCGCGTGTCCGCGATTTCGCGAGTGTTTGCGAGTCCGCGATTTCGCGATTGTTCGCGAGTCCGCGATTTCGCGGGTTGTCGCGACTCCGCGATTTCGGGAGTGTTCGCGAGTCCGCGATTTCGCGAGTGTTCGCGAGTCCGCGATTTCGCGAGTGTTCACAAGTCCGCGATTTCGCGGGTGTTCGCGAGTCCGCGATTTCGGTAGTGTTTGCGAGTCCGCGATTTCGCGAGTCCGTGATTTCGGGAGTCTTCGCGAGTCCGCGAATTCGGGAGTGTTCGCGATTCCGCGATTTCGCGGGTCCGCGATTTCGCGAGTGTTCGCGAGTCCGCGATTTCGGGAGTGTTCGCGAGTCCGCGATTTCGGGAGTGTTCGCGAGTCCGCGATTTCGCGGGTGTTCGCGAGTCCGCGATTTCGCGGGTGTTCGCGAGTCCGCGATTTCGCGATTGTTCGCGAGTCCGCGATTTCGCGATTGTTCGCGAGTCCGCGATTTAGGGAGTGTTCGCGAGTCCGCGATTTCGCGAGTGTTCGCGAGTCCGCGATTTCGGGAGTGTTCGCGAGTCCGTTATTTCGCGAGTGTTCACAATTCCGCGATTTCGCGGATGTTCGCGAGTCCGCGATTTCGCGATTGTTCGCGAGTCCGCGATTTCGGGATGTTCGCGAGTCCGCGATTTCGCGAGTGTTTGCGAGTCCGCGATTTCGCCTGTGTTCGCGAGTCCGCGATTTCGGGAGTGTTCGCGAGTCCGCGACTTCGCGAGTGTTTGCGAGTCCGCGATTTCGGGAGTTTTCGCGAGTCCGCGATTTCGGGAGTGTTCGCGAGTCCGCGATTTCGCGAGTGTTTGCGAGTCCGCGATTTCGCCTGTGTTCGCGAGACCGCGATTTCGGGAGTGTTCGCGAGTCCGTTATTTCGCGAGTGTTCACAAGTCCGCGATTTCGCGGGTGTTCGCGAGTCCGCGATTTCGGGAGTGTTCGCGAGTCCGCGATTTCGCGAGTGTTCGCGAATCCGCGATTTCGCGAGTGTTTGCGAGTACGCGAGTCCGCGATTTCGGGAGTGTTCGCGAGTCCGCGATTTCGGGAGTGTTCGCGAGTCCGCGATTTCGGGAGTGTTCGCGAGTCCGCGATTCCGTGAGTCCGCGATTTCGCGAGTGTTCGCGAGTCCGCGATTTCGCTGGTGTTCGCGAGTCCGCGATTTCGCGAGTGTTTGCGAGTCCGCGATATCGCGATTGTTCGCGAGTCCGCGATTTCGGGATGTTCGCGAATCCGCGATTTCGCGAGTGTACGCGAATCCGCGATTTCGAGGGTTTTCGCGAGTCCGCGATTTCGGGAGTGTTCGCGAGTCCGAGATTTCGCGAGTGTTTGCGAGTCCGCGATTTCGCCTGTGTTCGCGAGTCCGCGATTTCGGGAGTGTTCGCGAGTCCGCGATTTCGCGAGTGTTCGCCAATCCGCGATTTCGCGGGTCTTCGCGAGTCCGCGATTACGGGAGTATTCGCGAGTCCGCGATTTCGGGAGTGTTTGCGAGTCCGCGATTTCGCGAGTGTTCGCGAATCCGCGATTTCGCGAGTGTTCGCTAGTCCGCGATTTCGGGAGTGTTCGCGAGTCCGCCATTTCGCGAGTGTTTGCGAGTCCGCCATTTCGCGAGTGTTTGCGAGTCCGCGATTTCGCGAGTGTTTGCGAGTCCGCGATTTCGGGAGTGTTCGCGAGTCCGCGATTTCGCGAGTGTTTGCGAGTACGCGAGTCCGCGATTTCGGGAGTGTTCGCGAGTCCGCGATTTCGGGAGTGTTCGCGAGTCCGCGATTTCGGGAGTGTTCGCGAGTCCGCGATTCCGTGAGTCCGCGATTTCGCGAGTGTTCGCGAGTCCGCGATTTCGCTGGTGTTCGCGAGTCCGCGATTTCGCGAGTGTTTGCGAGTCCGCGATTTCGAGGGTTTTCGCGAGTCCGCGATTTCGGGAGTGTTCGCGAGTCCGCGATTTCGCGAGTGTTTGCGAGTCCGCGATTTCGCCTGTGTTCGCGAGTCCGCGATTTCGGGAGTGTTCGCGAGTCCGCGATTTCGCGAGTGTTCGCGAGTCCGCGATTTCGGGAGTGTTCGCGAGTCCGCGATTTCGGGAGTGTTCGCGAGTCCGCGATTTCGCGAGTGTTCGCCAATCCGCGATTTCGCGGGTCTTCGCGAGTCCGCGATTTCGGGAGTATTCGCGAGTCCGCGATTTCGGGAGTGTTTGCGAGTCCGCGATTTCGCCTGTGTTCGCGAGTCCGCGATTTCGGAAGTGTTCGCGAGTCCGCCATTTCGCGAGTGTTTGCGAGTACGCGAGTCCGCGATTTCGGGAGTTTTCGCGAGTCCGCGATTTCGGGAGTGTTCGCGAGTCCGCGATTTCGGGAGTGTTCGCGAGTCCGCGATTTCGCGGGTGTTCGCGAGTCCGCGATTTCGCGGGTGTTCGCGAGTCCGCGATTTCGCGAGTGTTCGCGAGTCCACGATTTCGCGAGTCCGTGATTTCCCGAGTGTTCGCGAGTCCACGATTTCGCGATTGTTCGCGAGTCCGCGATTTCGGGAGTTTTCGCGAGTCCGCGATTTCCCGAGTGTTTGCGAGTCCGCGATTTCGCGATTGTTCGCCAGTCCGCGATTTCGGGAGTGTTCGCGAGTCCGCGATTTCGCGAGTGTTTGCGAGTCCGCGATTTCGCCTGTGTTCGCGAGTCCGCGATTTCGGGAGTGTTCGCGAGTCCGCGATTTCGCGAGTGTTTGCGAGTACGCGTGTCCGCGATTTCGGGAGTTTTCGCGAGTCCGCGATTTCGGGAGTGTTCGCGAGTCCGCGATTTCGCGAGTGTTTGCGAGTCCGCGATTTCGCCTGTGTTCGCGAGTCCGCGATTTCGGGAGTGTTCGCGAGTCCGCGATTTCTCGAGAGTTCGCGAGTCCTCGATTTCGCGGGTGTTCGCGTGTCCGCGATTTCGCGAGTGTTTGCGAGTCCGTTATTTCGCGATTGTTCGCGAGTCCGCGATTTCGGGATTGTTCGCGAGTCCGCGATTTCGCGAGTGTTCGCGAGTCCGCGATTTCGCGATTGTTCGCGAGTCCGCGATTTCGCGATTGTTCGCGAGTCCGCGATTTAGGGAGTGTTCGCGAGTCCGCGATTTCGCGAGTGTTCGCGAGTCCGCGATTTCGGGAGTGTTCGCGAGTCCGTTATTTCGCGAGTGTTCACAAGTCCGCGATTTCGCGGATGTTCGCGAGTCCGCGATTTCGCGATTGTTCGCGAGTCCGCGATTTCGGGATGTTCGCGAGTCCGCGATTTCGCGAGTGTTTGCGAGTCCGCGATTTCGCCTGTGTTCGCGAGTCCGCGATTTCGGGAGTGTTCGCGAGTCCGCGATTTCAGGAGTGTTCGCGAGTCCGCGATTTCGCGAGTGTTTGCGAGTCCGCGATTTCGGGAGTTTTCGCGAGTCCGCGATTTCGGGAGTGTTCGCGAGTCCGCGATTTCGCGAGTGTTTGCGAGTCCGCGATTTCGCCTGTGTTCGCGAGACCGCGATTTCGGGAGTGTTCGCGAGTCCGCGATTTCGCGAGTGTTTGCGAGTACGCGAGTCCGTTATTTCGCGAGTGTTCACAGGTCCGCGATTTCGCGGGTGTTCGCGAGTCCGCGATTTCCGGAGTGTTCGCAAGTCCGCGATTTCGCGAGTGTTCGCGAATCCGCGATTTCGCGAGTGTTCTTGAGTCCGCGATTTCGGGAGTGTTCGCGAGTCCGCGATTTCGCGAGTGTTTGCGAGTCCGCGATTTCGCGAGTGTTTGCGAGTCCGCGATTTCGCGAGTGTTTGCGAGTCCGCGATTTCGCCTGTGTTCGCGAGTCTGCGATTTCGGGAGTGTTCGCGAGTCCGCGATTTCGCGAGTGTTTGCGAGTCCGCGATTTCGGGAGTTTTCGCGAGTCCGCGATTTCGGGAGTTTTCGCGAGTCCGCGATTTCGCGAGTGTTTGCGAGTCCGCGATTTCGCCTGTGTTCGCGAGTCCGCGATTTCGGGAGTGTTCGCGAGTCCGCGATTTCGCGATTGTTCGCGAGTCCGCGATTTAGGGAGTGTTCGCGAGTCCGCGATTTCGCGAGTGTTCGCGAGTCCGCGATTTCGGGAGTGTTCGCGAGTCCGCGATTTCGCGAGAGTTCGCGAGTCCTCGATTTCGCGGGTGTTCGCGTGTCCGCGATTTCGCGAGTGTTTGCGAGTCCGCGATTTCGCGATTGTTCGCGAGTCCGCGATTTCGGGAGTTTTTGCGAGTACGCGAGTCCGCGATTTCGGGAGTGTTCGCGAGTCCGCGATTTCGGGAGTGTTCGCGAGTCCGCGATTTTGCGAGTGTTCGCGAGTCCGCGATTTCGGGAGTGTTCGCGAGTCCGCGATTTCGCGAGTGTTCGCGAGTCCGCGATTTCGCGAGTGTTCGCGAGTCCGCGATTTCGGGAGTGTTCGCGAGTCCGCGATTTCGGGAGTGTTCGCGAGTCCGCGATTTCGGGAGTGTTCGCGAGTCCGCGATTTCGGGAGTGTTCGCGAGTCCGCGATTTCGCGAGTGTTCGCGAGTCCGCGATTTCGCGAGTGTTCGCCAATCCGCGATTTCGCGGGTCTTCGCGAGTCCGCGATTTCGGGAGTATTCGCGAGTCCGCCATTTCGCGAGTGTTTGCGAGTACGCGAGTCCGCGATTTCGGGAGTTTTCGCGAGTCCGCGATTTCGGGAGTGTTCGCGAGTCCGCGATTTCGGGAGTTTTCGCGAGTCCGCGATTTCCGGAGTGTTCGCGAGTCCGCGATTTCGCGAGTGTTTGCGAGTCCGCGATTTCGCCTCTGTTCGCGAGTCCGCGATTTCGGGAGTGTTCGCGAGTCCGCGATTTCGCGAGAGTTCGCGAGTCCTCGATTTCGCGGGTGTTCGCGAGTCCGCGATTTCGGGATTGTTCGCGAGTCCGCGATTTCGCGAGTGTTCGCGAGTCCGCGATTTCGCGATTGTTCGCGAGTCCGCGATTTCGCGATTGTTCGCGAGTCCGCGATTTAGGGAGTGTTCGCGAGTCCGCGATTTCGCGAGTGTTCGCGAGTCCGCGATTTCGGGAGTGTTCGCGAGTCCGTTTTTTCGCCAGTGTTCACAATTCCGCGATTTCGCGGATGTTCGCGAGTCCGCGATTTCGCGATTGTTCGCGAGTCCGCGATTTCGGGATGTTCGCGAGTCCGCGATTTCGCGAGTGTTTGCGAGTCCGCGATTTCGCCTGTGTTCGCGAGTCCGCGATTTCGGGAGTGTTCGCGAGTCCGCGACTTCGCGAGTGTTTGCGAGTCCGCGATTTCGGGAGTTTTCGCGAGTCCGCGATTTCGGGAGTGTTCGCGAGTCCGCGATTTCGCGAGTGTTTGCGAGTCCGCGATTTCGCCTGTGTTCGCGAGACCGCGATTTCGGGAGTGTTCGCGAGTCCGCGATTTCGCGAGTGTTTGCGAGTACGCGAGTCCGTTATTTCGCGAGTGTTCACAAGTCCGCAATTTCGCGGGTGTTCGCGAGTCCGCGATTTCGGGAGTGTTCGCGAGTCCGCGATTTCGCGAGTGTTCGCGAATCCGCGATTTCGCGAGTGTTCGCGAGTCCGCGATTTCGGGAGTGTTCGCGAGTCCGCCATTTCGCGAGTGTTTGCGAGTCCGCCATTTCGCGAGTGTTTGCGAGTCCGCGATTTCGCGAGTGTTTGCGAGTCCGCGATTTCGGGAGTGTTCGCGAGTCCGCGATTTCGCGAGTGTTTGCGAGTACGCGAGTCCGCGATTTCGGGAGTGTTCGCGAGTCCGCGATTTCGGGAGTGTTCGCGAGTCCGCGATTTCGGGAGTGTTCGCGAGTCCGCGATTCCGTGAGTCCGCGATTTCGCGAGTGTTCGCGAGTCCGCGATTTCGCTGGTGTTCGCGAGTCCGCGATTTCGCGAGTGTTTGCGAGTCCGCGATTTCGAGGGTTTTCGCGAGTCCGCGATTTCGGGAGTGTTCGCGAGTCCGCGATTTCGCGAGTGTTTGCGAGTCCGCGATTTCGCCTGTGTTCGCGAGTCCGCGATTTCGGGAGTGTTCGCGAGTCCGCGATTTCGCGAGTGTTCGCGAGTCCGCGATTTCGGGAGTGTTCGCGAGTCCGCGATTTCGGGAGTGTTCGCGAGTCCGCGATTTCGCGAGTGTTCGCCAATCCGCGATTTCGCGGGTCTTCGCGAGTCCGCGATTTCGGGAGTATTCGCGAGTCCGCGATTTCGGGAGTGTTTGCGAGTCCGCGATTTCGCCTGTGTTCGCGAGTCCGCGATTTCGGAAGTGTTCGCGAGTCCGCCATTTCGCGAGTGTTTGCGAGTACGCGAGTCCGCGATTTCGGGAGTTTTCGCGAGTCCGCGATTTCGGGAGTGTTCGCGAGTCCGCGATTTCGGGAGTGTTCGCGAGTCCGCGATTTCGCGGGTGTTCGCGAGTCCGCGATTTCGCGGGTGTTCGCGAGTCCGCGATTTCGCGAGTGTTCGCGAGTCCACGATTTCGCGAGTCCGTGATTTCCCGAGTGTTCGCGAGTCCACGATTTCGCGATTGTTCGCGAGTCCGCGATTTCGAGAGTTTTCGCGAGTCCGCGATTTCGGGAGTGTTCGCGAGTCCGCCATTTCGCGAGTGTTTGCGAGTCCGCGATTTCGCGAGTGTTTGCGAGTCCGCGATTTCGGGAGTGTTCGCGAGTCCGCGATTTCGCGAGTGTTTGCGAGTACGCGAGTCCGCGATTTCGGGAGTGTTCGCGAGTCCGCGATTTCGGGAGTGTTCGCGAGTCCGCGATTCCGTGAGTCCGCGATTTCGCGAGTGTTCGCGAGTCCGCGATTTCGCTGGTGTTCGCGAATCCGCGATTTCGCGAGTGTTTGCGATTCCGCGATATCGCGATTGTTCGCGAGTCCGCGATTTCGGGATGTTCGCGAATCCGCGATTTCGCGAGTGTACGCGAATCCGCGATTTCGAGGGTTTTCGCGAGTCCGCGATTTCGGGAGTGTTCGCGAGTCCGCGATTTCGCGAGTGTTTGCGAGTCCGCGATTTCGCCTGTGTTCGCGAGTCCGCGATTTCGGGAGTGTTCGCGAGTCCGCGATTTCGGGAGTGTTCGCGAGTCCGCGATTTCGGGAGTGTTCGCGAGTCCGCGATTTCGGGAGTGTTCGCGAGTCCGCGATTTCGCGAGTGTTCGCCAATCCGCGATTTCGCGGGTCTTCGCCAGTCCGCGATTACGGGAGTATTCGCGAGTCCGCGATTTCGGGAGTGTTTGCGAGTCCGCGATTTCGCGAGTGTTCGCGAATCCGCGATTTCGCGAGTGTTCGCGAGTCCGCGATTTCGGGAGTGTTCGCGAGTCCGCGATTTCGCGAGTGTTTGCGAGTCCGCGATTTCGCGAGTGTTTGCGAGTCCGCGATTTCGGGAGTGTTCGCGAGTCCGCGATTTCGCGAGTGTTTGCGAGTACGCGAGTCCGCGATTTCGGGAGTGTTCGCGAGTCCGCGATTTCGGGAGTGTTCGCGAGTCCGCGATTTCGGGAGTGTTCGCGAGTCCACGATTCCGTGAGTCCGCGATTTCGCGAGTGTTCGCGAGTCCGCGATTTCGCTGCTGTTCGCGAGTCCGCGATTTCGCGAGTGTTTGCGAGTCCGCGATATCGCGATTGTTCGCGAGTCCGCGATTTCGGGATGTTCGCGAATCCGCGATTTCGCGAGTGTACGCGAATCCGCGATTTCGAGGGTTTTCGCGAGTCCGCGATTTCGGGAGTGTTCGCGAGTCCGCGATTTCGCGAGTGTTTGCGAGTCCGCGATTTCGCCTGTGTTCGCGAGTCCGCGATTTCGGGAGTGTTCGCGAGTCCGCGATTTCGGGAGTGTTCGCGAGTCCGCGATTTCGGGAGTGTTCGCGAGTCCGCGATTTCAGGAGTGTTCGCGAGTCCGCGATTTCGCGAGTGTTCGCCAATCCGCGATTTCGCGGGTCTTCGCGAGTCCGCGATTTCGGGAGTATTCGCGAGTCCGCGATTTCGGGAGTGTTTGCGAGTCCGCGATTTCGCCTGTGTTCGCGAGTCCGCGATTTCGGAAGTGTTCGCGAGTCCGCCATTTCGCGAGTGTTTGCGAGTACGCGAGTCCGCGATTTCGGGAGTTTTCGCGAGTCCGCGATTTCGGGAGTGTTCGCGAGTCCGCGATTTCGGGAGTGTTCGCGAGTCCGCGATTTCGCGAGTGTTCGCCAATCCGCGATTTCGCGGGTCTTCGCGAGTCCGCGATTACGGGAGTATTCGCGAGTCCGCGATTTCGGGAGTGTTTGCGAGTCCGCGATTTCGCGAGTGTTCGCGAATCCGCGATTTCGCGAGAGTTCGCGAGTCCGCGATTTCGGGAGTGTTCGCGAGTCCGCCATTTCGCGAGTGTTTGCGAGTCCGCGATTTCGCGAGTGTTTGCGAGTCCGCGATTTCGGGAGTGTTCGCGAGTCCGCGATTTCGCGAGTGTTTGCGAGTACGCGAGTCCGCGATTTCGGGAGTGTTCGCGAGTCCGCGATTTCGGGAGTGTTCGCGAGTCCGCGATTTCGGGAGTGTTCGCGAGTCCGCGATTCCGTGAGTCCGCGATTTCGCGAGTGTTCGCGAGTCCGCGATTTCGCTGGTGTTCGCGAGTCCGCGATTTCGCGAGTGTTTGCGAGTCCGCGATATCGCGATTGTTCGCGAGTCCGCGATTTCGGGATGTTCGCGAATCCGCGATTTCGCGAGTGTACGCGAATCCGCGATTTCGAGGGTTTTCGCGAGTCCGCGATTTCGGGAGTGTTCGCGAGTCCGCGATTTCGCGAGTGTTTGCGAGTCCGCGATTTCGCCTGTGTTCGCGAGTCCGCGATTTCGGGAGTATTCGCGAGTCCGCGATTTCGGGAGTGTTCGCGAGTCCGCGATTTCGGGAGTGTTCGCGAGTCCGCGATTTCGGGAGTGTTCGCGAGTCCGCGATTTCGCGAGTGTTCGCCAATCCGCGATTTCGCGGGTCTTCGCGAGTCCGCGATTTCGGGAGTATTCGCGAGTCCGCGATTTCGGGAGTGTTTGCGAGTCCGCGATTTCGCCTGTGTTCGCGAGTCCGCGATTTCGGAAGTGTTCGCGAGTCCGCCATTTCGCGAGTGTTTGCGAGTACGCGAGTCCGCGATTTCGGGAGTTTTCGCGAGTCCGCGATTTCGGGAGTGTTCGCGAGTCCGCGATTTCGGGAGTGTTCGCGAGTCCGCGATTTCGCGGGTGTTCGCGAGTCCGCGATTTCGCGGGTGTTCGCGAGTCCGCGATTTCGCGAGTGTTCGCGAGTCCACGATTTCGCGAGTCCGTGATTTCCCGAGTGTTCGCGAGTCCACGATTTCGCGATTGTTCGCGAGTCCGCGATTTCGGGAGTTTTCGCGAGTCCGCGATTTCCCGAGTGTTTGCGAGTCCGCGATTTCGCGATTGTTCGCCAGTCCGCGATTTCGGGAGTGTTCGCGAGTCCGCGATTTCGGGAGTGTTCGCGAGTCCGCGATTTCGCGAGTGTTTGCGAGTCCGCGATTTCGCCTGTGTTCGCGAGTCCGCGATTTCGGGAGTGTTCGCGAGTCCGCGATTTCGCGAGTGTTTGCGAGTACGCGTGTCCGCGATTTCGGGAGTTTTCGCGAGTCCGCGATTTCGGGAGTGTTCGCGAGTCCGCGATTTCGCGAGTGTTTGCGAGTCCGCGATTTCGCCTGTGTTCGCGAGTCCGCGATTTCGGGAGTGTTCGCGAGTCCGCGATTTCGCGAGAGTTCGCGAGTCCTCGATTTCGCGGGTGTTCGCGTGTCCGCGATTTCGCGAGTGTTTGCGAGTCCGCGATTTCGCGAGTGTTTGCGAGTCCGCGATTTCGCCTGTGTTCGCGAGTCCGCGATTTCGGGAGTGTTCGCGAGTCCGCGATTTCGCGAGTGTTTGCGAGTACGCGAGTCCGCGATTTCGGGAGTTTTCGCGAGTCCGCGATTTCGGGAGTGTTCGCGAGTCCGCGATTTCGCGAGTGTTTGCGAGTCCGCGATTTCGCCTGTGTTCGCGAGTCCGCGATTTCGGGAGTGTTCGCGAGTCCGCGATTTCGCGAGAGTTCGCGAGTCCGCGATTTCGCGGGTGTTCGCGAGTCCGCGATTTCGGGATTGTTCGCGAGTCCGCGATTTCGCGAGTGTTCGCGAGTCCGCGATTTCGCGATTGTTCGCGAGTCCGCGATTTCGCGATTGTTCGCGAGTCCGCGATTTAGGGAGTGTTCGCGAGTCCGCGATTTCGCGAGTGTTCGCGAGTCCGCGATTTCGGGAGTGTTCGCGAGTCCGTTATTTCGCGAGTGTTCACAATTCCGCGATTTCGCGGATGTTCGCGAGTCCGCGATTTCGCGATTGTTCGCGAGTCCGCGATTTCGGGATGTTCGCGAGTCCGCGATTTCGCGAGTGTTTGCGAGTCCGCGATTTCGCCTGTGTTCGCGAGTCCGCGATTTCGGGAGTGTTCGCGAGTCCGCGACTTCGCGAGTGTTTGCGAGTCCGCGATTTCGGGAGTTTTCGCGAGTCCGCGATTTCGGGAGTGTTCGCGAGTCCGCGATTTCGCGAGTGTTTGCGAGTCCGCGATTTCGCCTGTGTTCGCGAGACCGCGATTTCGGGAGTGTTCGCGAGTCCGCGATTTCGCGAGTGTTTGCGAGTACGCGAGTCCGTTATTTCGCGAGTGTTCACAAGTCCGCGATTTCGCGGGTGTTCGCGAGTCCGCGATTTCGGGAGTGTTCGCGAGTCCGCGATTTCGCGAGTGTTCGCGAATCCGCGATTTCGCGAGTGTTCGCGAGTCCGCGATTTCGGGAGTGTTCGCGAGTCCGCCATTTCGCGAGTGTTTGCGAGTCCGCCATTTCGCGAGTGTTTGCGAGTCCGCGATTTCGGGAGTGTTCGCGAGTCCGCGATTTCGCGAGTGTTTGCGAGTACGCGAGTCCGCGATTTCGGGAGTGTTCGCGAGTCCGCGATTTCGGGAGTGTTCGCGAGTCCGCGATTCCGTGAGTCCGCGATTTCGCGAGTGTTCGCGAGTCCGCGATTTCGCTGGTGTTCGCGAGTCCGCGATTTCGCGAGTGTTTGCGAGTCCGCGATATCGCGATTGTTCGCGAGTCCGCGATTTCGGGATGTTCGCGAATCCGCGATTTCGCGAGTGTACGCGAATCCGCGATTTCGAGGGTTTTCGCGAGTCCGCGATTTCGGGAGTGTTCGCGAGTCCGCGATTTCGCGAGTGTTTGCGAGTCCCCGATTTCGCCTGTGTTCGCGAGTCCGCGATTTCGGGAGTGTTCGCGAGTCCGCGATTTCGGGAGTGTTCGCGAGTCCGCGATTTCGGGAGTGTTCGCGAGTCCGCGATTTCGGGAGTGTTCGCGAGTCCGCGATTTCGCGAGTGTTCGCCAATCCGCGATTTCGCGGGTCTTCGCGAGTCCGCGATTACGGGAGTATTCGCGAGTCCGCGATTTCGGGTGTGTTTGCGAGTCCGCGATTTCGCGAGTGTTCGCGAATCCGCGATTTCGCGAGTGTTCGCGAGTCCGCGATTTCGGGAGTGTTCGCGAGTCCGCCATTTCGCGAGTGTTTGCGAGTCCGCGATTTCGCGAGTGTTTGCGAGTCCGCGATTTCGGGAGTGTTCGCGAGTCCGCGATTTCGCGAGTGTTTGCGAGTACGCGAGTCCGCGATTTCGGGAGTGTTCGCGAGTCCGCGATTTCGGGAGTGTTCGCGAGTCCGCGATTTCGGGAGTGTTCGCGAGTCCGCGATTCCGTGAGTCCGCGATTTCGCGAGTGTTCGCGAGTCCGCGATTTCGCTGGTGTTCGCGAGTCCGCGATTTCGCGAGTGTTTGCGAGTCCGCGATATCGCGATTGTTCGCGAGTCCGCGATTTCGGGATGTACGCGAATCCGCGATTTCGAGGGTTTTCGCGAGTCCGCGATTTCGCGAGTGTTTGCGAGTCCGCGATTTCGCCTGTGTTCGCGAGTCCGCGATTTCGGGAGTGTTCGCGAGTCCGCGATTTCGGGAGTGTTCGCGAGTCCGCGATTTCGGGAGTGTTCGCGAGTCCGCGATTTCGGGAGTGTTCGCGAGTCCGCGATTTCGCGAGTGTTCGCCAATCCGCGATTTCGCGGGTCTTCGCGAGTCCGCGATTACGGGAGTATTCGCGAGTCCGCGATTTCGGGAGTGTTTGCGAGTCCGCGATTTCGCGAGTGTTCGCGAGTCCGCCATTTCGCGAGTGTTTGCGAGTCCGCGATTTCGCGAGTGTTTGCGAGTCCGCGATTTCGGGAGTGTTCGCGAGTCCGCGATTTCGGGATGTTCGCGAGTACGCGAGTCCGCGATTTCGGGAGTGTTCGCGAGTCCGCGATTTCGGGAGTGTTCGCGAGTCCGCGATTTCGCGAGTGTTCGCGAGTCCGCGATTTCGCTGGTGTTCGCGAGTCCGCGATTTCGCGAGTGTTTGCGAGTCCGCGATATCGCGATTGTTCGCGAGTCCGCGATTTCGGGATGTTCGCGAATCCGCGATTTCGCGAGTGTATGCGAATCCGCGATTTCGAGGGTTTTCGCGAGTCCGCGATTTCGGGAGTGTTCGCGAGTCCGCGATTTCGCGAGTGTTTGCGAGTCCGCGATTTCGCCTGTGTTCGCGAGTCCGCGATTTCGGGAGTGTTCGCGAGTCCGCGATTTCGGGAGTGTTCGCGAGTCCGCGATTTCGGGAGTGTTCGCGAGTCCGCGATTTCGGTAGTGTTCGCCAGTCCGCGATTTCGGGAGTGTTCGCGAGTCCGCGATTTCGGGAGTGTTCGCGAGTCCGCGATTTCGCGAGTGTTTGCGAGTCCGCGATTTCGCCTGTGTTCGCGAGTCCGCGATTTCGGGAGTGTTCGCGAGTCCGCGATTTCGCGAGTGTTTGCGAGTACGCGTGTCCGCGATTTCGGGAGTTTTCGCGAGTCCGCGATTTCGGGAGTGTTCGCGAGTCCGCGATTTCGCGAGTGTTTGCGAGTCCGCGATTTCGCCTGTGTTCGCGAGTCCGCGATTTCGGGAGTGTTCGCGAGTCCGCGATTTCGCGAGAGTTCGCGAGTCCTCGATTTCGCGGGTGTTCGCGTGTCCGCGATTTCGCGAGTGTTTGCGAGTCCGCGATTTCGCGATTGTTCGCGAGTCCGCGATTTCGGGATTGTTCGCGAGTCCGCGATTTCGCGAGTGTTCGCGAGTCCGCGATTTCGCGATTGTTCGCGAGTCCGCGATTTCGCGATTGTTCGCGAGTCCGCGATTTAGGGAGTGTTCGCGAGTCCGCGATTTCGCGAGTGTTCGCGAGTCCGCGATTTCGGGAGTGTTCGCGAGTCCGTTATTTCGCGAGTGTTCACAAGTCCGCGATTTCGCGGATGTTCGCGAGTCCGCGATTTCGCGATTGTTCGCGAGTCCGCGATTTCGGGATGTTCGCGAGTCCGCGATTTCGCGAGTGTTTGCGAGTCCGCGATTTCGCCTGTTTTCGCGAGTCCGCGATTTCGGGAGTATTCGCGAGTCCGCGATTTCGCGAGTGTTTGCGAGTCCGCGATTTCGGGAGTGTTCGCGAGTCCGCGATTTCGCGAGTGTTTGCGAGTCCGCGATTTCGCCTGTGTTCGCGAGACCGCGATTTCGGGAGTGTTCGCGAGTCCGCGATTTCGCGAGTGTTTGCGAGTACGCGAGTCCGTTATTTCGCGAGTGTTCACAGGTCCGCGATTTCGCGGGTGTTCGCGAGTCCGCGATTTCCAGAGTGTTCGCGAGTCCGCGATTTCGCGAGTGTTCGCGAATCCGCGATTTCGCGAGTTTTCTTGAGTCCGCGATTTCGGGAGTGTTCGCGAGTCCGCGATTTCGCGAGTGTTTGCGAGTCCGCGATTTCGCGAGTGTTTGCGAGTCCGCGATTTCGCGAGTGTTTGCGAGTCCGCGATTTCGCCTGTGTTCGCGAGTCCGCGATTTCGGGAGTGTTCGCGTGTCCGCGATTTCGCGAGTGTTTGCGAGTCCGCGATTTCGGGAGTTTTCGCGAGTCCGCGATTTCGGGAGTGTTCGCGAGTCCGCGATTTCGCGAGTGTTTGCGAGTCCGCGATTTCGCCTGTGTTCGCGAGTCCGCGATTTCGGGAGTGTTCGCGAGTCCGCGATTTCGCGATTGTTCGCGAGTCCGCGATTTAGGGAGTGTTCGCGAGTCCGCGATTTCGCGAGTGTTCGCGAGTCCGCGATTTCGGGAGTGTTCGCGAGTCCGTTATTTCGCTAGTGTTCACAAGTCCACGATTTCGCGATTTCGCGATATTTCGCGAGTCCGCGATTTCGGGATGTTCGCGAGTCCGCGATTTCGCGAGTGTTTGCGAGTCCGCGATTTCGCCTGTGTTCGCGAGTCCGCGATTTCGGGAGTGTTCGCGAGTCCTCGATTTCGCGAGTGTTTGCGAGTCCGCGATTTCGGGAGTTTTCGCGAGTCCGCGATTTCGGGAGTGTTCGCGAGTCCGCGATTTCGCGAGTGTTCGCGAGTCCGCGATTTCGCGATTGTTCGCGAGTCCGCGATTTCGCGATTGTTCGCGAGTCCGCGATTTAGGGAGTGTTCGCGAGTCCGCGATTTCGCGAGTGTTCGCGAGTCCGCGATTTCGGGAGTGTTCGCGAGTCCGTTATTTCGCGAGTGTTCACAAGTCCGCGATTTCGCGGATGTTCGCGAGTCCGCGATTTCGCGATTGTTCGCGAGTCCGCGATTTCGGGATGTTCGCGAGTCCGCGATTTCGCGAGTGTTTGCGAGTCCGCGATTTCGCCTGTGTTCGCGAGTCCGCGATTTCGGGAGTGTTCGCGAGTCCGCGACTTCGCGAGTGTTTGCGAGTCCGCGATTTCGGGAGTTTTCGCGAGTCCGCGATTTCGGGAGTGTTCGCGAGTCCGCGATTTCGCGAGTGTTTGCGAGTCCGCGATTTCGCCTGTGTTCGCGAGACCGCGATTTCGGGAGTGTTCGCGAGTCCGCGATTTCGCGAGTGTTTGCGAGTACGCGAGTCCGTTATTTCGCGAGTGTTCACAAGTCCGCGATTTCGCGGGTGTTCGCGAGTCCGTGATTTCCCGAGTGTTCGCGAGTCCGCGATTTCGCGATTGTTCGCGAGTCCGCGATTTCGGGAGTTTTCGCGAGTCCGCGATTTCCCGAGTGTTTGCGAGTCCGCGATTTCGCGATTGTTTCACCAGTCCGCGATTTCGGGAGTGTTCGCGAGTCCGCGATTTCGGGAGTGTTCGCGAGTCCGCGATTTCGCGAGTGTTTGCGAGTCCGCGATTTCGCCTGTGTTCGCGAGTCCGCGATTTCGGGACTGTTCGCGAGTCCGCGATTTCGCGAGTGTTTGCGAGTACGCGTGTCCGCGATTTCGGGAGTTTTCGCGAGTCCGCGATTTCGGGAGTGTTCGCGAGTCCGCGATTTCGCGAGTGTTTGCGAGTCCGCGATTTCGCCTGTGTTCGCGAGTCCGCGATTTCGGGAGTGTTCGCGAGTCCGCGATTTCGCGAGAGTTCGCGAGTCCTCGATTTCGCGGGTGTTCGCGTGTCCGCGATTTCGCGAGTGTTTGCGAGTCCGCGATTACGCGATTGTTCGCGAGTCCGCGATTTCGGGATTGTTCGCGAGTCCGCGATTTCGGGATTGTTCGCGAGTCCGCGATTTCGCGAGTGTTCGCGAGTCCGCGATTTCGCGATTGTTCGCGAGTCCGCGATTTCGCGATTGTTCGCGAGTCCGCGATTTAGGGATTGTTCGCGAGTCCGCGATTTCGCGATTGTTCGCGAGTCCGCGATTTAGGGAGTGTTCGCGAGTCCGCGATTTCGCGAGTGTTCGCGAGTCCGCGATTTCGGGAGTGTTCGCGAGTCCGTTATTTCGCGATTGTTCGCGAGTCCGCGATTTAGGGAGTGTTCGCGAGTCCGCGATTTCGCGAGTGTTCGCGAGTCCGCGATTTCGGGAGTGTTCGCGAGTCCGTTATTTCGCGAGTGTTCACAAGTCCGCGATTTCGCGGATGTTCGCGAGTCCGCGATTTCGCGATTGTTCGCGAGTCCGCGATTTCGGGATGTTCGCGAGTCCGCGATTTCGCGAGTGTTTGCGAGTCCGCGATTTCGCCTGTGTTCGCGAGTCCGCGATTTCGGGAGTGTTCGCGAGTCCGCGATTTCGCGAGTGTTTGCGAGTCCGCGATTTCGGGAGTTTTCGCGAGTCCGCGATTTCGGGAGTGTTCGCGAGTCCGCGATTTCGCGAGTGTTTGCGAGTCCGCGATTTCGCCTGTGTTCGCGAGTCCGCGATTTCGGGAGTGTTCGCGAGTCCGCGATTTCGGGAGTGTTCGCGAGTCCGCGATTTCGGGAGTGTTCGCGAGTCCGCGATTTCGCGAGTGTTCGCCAATCCGCGATTTCGCGGGTCTTCGCGAGTCCGCGATTTCGGGAGTATTCGCGAGTCCGCGATTTCGCGAGTGTTTGCGAGTCCGCGATTTCGCCTGTGTTCGCGAGTCCGCGATTTCGGAAGTGTTCGCGAGTCCGCCATTTCGCGAGTTTTTGCGAGTACGCGAGTCCGCGATTTCGGGAGTTTTGGCGAGTCCGCGATTTCGGGAGTGTTCGCGAGTCCGCGATTTCGCGGGTTGTCGCGAGTCCGCGATTTCGGGAGTGTTCGCGAGTCCGCGATTTCGCGAGTCCGCGATTTCGCGAGAGTTCGCGAGTCCTCGATTTCACGGGTGTTCGCGTGTCCGCGATTTCGCGAGTGTTTGCGAGTCCGCGATTTCGCGATTGTTCGCGAGTCCGCGATTTCGCGGGTTGTCGCGACTCCGCGATTTCGGGAGTGTTCGCGAGTCCGCGATTTCGCGAGTCCGCGATTTCGCGAGTGTTCGCGAGTCCGCGATTTCGCGAGTGTTCACAAGTCCGCGATTTCGCGGGTGTTCGGGAGTCCGCGATTTCGCGAGTGTTCGCGAGTCCGCGATTTCGCGAGTCCGTGATTTCCCGAGTGTTCGCGAGTCCGCGATTTCGCGATTGTTCGCGAGTCCGCGATTTCGGGAGTTTTCGCGAGTCCGCGATTTCCCGAGTGTTTGCGAGTCCGCGATTTCGCGATTGTTTCACCAGTCCGCGATTTCGGGAGTGTTCGCGAGTCCGCGATTTCGGGAGTGTTCGCGAGTCCGCGATTTCGCGAGTGTTTGCGAGTCCGCGATTTCGCCTGTGTTCGCGAGTCCGCGATTTCGGGAGTGTTCGCGAGTCCGCGATTTCGCGAGTGTTTGCGAGTACGCGTGTCCGCGATTTCGGGAGTTTTCGCGAGTCCGCGATTTCGGGAGTGTTCGCGAGTCCGCGATTTCGCGAGTGTTTGCGAGTCCGCGATTTCGCCTGTGTTCGCGAGTCCGCGATTTCGGGAGTGTTCGCGAGTCCGCGATTTCGCGAGAGTTCGCGAGTCCTCGATTTCGCGGGTGTTCGCGTGTCCGCGATTTCGGGAGTGTTCGCGAGTCCGCGATTTCGCGAGTGTTTGCGAGTCCGCGATTTCGCGAGTGTTTGCGAGTCCGCGATTTCGCGAGTGTTTGCGAGTCCGCGATTTCGGGAGTGTTCGCGAGTCCGCGATTTCGCGAGTGTTTGCGAGTCCGCGATTTCGGGAGTTTTCGCGAGTCCGCGATTTCGGGAGTGTTCGCGAGTCCGCGATTTCGCGAGTGTTTGCGAGCCCGCGATTTCGCCTGTGTTCGCGAGTCCGCGATTTCGGGAGTGTTCGCGAGTCCGCGATTTCGCGAGTGTTTGCGAGTCCGCGATTTCGCGAGTGTTTGCGAGTCCGCGATTTCGCGAGTGTTTGCGAGTCCGCGATTTCGCGAGTGTTTGCGAGTCCGCGATTTCGCGAGTGTTTGCGAGTCCGCGATTTCGCCTGTGTTCGCGAGTCCGCGATTTCGGGAGTGTTCGCGAGTCCGCGATTTCGCGAGTGTTTGCGAGTCCGCGATTTCGGGAGTTTTCGCGAGTCCGCGATTTCGGGAGTGTTCGCGAGTCCGCGATTTCGCGAGTGTTTGCGAGTCCGCGATTTCGCCTGTGTTCGCGAGTCCGCGATTTCGGGAGTGTTCGCGAGTCCGCGATTTCGCGATTGTTCGCGAGTCCGCGATTTAGGGAGTCTTCGCGAATCCGCGATTTCGCGAGTGTTCGCGAGTCCGCGATTTCGGGAGTGTTCGCGAGTCCGTTATTTCGCGAGTGTTCACAAGTCCGCGATTTCGCGGATGTTCGCGAGTCCGCGATTTCGCGATTGTTCGCGAGTCCGCGATTTCGGGATGTTCGCGAGTCCGCGATTTCGCGAGTGTTTGCGAGTACGCGAGTCCGTTATTTCGCGAGTGTTCACAGGTCCGCGATTTCGCGGGTGTTCGCGAGTCCGCGATTTCGGGAGTGTTCGCGAGTCCGCGATTTCGCGAGTGTTCGCGAATCCGCGATTTCGCGAGTGTTCGCGAGTCCGCGATTTCGGGATTGTTCGCGAGTCCGCGATTTCGGGAGTGTTCGCGAGTCCGCGATTTCGGGAGTTTTCGCGAGTCCGCGATTTCGGGAGTGTTCGCGTGTCCGCGATTTCGCGAGTGTTTGCGAGTCCGCGATTTCGCGATTGTTCGCGAGTCCGCGATTTCGGGATTGTTCGCGAGTCCGCGATTTCGGGATTGTTCGCGAGTCCGCGATTTCGCGAGTGTTCGCGAGTCCGCGATTTCGCGATTGTTCGCGAGTCCGCGATTTCGCGATTGTTCGCGAGTCCGCGATTTAGGGAGTGTTCGCGAGTCCGCGATTTCGCGAGTGTTCGCGAGTCCGCGATTTCGGGAGTGTTCGCGAGTCCGTTATTTCGCGAGTGTTCACAAGTCCGCGATTTCGCGGATGTTCGCGAGTCCGCGATTTCGCGATTGTTCGCGAGTCCGCGATTTCGGGATGTTCGCGAGTCCGCGATTTCGCGAGTGTTTGCGAGTCCGCGATTTCGCCTGTGTTCGCGAGTCCGCGATTTCGGGAGTGTTCGCGAGTCCGCGATTTCGCGAGTGTTTGCGAGTCCGCGATTTCGGGAGTTTTCGCGAGTCCGCGATTTCGGAAGTGTTCGCGAGTCCGCGATTTCGCGAGTGTTTGCGAGTCCGCGATTTCGCCTGTGTTCGCGAGACCGCGATTTCGGGAGTGTTCGCGAGTCCGCGATTTCGCGAGTGTTTGCGAGTACGCGAGTCCGTTATTTCGCGAGTGTTCACAGGTCCGCGATTTCGCGGGTGTTCGCGAGTCCGCGATTTCGGGAGTGTTCGCGAGTCCGCGATTTCGCGAGTGTTCGCGAATCCGCGATTTCGCGAGTGTTCGCGAGTCCGCGATTTCGGGAGTGTTCGCGAGTCCGCGATTTCGCGAGTGTTTGCGAGTCCGCGATTTCGCGAGTGTTTGCGAGTCCGCGATTTCGCGAGTGTTTGCGAGTCCGCGATTTCGCCTGTGTTCGCGAGTCCGCGATTTCGGGAGTGTTCGCGAGTCCGCGATTTCGCGAGTGTTTGCGAGTCCGCGATTTCGGGAGTTTTCGCGAGTCCGCGATTTCGGGAGTGTTCGCGAGTCCGCGATTTCGCCTGTGTTCGCGAGTCCGCGATTTCGGGAGTGTTCGCGAGTCCGCGATTTCGCGATTGTTCGCGAGTCCGCGATTTAGGGAGTGTTCGCGAGTCCGCGATTTCGCGAGTGTTCGCGAGTCCGCGATTTCGGGAGTGTTCGCGAGTCCGTTATTTCGGGAGTGTTCGCGAGTCCGCGATTTCGCGATTGTTCGCGAGTCCGCGATTTAGGGAGTGTTCGCGAGTCCGCGATTTCGGGAGTGTTCGCGAGTCCGCGATTTCGGGAGTTTTCGCGAGTCCGCGATTTCGCGAGTCCGCGATTTAGGGAGTGTTCGCGAGTCCGCGATTTCGCGAGTGTTCGCGAGTCCGCGATTTCGGGAGTTTTCGCGAGTCCGCGATTTCGCGAGTCCGTGATTTCGGGAGTGTTCGCGAGTCCGCGAATTCGGGAGTGTTCGCGATTCCGCGAGTCCGCGATTTCGGGAGTGTTCGCGAGTCCGCGATTTCGCGAGTGTTTGCGAGTCCGCGATTTCGCGAGTGTTTGCGAGTCCGCGATTTCGGGAGTGTTCGCGAGTCCGCGATTTCGCGAGTGTTTGCGAGTACGCGAGTCCGCGATTTCGGGAGTGTTCGCGAGTCCGCGATTTCGGGAGTTTTCGCGAGTCCGCGATTTCGGGAGTGTTCGCGTGTCCGCGATTTCGCGAGTGTTTGCGAGTCCGCGATTTCGCGATTGTTCGCGAGTCCGCGATTTCGGGATTGTTCGCGAGTCCGCGATTTCGGGATTGTTCGCGAGTCCGCGATTTCGCGAGTGTTCGCGAGTCCGCGATTTCGCGATTGTTCGCGAGTCCGCGATTTCGCGATTGTTCGCGAGTCCGCGATTTAGGGAGTGTTCGCGAGTCCGCGATTTCGCGAGTGTTCGCGAGTCCGCGATTTCGGGAGTGTTCGCGAGTCCGTTATTTCGCGAGTGTTCACAAGTCCGCGATTTCGCGGATGTTCGCGAGTCCGCGATTTCGCGATTGTTCGCGAGTCCGCGATTTCGGGATGTTCGCGAGTCCGCGATTTCGCGAGTGTTTGCGAGTCCGCGATTTCGCCTGTGTTCGCGAGTCCGCGATTTCGGGAGTGTTCGCGAGTCCGCGATTTCGCGAGTGTTTGCGAGTCCGCGATTTCGGGAGTTTTCGCGAGTCCGCGATTTCGGAAGTGTTCGCGAGTCCGCGATTTCGCGAGTGTTTGCGAGTCCGCGATTTCGCCTGTGTTCGCGAGACCGCGATTTCGGGAGTGTTCGCGAGTCCGCGATTTCGCGAGTGTTTGCGAGTACGCGAGTCCGTTATTTCGCGAGTGTTCACAGGTCCGCGATTTCGCGGGTGTTCGCGAGTCCGCGATTTCGGGAGTGTTCGCGAGTCCGCGATTTCGCGAGTGTTCGCGAATCCGCGATTTCGCGAGTGTTCGCGAGTCCGCGATTTCGGGAGTGTTCGCGAGTCCGCGATTTCGCGAGTGTTTGCGAGTCCGCGATTTCGCGAGTGTTTGCGAGTCCGCGATTTCGCGAGTGTTTGCGAGTCCGCGATTTCGCCTGTGTTCGCGAGTCCGCGATTTCGGGAGTGTTCGCGAGTCCGCGATTTCGCGAGTGTTTGCGAGTCCGCGATTTCGGGAGTTTTCGCGAGTCCGCGATTTCGGGAGTGTTCGCGAGTCCGCGATTTCGCCTGTGTTCGCGAGTCCGCGATTTCGGGAGTGTTCGCGAGTCCGCGATTTCGCGATTGTTCGCGAGTCCGCGATTTAGGGAGTGTTCGCGAGTCCGCGATTTCGCGAGTGTTCGCGAGTCCGCGATTTCGGGAGTGTTCGCGAGTCCGTTATTTCGGGAGTGTTCGCGAGTCCGCGATTTCGCGATTGTTCGCGAGTCCGCGATTTAGGGAGTGTTCGCGAGTCCGCGATTTCGGGAGTGTTCGCGAGTCCGCGATTTCGGGAGTTTTCGCGAGTCCGCGATTTCGCGAGTCCGCGATTTAGGGAGTGTTCGCGAGTCCGCGATTTCGCGAGTGTTCGCGAGTCCGCGATTTCGGGAGTTTTCGCGAGTCCGCGATTTCGCGAGTCCGTGATTTCGGGAGTGTTCGCGAGTCCGCGAATTCGGGAGTGTTCGCGATTCCGCGAGTCCGCGATTTCGGGAGTGTTCGCGAGTCCGCGATTTCGCGAGTGTTTGCGAGTCCGCGATTTCGCGAGTGTTTGCGAGTCCGCGATTTCGGGAGTGTTCGCGAGTCCGCGATTTCGCGAGTGTTTGCGAGTACGCGAGTCCGCGATTTCGGGAGTGTTCGCGAGTCCGCGATTTCGGGAGTGTTCGCGAGTCCGCGATTTCGCGAGTGTTTGCGAGTCCGCGATTTCGCGATTGTTCGCCAGTCCGCGATTTCGGGAGTGTTCGCGAGTCCGCGATTTCGCGAGTGTTCGCGAATCCGCGATTTCGCGGGTGTTCGCGAGTCCGCGATTTCGGGAGTATTCGCGAGTCCGCAATTTCGCGAGTGTTTGCGAGTCCGCGATTTCGCCTGTGTTCGCGAGTCCGCGATTTCGGAAGTGTTCGCGAGTCCGCGATTTCGCGGGTGTTCGCGAGTCCGCGATTTCGCTGGTGTTCGCGAGTCCGAGATTTCGCGGGTGTTCGCGAGTCCGCGATTTCGCGAGTCCGTGATTTCCCGAGTGTTCGCGAGTCCGCGATTTCGCGATTGTTCGCGAGTCCGCGATTTCGCGGGTGTTCGCGAGTCCGCGATTTTGGGAGTGTTCGCGAGTCCGCGATTTCGCGAGTGTTTGCGAGTACGCGAGTACGCGATTTCGGGAGTGTTCGCGAGTCCGCGATTTCGGGAGTTTTCGCGAGTCCGCGATTTCGCGAGTCCGTGATTTCGGGAGTGTTCGCGAGTCCGCGAATTCGGGAGTGTTCGCGATTCCGCGATTTCGCGATTCCGCGATTTCGCGAGTGTTTGCGAGTCCGCGATTTCGCGATTGTTCGCCAGTCCGCGATTTCGGGAGTATTCGCGAGTACGCGAGTCCGCGATTGTTCGCGAGTCCGCGAATTTCGGGAGTGTTCGCGAGTCCGCGATTTCGCGAGTGTTCGCGAGTCCGCGATTTCGCGAGTGTTCGCGAGTACGCGATTTCGCGAGTGTTTGCGAGTACGCGAGTCCGCGATTTCGGGAGTGTTCGCGAGTCCGCGATTTCGGGAGTGTTCGCGAGTCCGCGATTTCGCGAGTGTTTGCGAGTACGCGAGTCCGCGATTTCGGGAGTTTTCGCGAGTCCGCGATTTCGGGAGTCCGCGATTTCGCGAGTGTTCGCGAATCCGCGATTTCGCGAGTGTTCGCGAGTCCGCGATTTCGCGAGTGTTCGCGAGTCCGCGATTTCGGGAGTTTTCGCGAGTCCGCGATTTCGCGAGTCCGTGATTTCGGGAGTGTTCGCGAGTCCGCGATTTCGCGAGTCCGTGATTTCCCGAGTGCTCGCGAGTCCGCGATTTCGCGATTTTTCGCGAGTCCGCGATTTCGGGAGTGTTCGCGAGTCCGCGATTTCGCGAGTGTTTGCGAGTACGCGAGTCCGCGATTTCGGGAGTTTTCGCGAGTCCGCGATTTCATGAGTCCGCGATTTCGCGAGTGTTCGCGAGTCCGCGATTTCGCGAGTGTTCGCGAGTCCGAGATTTCGCGAGTGTTTGCGAGTACGCGAGTCCGCGATTTCGGGAGTGTTCGCGAGTCCGCGATTTCGGGAGTGTTCGCGAGTCCGCGATTTCGCGAGTCCGTGATTTCCCGAGTGTTCGCGAGTCCGCGATTTCGCGATTTTTCGCGAGTCCGCGAATTCGGTAGTGTTCGCGAGTCCGCGATTTCGCGAGTGTTTGCGAGTACGCGAGTCCGCGATTTCGGGAGTTTTCGCGAGTCCGCGATTTCGGGAGTCCGCGATTTCGCGAGTGATCGCGAATCCGCGATTTCGTGGGTGTTCGCGAGTCCGCGATTTCGGGAGTGTTTGCGAGTACGCGAGTCCGCGATTTCGCGAGTGTTTGCGAGTCCGCGATTTCGCGATTGTTCGCGAGTCCGCGATTTCGGGAGTGTTCGCTAGTCCGCGATTTCGCGAGTGTTCGCGAATCCGCGATTTCGCGGGTGTTCGCGAGTCCGCGATTTCGGGAGTATTCGCGAGTCCGCAATTTCGCGAGTGTTTGCGATCCGCGATTTCGCCTGTGTTCGCGAGTCCGCGATTTCGGAAGTGTTCGCGAGTCCGCGATTTCGCGGGTGTTCGCGATTTCGCGGGTGTTCGCGAGTCCGCGATTTCGCGGGTGTTCGCGAGTCCGCGATTTCGATAGTGTTCGCGAGTCCGCGATTTCGCGAGTGTTCGCGAGTCCGCGATTTAGGGAGTGTTCGCGAGTCCGCGATTTCGCGAGTGTTCGCGAGTCCGCGATTTCGGGAGTGTTCGCGAGTCCGTTATTTCGCGAGTGTTCGCGAGTCCGCGATTTCGCGAGTGTTCGCGAGTCCGCGATTTCGGGAGTGTTCGCGAGTCCGTTATTTCGCGAGTGTTCACAAGTCCGCGATTTCGCGGATGTTCGCGAGTCCGCGATTTCGCGATTGTTCGCGAGTCCGCGATTTCGGGATGTTCGCGAGTCCGCGATTTCGCGAGTGTTTGCGAGTCCGCGATTTCGCCTGTGTTCGCGAGTCCGCGATTTCGGGAGTGTTCGCGAGTCCGCGATTTCGCGAGTGTTTGCGAGTACGCGAGTCCGCGATTTCGGGAGTTTTCGCGAGTCCGCGATTTCGGGAGTGTTCGCGAGTCCGCGATTTCGCGAGTGTTTGAGAGTCCGCGATTTCACCTGTGTTCGCGAGACCGCGATTTCGGGAGTGTTCGCGAGTCCGCGATTTCGCGATTGTTCGCGAGTCCGCGATTTCGGGAGTTTTCGCGAGTCCGCGATTTCGCGAGTGTTTGCGAGTCCGCGATTTCGCGATTGTTCGCCAGTCTGCGATTTCGGGAGTGTTCGCGAGTCCGCGATTTCGCGAGTGTTCGCGAATCCGCGATTTCGCGGGTGTTCGCGAGTCCGCGATTTCGGGAGTATTCGCGAGTCCGCAATTTCGCGAGTGTTTGCGAGTCCGCGATTTCGCCTGTGTTCGCGAGTCCGCGATTTCGGAAGTGTTCGCGAGTCCGCGGGTGTTCGCGAGTCCGCGATTTCGCGGGTGTTCGCGAGTCCGCGATTTCGCGAGTCCGTGATTTCCCGAGTGTTCGCGAGTCCGCGATTTCGCGATTGTTCGCGAGTCCGTTATTTCGCGAGTGTTCCCAAGTCCGCGATTTCGCGGGTGTTCGCGAGTCCGCGATTTCGCGGGTGTTCGCGAGTCCGCGATTTCGGGAGTGTTCGCGAGTCCGCGATTTCGGGAGTGTTCGCGAGTCCGCGATTTCGGGAGTTTTCGCGAGTCCGCGATTTCGCGAGTCCGTGATTTCGGGAGTGTTCGCGAGTCCGCGAATTCGGGAGTGTTCGCGATTCCGCGATTTCGCGAGTCCGCGAATTCGGGAGTGTTCGCGATTCCGCGATTTCGCGAGTCCGCGATTTCGCGAGTGTTCGCGAGTCCGCGATTTCGTGAGTCCGCGATTTCGCGAGTGTTCGCGAGACCGCGATTTCGCTGGTGTTCGCGAGTCCGCGATTTCGCGAGTGTTTGCGAGTCCGCGATATCGCGATTGTTCGCGAGTCCACGATTTCGGGATGTTCGCGAATCCGCGATTTCGCGAGTGTTTGCGAGTCCGCGATTTCGCCTGTGTTCGCGAGTCCGCGATTTCGGGAGTGTTCGCGAGTCCGCGATTTCGCGATTGTTCGCGAGTCCGCGATTTAGGGAGTGTTCGCGAGTCCGCGATTTCGCGAGTGTTCGCGAGTCCGCGATTTCGGGAGTGTTCGCGAGTCCGTTATTTCGCGAGTGTTCGCGAGTCCGCGATTTCGCGAGTTTTCGCGAGTCCGCGATTTCGGGAGTGTTCGCGAGTCCGTTATTTCGCGAGTGTTCACAAGTCCGCGATTTCGCGGATGTTCGCGAGTTCGCGATTTCGCGATTGTTCGCGAGTCCGCGATTTCGGGATGTTCGCGAGTCCGCGATTTCGCGAGTGTTTGCGAGTCCGCGATTTCGCCTGTGTTCGCGAGTCCGCGATTTCGGGAGTGTTCGCGAGTCCGCGATTTCGCGAGTGTTTGCGAGTACGCGAGTCCGCGATTTCGGGAGTTTTCGCGAGTCCGCGATTTCGGGAGTGTTCGCGAGTCCCCGATTTCGCGAGTGTTTGAGAGTCCGCGATTTCGCCTGTGTTCGCGAGACCGCGATTTCGGGAGTGTTCGCGAGTCCGCGATTTCGCGATTGTTCGCGAGTCCGCGATTTCGGGAGTTTTCGTGAGTCCGCGATTTCGCGAGTGTTTGCGAGTCCGCGATTTCGCGATTGTTCGCCAGTCTGCGATTTCGGGAGTGTTCGCGAGTCCGCGATTTCGCGAGTGTTCGCGAATCCGCGATTTCGCGGGTGTTCGCGAGTCCGCGATTTCGGGAGTATTCGCGAGTCCGCAATTTCGCGAGTGTTTGCGAGTCCGCGATTTCGCCTGTGTTCGCGAGTCCGCGATTTCGGAAGTGTTCGCGAGTCCGCGGGTGTTCGCGAGTCCGCGATTTCGCGGGTGTTCGCGAGTCCGCGATTTCGCGAGTCCGTGATTTCCCGAGTGTTCGCGAGTCCGCGATTTCGCGATTGTTCGCGAGTCCGTTATTTCGCGAGTGTTCCCAAGTCCGCGATTTCGGGAGTGTTCGCGAGTCCGCGATTTCGGGAGTGTTCGCGAGTCCGCGATTTCGGGAGTTTTCGCGAGTCCGCGATTTCGCGAGTCCGTGATTTCGGGAGTGTTCGCGAGTCCGCGAATTCGGGAGTGTTCGCGATTCCGCGATTTCGCGATTCCGCGATTTCGCGAGTCCGCGATTTCGCGAGTGTTCGCGAGTCCGCGATTTCGTGAGTCCGCGATTTCGCGAGTGTTCGCGAGACCGCGATTTCGCTGGTGTTCGCGAGTCCGCGATTTCGCGAGTGTTTGCGAGTCCGCGATATCGCGATTGTTCGCGAGTCCGCGATTTCGGGATGTTCGCGAATCCGCGATTTCGCGAGTGTACGCGAATCCGCGATTTCGAGGGTTTTCGCGAGTCCGCGATTTCGGGAGTATTCGCGAGTCCGCGATTTCGCGAGTGTTTGCGAGTACGCGAGTCCGCGATTTCGGGAGTTTTCGCGAGTCCGCGATTTCGGGAGTCCGTGATTTCGCGAGTGTTCGCGAATCCGCGATTTCGTGGGTGTTCGCGAGTCCGCGATTTCGGGAGTGTTTGCGAGTACGCGAGTCCGCGATTTCGCGAGTGTTTGCGAGTCCGCGATTTCGCGATTGTTCGCGAGTCCGCGATTTCGCGATTGTTCGCGAGTCCGTTATTTCGCGAGTGTTCCCAAGTCCGCGATTTCGCGAGTGTTCGCGAGTCCGCGATTTCGCGAGTGTTTGCGAGTACGCGAGTCCGCGATTTCGGGAGTGTTCGCGAGTCCGCGATTTCGGGAGTTTTCGCGAGTCCGCGATTTCGCGAGTCCGTGATTTCGGGAGTGTTCGCGAGTCCGCGAATTCGGGAGTGTTCGCGATTCCGCGATTTCGCGAGTGTTCGCGAGTCCGCGATTTCGGGAGTGTTCGCGAGTCCGCGATTTCGGGAGTATTCGCGAGTCCGCGATTTTGCGAGTGTTCACAAGTCCGCGATTTCGCGGGTGTTCGCGAGTCCGCGATTTCGGTAGTGTTTGCGAGTCCGCGATTTCGCGAGTGGTCACAAGTCCGCGATTTCGCGGGTGTTCGCGAGTCCGCGATTTCGGTAGTGTTTGCGAGTCCGCGATTTCGCGAGTCCGTGATTTCGGGAGTCTTCGCGAGTCCGCGATTTCGCGGATGTTCGCGAGTCCGCGAATTCGGAAGTGTTCGCGATTCTGCGATTTCGCGAGTCCGCGATTTCGCGAGTGTTCGCGAGTCCGCGATTTCGGGAGTGTTCGCGAGTCCGCGATTTCGCGAGTGTTCGCGAGTCCGCGATTTCGCGAGTGTTCACAAGTCCGCGATTTCGCGGGTGTTCGCGAGTCCGCGATTTCGGTAGTGTTTGCGAGTCCGCGATTTCGCGAGTCCGTGATTTCGGGAGTCTTCGCGAGTCCGCGATTTCGCGGATGTTCGCGAGTCCGCGAATTCGGGAGTGTTCGCGAGTCCGCGATTTCGCGGGTTGTCGCGACTCCGCGATTTCGGGAGTGTTCGCGAGTCCGCGATTTTGCGAGTCCGCGATTTCGCGAGTGTTCGCGAGTCCGCGATTTCGCGAGTGTTCACAAGTCCGCGATTTCGCGGGTGTTCGCGAGTCCGCGATTTCGGTAGTGTTTGCGAGTCCGCGATTTCGCGAGTCCGTGATTTCGGGAGTCTTCGCGAGTCCGCGATTTCGCGGATGTTCGCGAGTCCGCGAATTCGGGAGTGTTCGCGATTCCGCGATTTCGCGAGTGTTTGCGAGTCCGCGATTTCGCCTGTGTTCGCGAGTCCGCGATTTCGGAAGTGTTCGCGATTCCGCGATTTCGCGGGTGTTCGCGAGTCCGCGATTTCGCGGGTGTTCGCGAGTCCGCGTTTTCGCGAGTGTTTGCGAGTCCGCGATTTCGCGAGTCCGTGATTTCCCGAGTGTTCGCGAGTCCGCGATTTCGGGAGTTTTCGTGAGTCCGCGATTTCGGGAGTTTTCGCGAGTCCGCGATTTCGCGGATGTTCGCGAGTCCGCGATTTCGGGAGTGTTCGCGAGTCCGCGATTTCGCGAGTGTTCGCGAGTCCGCGATTTCAGGAGTGTTCGCGAGTCCGCGATTTCGGGAGTGTTTGCGAGTCCGCGATTTCGGTAGTGTTTGCGAGTCCGCGATTTCGCGAGTCCGTGATTTCGGGAGTCTTCGCGAGTCCGCGATTTCGCGGATGTTCGCGAGTCCGCGATTTCGGGAGTGTTCGCGAGTCCGCGATTTCGGGAGTATTCGCGAGTCCGCAATTTCGCGAGTGTTTGCGAGTCCGCGATTTCGCCTGTGTTCGCGATTTCGGAAGTGTTCGCGATTCCGCGATTTCGCGGGTGTTCGCGAGTCCGCGATTTCGCGGGTGTTCGCGAGTCCGCGTTTTCGCGAGTGTTCGCGAGTCCGTGATTTCGGGAGTCTTCGCGAGTCCGCGATTTCGCGGATGTTCGCGAGTCCGCGATTTCGCCTGTGTTCGCGAGTCCGCGATTTCGGAAGTGTTCGCGATTCCGCGATTTCGCGGGTGTTCGCGAGTCCGCGATTTCGCGGGTGTTCGCGAGTCCGCGTTTTCGCGAGTGTTCGCGAGTCCGCGATTTCGCGAGTCCGTGATTTCCCGAGTGTTCGCGAGTCCGCGATTTCGCGAGTTTTCGCGAGTCCGCGATTTCGCGAGTGTTCGCGAGTCCGTTATTTCGCGAGTGTTCCCAAGTCCGCGATTTCGCGGGTGTTCGCGAGTCCGCGATTTCGCGAGTGTTCGCGAGTCCGCGATTTCAGGAGTGTTCGCGAGTCCGCGATTTCGGGAGTGTTCGCGAGTCCGCGATTTCGGGAGTGTTCGCGAGTCCGCGATTTCGCGAGTCCGCGATTTCGGGAGTGTTCGCGAGTCCGCGATTTCGCGAGTCCGCGATTTCGCGAGTGTTCGCGAGTCCGCGATTTCGCGGGTGTTCGCGAGTCCGTTATTTCGCGAGTGTTCACAAGTCCGCGATTTCGCGGATGTTCGCGAGTTCGCGATTTCGCGATTGTTCGCGAGTCCGCGATTTCGGGATGTTCGCGAGTCCGCGATTTCGCGAGTGTTTGCGAGTCCGCGATTTCGCCTGTGTTCGCGAGTCCGCGATTTCGGGAGTGTTCGCGAGTCCGCGATTTCGCGAGTGTTTGCGAGTACGCGAGTCCGCGATTTCGGGAGTTTTCGCGAGTCCGCGATTTCGGGAGTGTTCGCGAGTCCCCGATTTCGCGAGTGTTTGAGAGTCCGCGATTTCGCCTGTGTTCGCGAGACCGCGATTTCGGGAGTGTTCGCGAGTCCGCGATTTCGCGATTGTTCGCGAGTCCGCGATTTCGGGAGTTTTCGTGAGTCCGCGATTTCGCGAGTGTTTGCGAGTCCGCGATTTCGCGATTGTTCGCCAGTCTGCGATTTCGGGAGTGTTCGCGAGTCCGCGATTTCGCGAGTGTTCGCGAATCCGCGATTTCGCGGGTGTTCGCGAGTCCGCGATTTCGGGAGTATTCGCGAGTCCGCAATTTCGCGAGTGTTTGCGAGTCCGCGATTTCGCCTGTGTTCGCGAGTCCGCGATTTCGGAAGTGTTCGCGAGTCCGCGGGTGTTCGCGAGTCCGCGATTTCGCGGGTGTTCGCGAGTCCGCGATTTCGCGAGTCCGTGATTTCCCGAGTGTTCGCGAGTCCGCGATTTCGCGATTGTTCGCGAGTCCGTTATTTCGCGAGTGTTCCCAAGTCCGCGATTTCGGGAGTGTTCGCGAGTCCGCGATTTCGGGAGTGTTCGCGAGTCCGCGATTTCGGGAGTTTTCGCGAGTCCGCGATTTCGCGAGTCCGTGATTTCGGGAGTGTTCGCGAGTCCGCGAATTCGGGAGTGTTCGCGATTCCGCGATTTCGCGATTCCGCGATTTCGCGAGTCCGCGATTTCGCGAGTGTTCGCGAGTCCGCGATTTCGTGAGTCCGCGATTTCGCGAGTGTTCGCGAGACCGCGATTTCGCTGGTGTTCGCGAGTCCGCGATTTCGCGAGTGTTTGCGAGTCCGCGATATCGCGATTGTTCGCGAGTCCGCGATTTCGGGATGTTCGCGAATCCGCGATTTCGCGAGTGTACGCGAATCCGCGATTTCGAGGGTTTTCGCGAGTCCGCGATTTCGGGAGTATTCGCGAGTCCGCGATTTCGCGAGTGTTTGCGAGTACGCGAGTCCGCGATTTCGGGAGTTTTCGCGAGTCCGCGATTTCGGGAGTCCGTGATTTCGCGAGTGTTCGCGAATCCGCGATTTCGTGGGTGTTCGCGAGTCCGCGATTTCGGGAGTGTTTGCGAGTACGCGAGTCCGCGATTTCGCGAGTGTTTGCGAGTCCGCGATTTCGCGATTGTTCGCGAGTCCGCGATTTCGCGATTGTTCGCGAGTCCGTTATTTCGCGAGTGTTCCCAAGTCCGCGATTTCGCGAGTGTTCGCGAGTCCGCGATTTCGCGAGTGTTTGCGAGTACGCGAGTCCGCGATTTCGGGAGTGTTCGCGAGTCCGCGATTTCGGGAGTTTTCGCGAGTCCGCGATTTCGCGAGTCCGTGATTTCGCGAGTGTTCGCGAGTCCGCGATTTCGGGAGTGTTCGCGAGTCCGCGATTTCGCGAGTGTTCGCGAGTCCGCGATTTCGCGAGTGTTCACAAGTCCGCGATTTCGCGGGTGTTCGCGAGTCCGCGATTTCGGTAGTGTTTGCGAGTCCGCGATTTCGCGAGTCCGTGATTTCGGGAGTCTTCGCGAGTCCGCGATTTCGCGGATGTTCGCGAGTCCGCGAATTCGGGAGTGTTCGCGAGTCCGCGATTTCGCGGGTTGTCGCGACTCCGCGATTTCGGGAGTGTTCGCGAGTCCGCGATTTTGCGAGTCCGCGATTTCGCGAGTGTTCGCGAGTCCGCGATTTCGCGAGTGTTCACAAGTCCGCGATTTCGCGGGTGTTCGCGAGTCCGCGATTTCGGTAGTGTTTGCGAGTCCGCGATTTCGCGAGTCCGTGATTTCGGGAGTCTTCGCGAGTCCGCGATTTCGCGGATGTTCGCGAGTCCGCGAATTCGGGAGTGTTCGCGATTCCGCGATTTCGCGAGTGTTTGCGAGTCCGCGATTTCGCCTGTGTTCGCGAGTCCGCGATTTCGGAAGTGTTCGCGATTCCGCGATTTCGCGGGTGTTCGCGAGTCCGCGATTTCGCGGGTGTTCGCGAGTCCGCGTTTTCGCGAGTGTTTGCGAGTCCGCGATTTCGCGAGTCCGTGATTTCCCGAGTGTTCGCGAGTCCGCGATTTCGGGAGTTTTCGTGAGTCCGCGATTTCGGGAGTTTTCGCGAGTCCGCGATTTCGCGGATGTTCGCGAGTCCGCGATTTCGGGAGTGTTCGCGAGTCCGCGATTTCGCGAGTGTTCGCGAGTCCGCGATTTCAGGAGTGTTCGCGAGTCCGCGATTTCGGGAGTGTTTGCGAGTCCGCGATTTCGGTAGTGTTTGCGAGTCCGCGATTTCGCGAGTCCGTGATTTCGGGAGTCTTCGCGAGTCCGCGATTTCGCGGATGTTCGCGAGTCCGCGATTTCGGGAGTGTTCGCGAGTCCGCGATTTCGGGAGTATTCGCGAGTCCGCAATTTCGCGAGTGTTTGCGAGTCCGCGATTTCGCCTGTGTTCGCGATTTCGGAAGTGTTCGCGATTCCGCGATTTCGCGGGTGTTCGCGAGTCCGCGATTTCGCGGGTGTTCGCGAGTCCGCGTTTTCGCGAGTGTTCGCGAGTCCGTGATTTCGGGAGTCTTCGCGAGTCCGCGATTTCGCGGATGTTCGCGAGTCCGCGATTTCGCCTGTGTTCGCGAGTCCGCGATTTCGGAAGTGTTCGCGATTCCGCGATTTCGCGGGTGTTCGCGAGTCCGCGATTTCGCGGGTGTTCGCGAGTCCGCGTTTTCGCGAGTGTTCGCGAGTCCGCGATTTCGCGAGTCCGTGATTTCCCGAGTGTTCGCGAGTCCGCGATTTCGCGAGTTTTCGCGAGTCCGCGATTTCGCGAGTGTTCGCGAGTCCGTTATTTCGCGAGTGTTCCCAAGTCCGCGATTTCGCGGGTGTTCGCGAGTCCGCGATTTCGCGAGTGTTCGCGAGTCCGCGATTTCAGGAGTGTTCGCGAGTCCGCGATTTCGGGAGTGTTCGCGAGTCCGCGATTTCGGGAGTGTTCGCGAGTCCGCGATTTCGCGAGTCCGCGATTTCGGGAGTGTTCGCGAGTCCGCGATTTCGCGAGTCCGCGATTTCGCGAGTGTTCGCGAGTCCGCGATTTCGCGGGTGTTCGCGAGTCCGCGATTTCGCGAGAGTCTGCGATTCCGCGATTTCGCCTGTGTTCGCGAGTCCGCGATTTCGGAAGTGTTCGTGAGTCCGCGATTTCGCGAGTGTTTGCGAGTCCGCGATTTCGCGGGTGTTCGCGAGTCCGCGATTTCGCGAGTCCGTGATTTCCCGAGTGTTCGCGAGTCCGCGATTTCGGGAGTGTTCGCGAGTCCGCGATTTCCCGAGTCCGCGATTTCGCGAGTCCGCTATTTCGCGAGTGTTCGCGAGTCCGCGATTTCGGGAGTCTTCGCGAGTCCGCGATTTCGCGGATGTTCGCGAGTCCGCGAATTCGGGAGTGTTCGCGATTCCGCGATTTCGCGAGTGTTCGCGAGTCCGCGATTTCGGGAGTTTTCGCGAGTCCGCGATTTCGCGAGTGTTTGCGAGTCCGCGATTTCGCGGGTGTTCGCGAGTCCGCGATTTCGCGGGTGTTCGCGAGTCCGCGATTTCGCGAGTGTTCGCGAGTCCGCGATTTTGCGAGTCCGTGATTTCCCGAGTGTTCGCGAGTCCGCGATTTCGCGATTGTTCGCGAGTCCGCGATTTCGGGAGTGTTCGCGAGTCCGCGATTTCGCGGGTGTTCGCGAGTCCGTGATTTCCCGAGTGTTCGCGAGTCCGCGATTTCGGGAGTTTTCGCGAGTCCGCGATTTCGGGAGTTTTCGCGAGTCCGTTATTTCGCGAGTGTTCCCAAGTCCGCGATTTCGCGGGTGTTCCCGAGTCCGCGATTTCGCGAGTGTTCGCGAGTCCGCGATTTCAGGAGTGTTCGCGAGTCCGCGATTTCGCGGATGTTCGCGAGTCCGCGATTTCGGGAGTTTTCGCGAGTCCGCGATTTCGCGGGTGTTCGCGAGTACGCGATTTCGCGAGTCCGTGATTTCCCGAGTGTTCGCGAGTCCGCGATTTCGGGAGTTTTCGCGAGTCCGCGATTTCGGGAGTTTTCGCGAGTCCGTTATTTCGCGAGTGTTCCCAAGTCCGCGATTTCGCGGGTGTTCCCGAGTCCGCGATTTCGCGAGTCCGCGATTTCGGGAGTGTTCGCGAGTCCGCGATTTCGCGAGTCCGCGATTTCGCGAGTGTTCGCGAGTCCGCGATTTCGCGGGTGTTCGCGAGTCCGCGATTTCGCGAGAGTCTGCGATTCCGCGATTTCGCCTGTGTTCGCGAGTCCGCGATTTCGGAAGTGTTCGTGAGTCCGCGATTTCGCGAGTGTTTGCGAGTCCGCGATTTCGCGGGTGTTCGCGAGTCCGCGATTTCGCGAGTCCGTGATTTCCCGAGTGTTCGCGAGTCCGCGATTTCGGGAGTGTTCGCGAGTCCGCGATTTCCCAAGTCCGCGATTTCGCGAGTCCGCTATTTCGCGAGTGTTCGCGAGTCCGCGATTTCGGGAGTCTTCGCGAGTCCGCGATTTCGCGGATGTTCGCGAGTCCGCGAATTCGGGAGTGTTCGCGATTCCGCGATTTCGCGAGTGTTCGCGAGTCCGCGATTTCGGGAGTTTTCGCGAGTCCGCGATTTCGCGAGTGTTTGCGAGTCCGCGATTTCGCGGGTGTTCGCGAGTCCGCGATTTCGCGGGTGTTCGCTAGTCCGCGATTTCGCGAGTGTTCGCGAGTCCGCGATTTTGCGAGTCCGTGATTTCCCGAGTGTTCGCGAGTCCGCGATTTCGCGATTGTTCGCGAGTCCGCGATTTCGGGAGTGTTCGCGAGTCCGCGATTTCGCGGGTGTTCGCGAGTCCGTGATTTCCCGAGTGTTCGCGAGTCCGCGATTTCGGGAGTTTTCGCGAGTCCGCGATTTCGGGAGTTTTCGCGAGTCCGTTATTTCGCGAGTGTTCCCAAGTCCGCGATTTCGCGGGTGTTCCCGAGTCCGCGATTTCGCGAGTGTTCGCGAGTCCGCGATTTCAGGAGTGTTCGCGAGTCCGCGATTTCGCGGATGTTCGCGAGTCCGCGATTTCGGGAGTTTTCGCGAGTCCGCGATTTCGCGGGTGTTCGCGAGTACGCGATTTCGCGAGTCCGTGATTTCCCGAGTGTTCGCGAGTCCGCGATTTCGGGAGTTTTCGCGAGTCCGCGATTTCGGGAGTTTTCGCGAGTCCGTTATTTCGCGAGTGTTCCCAAGTCCGCGATTTCGCGGGTGTTCCCGAGTCCGCGATTTCGCGAGTGTTCGCGAGTCCGCGATTTCAGGAGTGTTCGCGAGTCCGCGATTTCGGGAGTGTTTGCGAGTCCGCGATTTCGGTAGTGTTTGCGAGTCCGCGATTTCAGGAGTGTTCGCGAGTCCGCGATTTCGGGAGTGTTTGCGAGTCCGCGATTTCGGTAGTGTTTGCGAGTCCGCGATTTCGCGAGTCCGTGATTTCGGGAGTCTTCGCGAGTCCGCGATTTCGGGAGTGTTCGCGAGTCCGTTATTTCGCGAGTGTTCACAAGTCCGCGATTTCGCGGATGTTCGCGAGTCCGCGATTTCGCGATTGTTCGCGAGTCCGCGATTTCGGGATGTTCGCGAGTCCGCGATTTCGCGAGTGTTTGCGAGTCCGCGATTTCGCCTGTGTTCGCGAGTCCGCGATTTCGGGAGTGTTCGCGAGTCCGCGATTTCGCGAGTGTTTGCGAGTACGCGAGTCCGCGATTTCGGGAGTTTTCGCGAGTCCGCGATTTCGGGAGTGTTCGCGAGTCCGCGATTTCGCGAGTGTTTGAGAGTCCGCGATTTCACCTGTGTTCGCGAGACCGCGATTTCGGGAGTGTTCGCGAGTCCGCGATTTCGCGATTGTTCGCGAGTCCGCGATTTCGGGAGTTTTCGCGAGTCCGCGATTTCGCGAGTGTTTGCGAGTCCGCGATTTCGCGATTGTTCGCCAGTCTGCGATTTCGGGAGTGTTCGCGAGTCCGCGATTTCGCGAGTGTTCGCGAATCCGCGATTTCGCGGGTGTTCGCGAGTCCGCGATTTCGGGAGTATTCGCGAGTCCGCAATTTCGCGAGTGTTTGCGAGTCCGCGATTTCGCCTGTGTTCGCGAGTCCGCGATTTCGGAAGTGTTCGCGAGTCCGCGGGTGTTCGCGAGTCCGCGATTTCGCGGGTGTTCGCGAGTCCGCGATTTCGCGAGTCCGTGATTTCCCGAGTGTTCGCGAGTCCGCGATTTCGCGATTGTTCGCGAGTCCGTTATTTCGCGAGTGTTCCCAAGTCCGCGATTTCGCGGGTGTTCGCGAGTCCGCGATTTCGCGGGTGTTCGCGAGTCCGCGATTTCGGGAGTGTTCGCGAGTCCGCGATTTCGGGAGTGTTCGCGAGTCCGCGATTTCGGGAGTTTTCGCGAGTCCGCGATTTCGCGAGTCCGTGATTTCGGGAGTGTTCGCGAGTCCGCGAATTCGGGAGTGTTCGCGATTCCGCGATTTCGCGAGTCCGCGAATTCGGGAGTGTTCGCGATTCCGCGATTTCGCGAGTCCGCGATTTCGCGAGTGTTCGCGAGTCCGCGATTTCGTGAGTCCGCGATTTCGCGAGTGTTCGCGAGACCGCGATTTCGCTGGTGTTCGCGAGTCCGCGATTTCGCGAGTGTTTGCGAGTCCGCGATATCGCGATTGTTCGCGAGTCCACGATTTCGGGATGTTCGCGAATCCGCGATTTCGCGAGTGTTTGCGAGTCCGCGATTTCGCCTGTGTTCGCGAGTCCGCGATTTCGGGAGTGTTCGCGAGTCCGCGATTTCGCGATTGTTCGCGAGTCCGCGATTTAGGGAGTGTTCGCGAGTCCGCGATTTCGCGAGTGTTCGCGAGTCCGCGATTTCGGGAGTGTTCGCGAGTCCGTTATTTCGCGAGTGTTCGCGAGTCCGCGATTTCGCGAGTTTTCGCGAGTCCGCGATTTCGGGAGTGTTCGCGAGTCCGTTATTTCGCGAGTGTTCACAAGTCCGCGATTTCGCGGATGTTCGCGAGTTCGCGATTTCGCGATTGTTCGCGAGTCCGCGATTTCGGGATGTTCGCGAGTCCGCGATTTCGCGAGTGTTTGCGAGTCCGCGATTTCGCCTGTGTTCGCGAGTCCGCGATTTCGGGAGTGTTCGCGAGTCCGCGATTTCGCGAGTGTTTGCGAGTACGCGAGTCCGCGATTTCGGGAGTTTTCGCGAGTCCGCGATTTCGGGAGTGTTCGCGAGTCCCCGATTTCGCGAGTGTTTGAGAGTCCGCGATTTCGCCTGTGTTCGCGAGACCGCGATTTCGGGAGTGTTCGCGAGTCCGCGATTTCGCGATTGTTCGCGAGTCCGCGATTTCGGGAGTTTTCGTGAGTCCGCGATTTCGCGAGTGTTTGCGAGTCCGCGATTTCGCGATTGTTCGCCAGTCTGCGATTTCGGGAGTGTTCGCGAGTCCGCGATTTCGCGAGTGTTCGCGAATCCGCGATTTCGCGGGTGTTCGCGAGTCCGCGATTTCGGGAGTATTCGCGAGTCCGCAATTTCGCGAGTGTTTGCGAGTCCGCGATTTCGCCTGTGTTCGCGAGTCCGCGATTTCGGAAGTGTTCGCGAGTCCGCGGGTGTTCGCGAGTCCGCGATTTCGCGGGTGTTCGCGAGTCCGCGATTTCGCGAGTCCGTGATTTCCCGAGTGTTCGCGAGTCCGCGATTTCGCGATTGTTCGCGAGTCCGTTATTTCGCGAGTGTTCCCAAGTCCGCGATTTCGGGAGTGTTCGCGAGTCCGCGATTTCGGGAGTGTTCGCGAGTCCGCGATTTCGGGAGTTTTCGCGAGTCCGCGATTTCGCGAGTCCGTGATTTCGGGAGTGTTCGCGAGTCCGCGAATTCGGGAGTGTTCGCGATTCCGCGATTTCGCGATTCCGCGATTTCGCGAGTCCGCGATTTCGCGAGTGTTCGCGAGTCCGCGATTTCGTGAGTCCGCGATTTCGCGAGTGTTCGCGAGACCGCGATTTCGCTGGTGTTCGCGAGTCCGCGATTTCGCGAGTGTTTGCGAGTCCGCGATATCGCGATTGTTCGCGAGTCCGCGATTTCGGGATGTTCGCGAATCCGCGATTTCGCGAGTGTACGCGAATCCGCGATTTCGAGGGTTTTCGCGAGTCCGCGATTTCGGGAGTATTCGCGAGTCCGCGATTTCGCGAGTGTTTGCGAGTACGCGAGTCCGCGATTTCGGGAGTTTTCGCGAGTCCGCGATTTCGGGAGTCCGTGATTTCGCGAGTGTTCGCGAATCCGCGATTTCGTGGGTGTTCGCGAGTCCGCGATTTCGGGAGTGTTTGCGAGTACGCGAGTCCGCGATTTCGCGAGTGTTTGCGAGTCCGCGATTTCGCGATTGTTCGCGAGTCCGCGATTTCGCGATTGTTCGCGAGTCCGTTATTTCGCGAGTGTTCCCAAGTCCGCGATTTCGCGAGTGTTCGCGAGTCCGCGATTTCGCGAGTGTTTGCGAGTACGCGAGTCCGCGATTTCGGGAGTGTTCGCGAGTCCGCGATTTCGGGAGTTTTCGCGAGTCCGCGATTTCGCGAGTCCGTGATTTCGCGAGTGTTCGCGAGTCCGCGATTTCGGGAGTGTTCGCGAGTCCGCGATTTCGCGAGTGTTCGCGAGTCCGCGATTTCGCGAGTGTTCACAAGTCCGCGATTTCGCGGGTGTTCGCGAGTCCGCGATTTCGGTAGTGTTTGCGAGTCCGCGATTTCGCGAGTCCGTGATTTCGGGAGTCTTCGCGAGTCCGCGATTTCGCGGATGTTCGCGAGTCCGCGAATTCGGGAGTGTTCGCGAGTCCGCGATTTCGCGGGTTGTCGCGACTCCGCGATTTCGGGAGTGTTCGCGAGTCCGCGATTTTGCGAGTCCGCGATTTCGCGAGTGTTCGCGAGTCCGCGATTTCGCGAGTGTTCACAAGTCCGCGATTTCGCGGGTGTTCGCGAGTCCGCGATTTCGGTAGTGTTTGCGAGTCCGCGATTTCGCGAGTCCGTGATTTCGGGAGTCTTCGCGAGTCCGCGATTTCGCGGATGTTCGCGAGTCCGCGAATTCGGGAGTGTTCGCGATTCCGCGATTTCGCGAGTGTTTGCGAGTCCGCGATTTCGCCTGTGTTCGCGAGTCCGCGATTTCGGAAGTGTTCGCGATTCCGCGATTTCGCGGGTGTTCGCGAGTCCGCGATTTCGCGGGTGTTCGCGAGTCCGCGTTTTCGCGAGTGTTTGCGAGTCCGCGATTTCGCGAGTCCGTGATTTCCCGAGTGTTCGCGAGTCCGCGATTTCGGGAGTTTTCGTGAGTCCGCGATTTCGGGAGTTTTCGCGAGTCCGCGATTTCGCGGATTTTCGCGAGTCCGCGATTTCGGGAGTGTTCGCGAGTCCGCGATTTCGCGAGTGTTCGCGAGTCCGCGATTTCAGGAGTGTTCGCGAGTCCGCGATTTCGGGAGTGTTTGCGAGTCCGCGATTTCGGTAGTGTTTGCGAGTCCGCGATTTCGCGAGTCCGTGATTTCGGGAGTCTTCGCGAGTCCGCGATTTCGCGGATGTTCGCGAGTCCGCGATTTCGGGAGTGTTCGCGAGTCCGCGATTTCGGGAGTATTCGCGAGTCCGCAATTTCGCGAGTGTTTGCGAGTCCGCGATTTCGCCTGTGTTCGCGATTTCGGAAGTGTTCGCGATTCCGCGATTTCGCGGGTGTTCGCGAGTCCGCGATTTCGCGGGTGTTCGCGAGTCCGCGTTTTCGCGAGTGTTCGCGAGTCCGTGATTTCGGGAGTCTTCGCGAGTCCGCGATTTCGCGGATGTTCGCGAGTCCGCGATTTCGCCTGTGTTCGCGAGTCCGCGATTTCGGAAGTGTTCGCGATTCCGCGATTTCGCGGGTGTTCGCGAGTCCGCGATTTCGCGGGTGTTCGCGAGTCCGCGATTTCGCGGATGTTCGCGAGTCCGCGAATTCGGGAGTGTTCGCGAGTCCGCGATTTCGCGGGTTGTCGCGACTCCGCGATTTCGGGAGTGTTCGCGAGTCCGCGATTTTGCGAGTCCGCGATTTCGCGAGTGTTCGCGAGTCCGCGATTTCGCGAGTGTTCACAAGTCCGCGATTTCGCGGGTGTTCGCGAGTCCGCGATTTCGGTAGTGTTTGCGAGTCCGCGATTTCGCGAGTCCGTGATTTCGGGAGTCTTCGCGAGTCCGCGATTTCGCGGATGTTCGCGAGTCCGCGAATTCGGGAGTGTTCGCGATTCCGCGATTTCGCGAGTGTTTGCGAGTCCGCGATTTCGCCTGTGTTCGCGAGTCCGCGATTTCGGAAGTGTTCGCGATTCCGCGATTTCGCGGGTGTTCGCGAGTCCGCGATTTCGCGGGTGTTCGCGAGTCCGCGTTTTCGCGAGTGTTTGCGAGTCCGCGATTTCGCGAGTCCGTGATTTCCCGAGTGTTCGCGAGTCCGCGATTTCGGGAGTTTTCGTGAGTCCGCGATTTCGGGAGTTTTCGCGAGTCCGCGATTTCGCGGATGTTCGCGAGTCCGCGATTTCGGGAGTGTTCGCGAGTCCGCGATTTCGCGAGTGTTCGCGAGTCCGCGATTTCAGGAGTGTTCGCGAGTCCGCGATTTCGGGAGTGTTTGCGAGTCCGCGATTTCGGTAGTGTTTGCGAGTCCGCGATTTCGCGAGTCCGTGATTTCGGGAGTCTTCGCGAGTCCGCGATTTCGCGGATGTTCGCGAGTCCGCGATTTCGGGAGTGTTCGCGAGTCCGCGATTTCGGGAGTATTCGCGAGTCCGCAATTTCGCGAGTGTTTGCGAGTCCGCGATTTCGCCTGTGTTCGCGATTTCGGAAGTGTTCGCGATTCCGCGATTTCGCGGGTGTTCGCGAGTCCGCGATTTCGCGGGTGTTCGCGAGTCCGCGTTTTCGCGAGTGTTCGCGAGTCCGTGATTTCGGGAGTCTTCGCGAGTCCGCGATTTCGCGGATGTTCGCGAGTCCGCGATTTCGCCTGTGTTCGCGAGTCCGCGATTTCGGAAGTGTTCGCGATTCCGCGATTTCGCGGGTGTTCGCGAGTCCGCGATTTCGCGGGTGTTCGCGAGTCCGCGTTTTCGCGAGTGTTCGCGAGTCCGCGATTTCGCGAGTCCGTGATTTCCCGAGTGTTCGCGAGTCCGCGATTTCGCGAGTTTTCGCGAGTCCGCGATTTCGCGAGTGTTCGCGAGTCCGTTATTTCGCGAGTGTTCCCAAGTCCGCGATTTCGCGGGTGTTCGCGAGTCCGCGATTTCGCGAGTGTTCGCGAGTCCGCGATTTCAGGAGTGTTCGCGAGTCCGCGATTTCGGGAGTGTTCGCGAGTCCGCGATTTCGGGAGTGTTCGCGAGTCCGCGATTTCGCGAGTCCGCGATTTCGGGAGTGTTCGCGAGTCCGCGATTTCGCGAGTCCGCGATTTCGCGAGTGTTCGCGAGTCCGCGATTTCGCGGGTGTTCGCGAGTCCGCGATTTCGCGAGAGTCTGCGATTCCGCGATTTCGCCTGTGTTCGCGAGTCCGCGATTTCGGAAGTGTTCGTGAGTCCGCGATTTCGCGAGTGTTTGCGAGTCCGCGATTTCGCGGGTGTTCGCGAGTCCGCGATTTCGCGAGTCCGTGATTTCCCGAGTGTTCGCGAGTCCGCGATTTCGGGAGTGTTCGCGAGTCCGCGATTTCCCGAGTCCGCGATTTCGCGAGTCCGCTATTTCGCGAGTGTTCGCGAGTCCGCGATTTCGGGAGTCTTCGCGAGTCCGCGATTTCGCGGATGTTCGCGAGTCCGCGAATTCGGGAGTGTTCGCGATTCCGCGATTTCGCGAGTGTTCGCGAGTCCGCGATTTCGGGAGTTTTCGCGAGTCCGCGATTTCGCGAGTGTTTGCGAGTCCGCGATTTCGCGGGTGTTCGCGAGTCCGCGATTTCGCGGGTGTTCGCGAGTCCGCGATTTCGCGAGTGTTCGCGAGTCCGCGATTTTGCGAGTCCGTGATTTCCCGAGTGTTCGCGAGTCCGCGATTTCGCGATTGTTCGCGAGTCCGCGATTTCGGGAGTGTTCGCGAGTCCGCGATTTCGCGGGTGTTCGCGAGTCCGTGATTTCCCGAGTGTTCGCGAGTCCGCGATTTCGGGAGTTTTCGCGAGTCCGCGATTTCGGGAGTTTTCGCGAGTCCGTTATTTCGCGAGTGTTCCCAAGTCCGCGATTTCGCGGGTGTTCCCGAGTCCGCGATTTCGCGAGTGTTCGCGAGTCCGCGATTTCAGGAGTGTTCGCGAGTCCGCGATTTCGCGGATGTTCGCGAGTCCGCGATTTCGGGAGTTTTCGCGAGTCCGCGATTTCGCGGGTGTTCGCGAGTACGCGATTTCGCGAGTCCGTGATTTCCCGAGTGTTCGCGAGTCCGCGATTTCGGGAGTTTTCGCGAGTCCGCGATTTCGGGAGTTTTCGCGAGTCCGTTATTTCGCGAGTGTTCCCAAGTCCGCGATTTCGCGGGTGTTCCCGAGTCCGCGATTTCGCGAGTCCGCGATTTCGGGAGTGTTCGCGAGTCCGCGATTTCGCGAGTCCGCGATTTCGCGAGTGTTCGCGAGTCCGCGATTTCGCGGGTGTTCGCGAGTCCGCGATTTCGCGAGAGTCTGCGATTCCGCGATTTCGCCTGTGTTCGCGAGTCCGCGATTTCGGAAGTGTTCGTGAGTCCGCGATTTCGCGAGTGTTTGCGAGTCCGCGATTTCGCGGGTGTTCGCGAGTCCGCGATTTCGCGAGTCCGTGATTTCCCGAGTGTTCGCGAGTCCGCGATTTCGGGAGTGTTCGCGAGTCCGCGATTTCCCGAGTCCGCGATTTCGCGAGTCCGCTATTTCGCGAGTGTTCGCGAGTCCGCGATTTCGGGAGTCTTCGCGAGTCCGCGATTTCGCGGATGTTCGCGAGTCCGCGAATTCGGGAGTGTTCGCGATTCCGCGATTTCGCGAGTGTTCGCGAGTCCGCGATTTCGGGAGTTTTCGCGAGTCCGCGATTTCGCGAGTGTTTGCGAGTCCGCGATTTCGCGGGTGTTCGCGAGTCCGCGATTTCGCGGGTGTTCGCGAGTCCGCGATTTCGCGAGTGTTCGCGAGTCCGCGATTTTGCGAGTCCGTGATTTCCCGAGTGTTCGCGAGTCCGCGATTTCGCGATTGTTCGCGAGTCCGCGATTTCGGGAGTGTTCGCGAGTCCGCGATTTCGCGGGTGTTCGCGAGTCCGTGATTTCCCGAGTGTTCGCGAGTCCGCGATTTCGGGAGTTTTCGCGAGTCCGCGATTTCGGGAGTTTTCGCGAGTCCGTTATTTCGCGAGTGTTCCCAAGTCCGCGATTTCGCGGGTGTTCCCGAGTCCGCGATTTCGCGAGTGTTCGCGAGTCCGCGATTTCAGGAGTGTTCGCGAGTCCGCGATTTCGCGGATGTTCGCGAGTCCGCGATTTCGGGAGTTTTCGCGAGTCCGCGATTTCGCGGGTGTTCGCGAGTACGCGATTTCGCGAGTCCGTGATTTCCCGAGTGTTCGCGAGTCCGCGATTTCGGGAGTTTTCGCGAGTCCGCGATTTCGGGAGTTTTCGCGAGTCCGTTATTTCGCGAGTGTTCCCAAGTCCGCGATTTCGCGGGTGTTCCCGAGTCCGCGATTTCGCGAGTGTTCGCGAGTCCGCGATTTCAGGAGTGTTCGCGAGTCCGCGATTTCGGGAGTGTTTGCGAGTCCGCGATTTCGGTAGTGTTTGCGAGTCCGCGATTTCAGGAGTGTTCGCGAGTCCGCGATTTCGGGAGTGTTTGCGAGTCCGCGATTTCGGTAGTGTTTGCGAGTCCGCGATTTCGCGAGTCCGTGATTTCGGGAGTCTTCGCGAGTCCGCGATTTCGCGGATGTTCGCGAGTCCGCGATTTCGGGAGTGTTCGCGAGTCCGCGATTTCGGGAGTATTCGCGAGTCCGCAATTTCGCGAGTGTTTGCGAGTCCACGATTTCGCCTGTGTTCGCGAGTCCGCGATTTCGGAAGTGTTCGCGATTCCGCGATTTCGCGGGTGTTCGCGAGTCCGCGATTTCGCGGGTTTTCGCGAGTCCGCGATTTCGCGAGTGTTCCCAAGTCCGCGATTTCGCGGGTGTTCGCGAGTCCGCGATTTCGCGAGTGTTCGCGAGTCCGCGATTTCAGGAGTGTTCGCGAGTCCGCGATTTCGGGAGTGTTCGCGAGTCCGCGATTTCGCGAGTCCGCGATTTCGCGGGTGTTCGCGAGTCCGCGATTTCGCGAGTGTTTGCGATTCCGCGTTTTCGCCTGTGTTCGCTAGTCCGCGATTTCGGAAGTGTTCGTGAGTCCGCGATTTCGCGAGTGTTTGCGAGTCCGCGATTTCGCGGGTGTTCGCGAGTCCGCGATTTCGCGGGTGTTCGCGAGTCCGCGATTTCGCGAGTCCGTGATTTCCCGAGTGTTCGCGAGTCCGCGATTTCGGGAGTGTTCGCGAGTCCGCGATTTCGCGATTGTTCGCGAGTCCGCGATTTCGGAAGTGTTCGTGAGTCCGCGATTTCGCGAGTGTTTGCGAGTCCGCGATTTCGCGGGTGTTCGCGAGTCCGCGATTTCGCGGGTGTTCGCGAGTCCGCGATTTCGCGAGTCCGTGATTTCCCGAGTGTTCGCGAGTCCGCGATTTCGGGAGTGTTCGCGAGTCCGCGATTTCGGAAGTGTTCGTGAGTCCGCGATTTCGGGAGTCTTCGCGAGTCCGCGATTTCGCGGATGTTCGCGAGTCCGCGAATTCGGGAGTGTTCGCGAGTCCGCGATTTCGCGGGTTGTCGCGACTCCGCGATTTCGGGAGTGTTCGCGAGTCCGCGATTTTGCGAGTCCGCGATTTCGCGAGTGTTCGCGAGTCCGCGATTTCGCGAGTGTTCACAAGTCCGCGATTTCGCGGGTGTTCGCGAGTCCGCGATTTCGGTAGTGTTTGCGAGTCCGCGATTTCGCGAGTCCGTGATTTCGGGAGTCTTCGCGAGTCCGCGATTTCGCGGATGTTCGCGAGTCCGCGAATTCGGGAGTGTTCGCGATTCCGCGATTTCGCGAGTGTTTGCGAGTCCGCGATTTCGCCTGTGTTCGCGAGTCCGCGATTTCGGAAGTGTTCGCGATTCCGCGATTTCGCGGGTGTTCGCGAGTCCGCGATTTCGCGGGTGTTCGCGAGTCCGCGTTTTCGCGAGTGTTCGCGAGTCCGTGATTTCGGGAGTCTTCGCGAGTCCGCGATTTCGCGGATGTTCGCGAGTCCGCGATTTCGCCTGTGTTCGCGAGTCCGCGATTTCGGAAGTGTTCGCGATTCCGCGATTTCGCGGGTGTTCGCGAGTCCGCGATTTCGCGGGTGTTCGCGAGTCCGCGTTTTCGCGAGTGTTCGCGAGTCCGCGATTTCGCGAGTCCGTGATTTCCCGAGTGTTCGCGAGTCCGCGATTTCGCGAGTTTTCGCGAGTCCGCGATTTCGCGAGTGTTCGCGAGTCCGTTATTTCGCGAGTGTTCCCAAGTCCGCGATTTCGCGGGTGTTCGCGAGTCCGCGATTTCGCGAGTGTTCGCGAGTCCGCGATTTCAGGAGTGTTCGCGAGTCCGCGATTTCGGGAGTGTTCGCGAGTCCGCGATTTCGCGAGTCCGCGATTTCGGGAGTGTTCGCGAGTCCGCGATTTCGCGAGTCCGCGATTTCGCGAGTGTTCGCGAGTCCGCGATTTCGCGGGTGTTCGCGAGTCCGCGATTTCGCGAGAGTCTGCGATTCCGCGATTTCGCCTGTGTTCGCGAGTCCGCGATTTCGGAAGTGTTCGTGAGTCCGCGATTTCGCGAGTGTTTGCGAGTCCGCGATTTCGCGGGTGTTCGCGAGTCCGCGATTTCGCGAGTCCGTGATTTCCCGAGTGTTCGCGAGTCCGCGATTTCGGGAGTGTTCGCGAGTCCGCGATTTCCCGAGTCCGCGATTTCGCGAGTCCGCTATTTCGCGAGTGTTCGCGAGTCCGCGATTTCGGGAGTCTTCGCGAGTCCGCGATTTCGCGGATGTTCGCGAGTCCGCGAATTCGGGAGTGTTCGCGATTCCGCGATTTCGCGAGTGTTCGCGAGTCCGCGATTTCGGGAGTTTTCGCGAGTCCGCGATTTCGCGAGTGTTTGCGAGTCCGCGATTTCGCGGGTGTTCGCGAGTCCGCGATTTCGCGGGTGTTCGCGAGTCCGCGATTTCGCGAGTGTTCGCGAGTCCGCGATTTTGCGAGTCCGTGATTTCCCGAGTGTTCGCGAGTCCGCGATTTCGCGATTGTTCGCGAGTCCGCGATTTCGGGAGTGTTCGCGAGTCCGCGATTTCGCGGGTGTTCGCGAGTCCGTGATTTCCCGAGTGTTCGCGAGTCCGCGATTTCGGGAGTTTTCGCGAGTCCGCGATTTCGGGAGTTTTCGCGAGTCCGTTATTTCGCGAGTGTTCCCAAGTCCGCGATTTCGCGGGTGTTCCCGAGTCCGCGATTTCGCGAGTGTTCGCGAGTCCGCGATTTCAGGAGTGTTCGCGAGTCCGCGATTTCGCGGATGTTCGCGAGTCCGCGATTTCGGGAGTTTTCGCGAGTCCGCGATTTCGCGGGTGTTCGCGAGTACGCGATTTCGCGAGTCCGTGATTTCCCGAGTGTTCGCGAGTCCGCGATTTCGGGAGTTTTCGCGAGTCCGCGATTTCGGGAGTTTTCGCGAGTCCGTTATTTCGCGAGTGTTCCCAAGTCCGCGATTTCGCGGGTGTTCCCGAGTCCGCGATTTCGCGAGTGTTCGCGAGTCCGCGATTTCAGGAGTGTTCGCGAGTCCGCGATTTCGGGAGTGTTTGCGAGTCCGCGATTTCGGTAGTGTTTGCGAGTCCGCGATTTCGCGAGTCCGTGATTTCGGGAGTCTTCGCGAGTCCGCGATTTCGCGGATGTTCGCGAGTCCGCGATTTCGGGAGTGTTCGCGAGTCCGCGATTTCGGGAGTATTCGCGAGTCCGCAATTTCGCGAGTGTTTGCGAGTCCACGATTTCGCCTGTGTTCGCGAGTCCGCGATTTCGGAAGTGTTCGCGATTCCGCGATTTCGCGGGTGTTCGCGAGTCCGCGATTTCGCGGGTTTTCGCGAGTCCGCGATTTCGCGAGTGTTCCCAAGTCCGCGATTTCGCGGGTGTTCGCGAGTCCGCGATTTCGCGAGTGTTCGCGAGCCCGCGATTTCAGGAGTGTTCGCGAGTCCGCGATTTCGGGAGTGTTCGAGAGTCCGCGATTTCGCGAGTCCGCGATTTCGCGAGTGTTCGCAAGTCCGCGATTTCGCGAGTGTTTGCGAGTCCGCGATTTCGCGAGTGTTTGCGATTCCGCGTTTTCGCCTGTGTTCGCGAATCCGCCATTTCGCGGGTGTTCGCGAGTCCGCGATTTCGGGAGTATTCGCGAGTCCGCAATTTCGCGAGTGTTTGCGATCCGCGATTTCGCCTGTGTTCGCGAGTCCGCGATTTCGGAAGTGTTCGCGAGTCCGCGATTTCGCGGGTGTTCGCGATTTCGCGGGTGTTCGCGAGTCCGCGATTTCGCGGGTGTTCGCGAGTCCGCGATTTCGATAGTGTTCGCGAGTCCGCGATTTCGCGGGTGTTCACGAGTCCGCGATTTCGCGAGTGTTCGCGAGTCCGCGATTTCGGGAGTGTTCGCGAGTCCGCGATTTCGCGAGTGTTCGCGAGTCCGCGATTTCGCGATTTTTCGCGAGTCCGCGATTTCGGGAGTGTTCGCGAGTCCGCGATTTCGATAGTGTTCGCGAGTCCGCGATTTCGCGAGTGTTCGCGAGTCCGCGATTAGGGGAGTGTTCGCGAGTCCGCGATTTCGGGAGTGTTCGCTAGTCCGCGATTTCGCGAGTGTTCGCGAGTCCGCGATTTCGCGAGTGTTCGCGAGTCCGCGATTTCGCGAGTCCGTGATTTCCCGAGTGTTCGCGAGTCCGCGATTTCGCGATTTTTCGCGAGTCCGCGATTTCGGGAGTGTTCGCGAGTCCGCGATTTCGCGAATGTTTGCGAGTACGCGAGTCCGCGATTTCGGGAGTTTTCGCCAGTCCGCGATTTCGGGAGTCCGCGATTTCGCGAGTGTTCGCGAATCCGCGATTTCGTGGGTGTTCGCGAGTCCGCGATTTCGCGAGTGTTCGCGAGTCCGCGATTTCGGGAGTTTTCGCCAGTCCGCGATTTCGGGAGTCCGCGATTTCGCGAGTGTTCGCGAATCCGCGATTTCGTGGGTGTTCGCGAATCCGCGATTTCGCGAGTGTTCGCGAGTCCGCGATTTCGCGAGTGTTTGCGAGTACGCGAGTCCGCGATTTCGGGAGTGTTCGCGAGTCCGCGATTTCGGGAGTGTTCGCGAGTCCGCGATTTCGCGAGTCCGCGATTTCGCGATTTTTCGCGAGTCCGCGATTTCGGGAGTGTTCGCGAGTCCGCGATTTCGCGAGTGTATGCGAGTACGCGAGTCCGCGATTTCGGGAGTTTTCGCCAGTCCGCGATTTCGGGAGTCCGCGATTTCGCGAGTGTTCGCGAATCCGCGATTTCGTGGGTGTTCGCGAGTCCGCGATTTCGGGCGTTTTTGCGAGTACGCGAGTCCGCGATTTCGGGAGTGTTCGCGAGTCCGCGATTTCGGGAGTGTTCGCGAGTCCGCGATTTCGCGAGTGTTCGCGAGTCCGCGATTTCGGGAGTGTTCGCGAGTCCGCGATTTCGCGAGTGTTCGCGAGTCCGCGATTAGGGGAGTGTTCGCGAGTCCGCGATTTCGGGAGTGTTCGCGAGTCCGCGATTTCGCGAGTGTTCGCGAGTCCGCGATTTCGCGAGTGTTCGCGAGTCCGCGATTTCGCGAGTCCGTGATTTCCCGAGTGTTCGCGAGTCCGCGATTTCGCGATTTTTCGCGAGTCCGCGATTTCGGGAGTGTTCGCGAGTCCGCGATTTCGCGAATGTTTGCGAGTACGCGAGTCCGCGAATTCGGGAGTTTTCGCCAGTCCGCGATTTCGGGAGTCCGCGATTTCGCGAGTGTTCGCGAATCCGCGATTTCGCGAGTGTTCGCGAGTCCGCGATTTCGCGAGTGTTTGCGAGTACGCGAGTCCGCGATTTCGGGAGTGTTCGCGAGTCCGCGATTTCGGGAGTGTTCGCGAGTCCGCGATTTCGCGAGTCCGTGATTTCCCGCGTGTTCGCGAGTCCGCGATTTCGCGATTTTTCGCGAGTCCGCGATTTCGGGAGTGTTCGCGAGTCCGCGATTTCGCGAGTGTTTGCGAGTACGCGAGTCCGCGATTTCGGGAGTTTTCGCCAGTCCGCGATTTCGGGAGTCCGCGATTTCGCGAGTGTTCGCGAATCCGCGATTTCGTGGGTGTTCGCGAGTCCGCGATTTCGGGCGTTTTTGCGAGTACGCGAGTCCGCGATTTCGGGAGTGTTCGCGAGTCCGCGATTTCGCGAGTGTTCGCGAGTCCGCGATTTCGCGAGTGTTCGCGAGTCCGCGATTTCGCGAGTCCGTGATTTCCCGAGTGTTCGCGAGTCCGCGATTTCGCGATTTTTCGCGAGTCCGCGATTTCGGGAGTGTTCGCGAGTCCGCGATTTCGCGAATGTTTGCGAGTACGCGAGTCCGCGAATTCGGGAGTTTTCGCCAGTCCGCGATTTCGGGAGTCCGCGATTTCGCGAGTGTTCGCGAATCCGCGATTTCGCGAGTGTTCGCGAGTCCGCGATTTCGCGAGTGTTTGCGAGTACGCGAGTCCGCGATTTCGGGAGTGTTCGCGAGTCCGCGATTTCGGGAGTGTTCGCGAGTCCGCGATTTCGCGAGTCCGTGATTTCCCGCGTGTTCGCGAGTCCGCGATTTCGCGATTTTTCGCGAGTCCGCGATTTCGGGAGTGTTCGCGAGTCCGCGATTTCGCGAGTGTTTGCGAGTACGCGAGTCCGCGATTTCGGGAGTTTTCGCCAGTCCGCGATTTCGGGAGTCCGCGATTTCGCGAGTGTTCGCGAATCCGCGATTTCGTGGGTGTTCGCGAGTCCGCGATTTCGGGCGTTTTTGCGAGTACGCGAGTCCGCGATTTCGGGAGTGTTCGCGAGTCCGCGATTTCGCGAGTGTTCGCGAGTCCGCGATTTCGGGAGTGTTCGCGAGTCCGCGATTTCGGGAGTGTTCGCGAGTCCGCGATTTCGCGAGTGTTCGCCAATCCGCGATTTCGCGGGTCTTCGCGAGTCCGCGATTTCGGGAGTATTCGCGAGTCCGCGATTTCGCGAGTGTTTGCGAGTCCGCGATTTCGCCTGTGTTCGCGAGTCCGCGATTTCGGAAGTGTTCGCGAGTCCGCCATTTCGCGAGTGTTTGCGAGTACGCGAGTCCGCGATTTCGGGAGTTTTCGCGAGTTTGCGATTTCGGGAGTGTTCGCGAGTCCGCGATTTTGCGGGTTGTCGCGAGTCCGCGATTTCGGGAGTGTTCGCGAGTCCGCGATTTCGCGAGTCCGCGATTTCGCGAGAGTTCGCGAGTCCTCGATTTCGCGGGTGTTCGCGTGTCCGCGATTTCGCGAGTGTTTGCGAGTCCGCGATTTCGCGATTGTTCGCGAGTCCGCGATTTCGCGGGTTGTCGCGACTCCGCGATTTCGGGAGTGTTCGCGAGTCCGCGATTTCGCGAGGTTCGCGAGTCCGCGATTTCGCGAGTGTTCACAAGTCCGCGGTTTCGCGGGTGTTCGCGAGTCCGCGATTTCGGTAGTGTTTGCGAGTCCGCGATTTCGCGAGTCCGTGATTTCGGGAGTCTTCGCGAGTCCGCGATTTCGCGGATGTTCGCGAGTCCGCGAATTCGGGAGTGTTCGCGATTCCGCGATTTCGCGGGTCCGCGATTTCGCGAGTGTTCGCGAGTCCGCGATTTCGGGAGTATTCGCGAGTCCGCAATTTCGCGAGTGTTTGCGAGTCCGCGATTTCGCCTGTGTTCGCGAGTCCGCGATTTCGGAAGTGTTCGCGAGTCCTCGATTTCGCGGGTGTTCGCGAGTCCGCGATTTCGCGGGTGTTCGCGAGTCCGCGATTTCGCGGGTGTTCGCGAGTCCGCGATTTCGCGAGTCCGTGATTTCCCGAGTGTTCGCGAGTCCGCGATTTCGCGATTGTTCGCGAGTCCGTTATTTCGCGAGTGTTCCCAAGTCCGCGATTTCGCGGGTGATCGCGAGTCCGCGAATTCGCGGGTGTTCGCGAGTCCGCGATTTCGGGAGTGTTCGCGAGTCCGCGATTTCGCGAATGTTCGCGATTCCGCGATTTCGCGAGTGTTTGCGAGTACGAGAGTCCGCGATTTCGGGAGTGTTCGCGAGTCCGCGATTTCGGGAGTTTTCGCGAGTCCGTGATTTCGGGAGTGTTCGCGAGTCCGCGAATTCGGGAGTGTTCGCGATTCCGCGATTTCGCGATTCCGCGATTTCGCGAGTCCGCGATTTCGCGAGTTTTCGCGAGTCCGCGATTTCGGGAGTGTTCGCGAGTCCGCGATTTCGCGAGTGTTCGCGAGTCCGCCATTTCGCGGGTGTTCTCGAGTCCGCGATTTCGCGAGTGTTCGCGAGTCCGCGATTTCGGGAGTGTTCGCGAGTCCGTTATTTCGCGAGTGTTCCCAAGTCCGCGATTTCGCGGGTGTTCGCGAGTCCGCGATTTCGCGAGTGTTCGCGAGTCCGCGATTTCGCGAGTGTTCGCGAGTCCGCGATTTCGGGAGTTTTCGCGAGTCCGCGATTTCGCGAGTCCGTGATTTCGGGAGTGTTCGCGAGTCCGCGATTTCGCGAGTCCGTGATTTCCCGAGTGCTCGCGAGTCCGCGATTTCGCGATTTTTCGCGAGTCCGCGATTTCGGGAGTGTTCGCGAGTCCGCGATTTCGCGAGTGTTTGCGAGTACGCGAGTCCGCGATTTCGGGAGTTTTCGCGAGTCCGCGATTTCATGAGTCCGCGATTTCGCGAGTGTTCGCGAGTCCGCGATTTCGGGAGTGTTCGCGAGTCCGCGATTTCGCGAGTGTTCGCGAGTCCACGATTTCGGGATGTTCGCGAATCCGCGATTTCGCGAGTGTTTGCGAGTCCGCGATTTCGCCTGTGTTCGCGAGTCCGCTATTTCGGGAGTGTTCGCGAGTCCGCGATTTCGCGATTGTTCGCGAGTCCGCGATTTAGGGAGTGTTCGCGAGTCCGCGATTTCGCGAGTGTTCGCGAGTCCGCGATTTCGGGAGCGTTCGCGAGTCCGTTATTTCGCGAGTGTTCGCGAGTCCGCGATTTCGCGAGTTTTCGCGAGTCCGCGATTTCGGGAGTGTTCGCGAGTCCGTTATTTCGCGAGTGTTCACAAGTCCGCGATTTCGCGGATGTTCGCGAGTTCGCGATTTCGCGATTGTTCGCGAGTCCGCGATTTCGGGATGTTCGCGAGTGTTTGCGAGTCCGCGATTTCGCCTGTGTTCGCGAGTCCGCGATTTCGGGAGTGTTCGCGAGTCCGCGATTTCGCGAGTGTTTGCGAGTACGCGAGTCCGCGATTTCGGGAGTTTTCGCGAGTCCGCGATTTCGGGAGTGTTCGCGAGTCCCCGATTTCGCGAGTGTTTGAGAGTCCGCGATTTCGCCTGTGTTCGCGAGACCGCGATTTCGGGAGTGTTCGCGAGTCCGCGATTTCGCGATTGTTCGCGAGTCCGCGATTTCGGGAGTTTTCGCGAGTCCGCGATTTCGCGAGTGTTTGCGAGTCCGCGATTTCGCGATTGTTCGCCAGTCTGCGATTTCGGGAGTGTTCGCGAGTCCGCGATTTCGCGAGTGTTCGCGAATCCGCGATTTCGCGGGTGTTCGCGAGTCCGCGATTTCGCGATTGTTCGCGAGTCCGCGATTTCGGGAGTTTTCGCGAGTCCGCGATTTCGCGAGTGTTTGCGAGTCCGCGATTTCGCGATTGTTCGCCAGTCTGCGATTTCGGGAGTGTTCGCGAGTCCGCGATTTCGCCTGTGTTCGCGAGTCCGCGATTTCGGAAGTGTTCGCGAGTCCGCGGGTGTTCGCGAGTCCGCGATTTCGCGGGTGTTCGCGAGTCCGCGATTTCGCGAGTCCGTGATTTCCCGAGTGTTCGCGAGTCCGCGATTTCGCGATTGTTCGCGAGTCCGTTATTTCGCGAGTGTTCCCAAGTCCGCGATTTCGCGGGTGTTCGCGAGTCCGCGATTTCGCGGGTGCTCGCGAGTCCGCGATTTCGGGAGTGTTCGCGAGTCCGCGATTTCGGGAGTGTTCGCGAGTCCGCGATTTCGGGAGTTTTCGCGAGTCCGCGATTTCGCGAGTCCGTGATTTCGGGAGTGTTCGCGAGTCCGCGAATTCGGGAGTGTTCGCGATTCCGCGATTTCGCGATTCCGCGATTTCGCGAGTCCGCGATTTCGCGAGTCCGCGATTTCGTGAGTCCGCGATTTCGCGAGTGTTCGCGAGACCGCGATTTCGCTGGTGTTCGCGAGTCCGCGATTTCGCGAGTGTTTGCGAGTCCGCGATATCGCGATTGTTCGCGAGTCCGCGATTTCGGGATGTTCGCGAATCCGCGATTTCGCGAGTGTACGCGAATCCGCGATTTCGAGGGTTTTCGCGAGTCCGCGATTTCGGGAGTATTCGCGAGTCCGCGATTTCGCGAGTGTTTGCGAGTACGCGAGTCCGCGATTTCGGGAGTTTTCGCGAGTCCGCGATTTCGGGAGTCCGTGATTTCGCGAGTGTTCGCGAATCCGCGATTTCGTGGGTGTTCGCGAGTCCGCGATTTCGGGAGTGTTTGCGAGTACGCGAGTCCGCGATTTCGCGAGTGTTTGCGAGTCCGCGATTTCGCGATTGTTCGCGAGTCCGCGATTTCGCGATTGTTCGCGAGTCCGTTATTTCGCGAGTGTTCCCAAGTCCGCGATTTCGCGAGTGTTCGCGAGTCCGCGATTTCGCGAGTGTTTGCGAGTACGCGAGTCCGCGATTTCGGGAGTGTTCGCGAGTCCGCGATTTCGGGAGTTTTCGCGAGTCCGCGATTTCGCGAGTCCGTGATTTCGGGAGTGTTCGCGAGTCCGCGAATTCGGGAGTGTTCGCGATTCCGCGATTTCGCGAGTGTTCGCGAGTCCGCGATTTCGGGAGTGTTCGCGAGTCCGCGATTTCGGGAGTATTCGCGAGTCCGCGATTTTGCGAGTGTTCACAAGTCCGCGATTTCGCGGGTGTTCGCGAGTCCGCGATTTCGGTAGTGTTTGCGAGTCCGCGATTTCGCGAGTGGTCACAAGTCCGCGATTTCGCGGGTGTTCGCGAGTCCGCGATTTCGGTAGTGTTTGCGAGTCCGCGATTTCGCGAGTCCGCGATTTCGCGGATGTTCGCGAGTCCGCGAATTCGGAAGTGTTCGCGATTCTGCGATTTCGCGAGTCCGCGATTTCGCGAGTGTTCGCGAGTCCGCGATTTCGGGAGTGTTCGCGAGTCCGCGATTTCGCGAGTGTTCTCGAGTCCGCGATTTCGCGAGTGTTCACAAGTCCGCGATTTCGCGGGTGTTCGCGAGTCCGCGATTTCGGTAGTGTTTGCGAGTCCGCGATTTCGCGAGTCCGTGATTTCGGGAGTCTTCGCGAGTCCGCGATTTCGCGGATGTTCGCGAGTCCGCGAATTCGGGAGTGTTCGCGAGTCCGCGATTTCGCGGGTTGTCGCGACTCCGCGATTTCGGGAGTGTTCGCGAGTCCGCGATTTTGCGAGTCCGCGATTTCGCGAGTGTTCGCGAGTCCGCGATTTCGCGAGTGTTCACAAGTCCGCGATTTCGCCGGTGTTCGCGAGTCCGCGATTTCGGTAGTGTTTGCGAGTCCGCGATTTCGCGAGTCCGTGATTTCGGGAGTCTTCGCGAGTCCGAGATTTCGCGGATGTTCGCGAGTCCGCGAATTCGGGAGTGTTCGCGATTCCGCGATTTCGCGAGTGTTTGCGAGTCCGCGATTTCGCCTGTGTTCGCGAGTCCGCGATTTCGGAAGTGTTCGCGATTCCGCGATTTCGCGGGTGTTCGCGAGTCCGCGATTTCGGGGGTGTTCGCGAGTCCGCGTTTTCGCGAGTGTTTGCGAGTCCGCGATTTCGCGAGTCCGTGATTTCCCGAGTGTTCGCGAGTCCGCGATTTCGGGAGTTTTCGTGAGTCCGCGATTTCGGGAGTTTTCGCGAGTCCGTTATTTCGCGAGTGTTCCCAAGTCCGCGATTTCGCGGGTGTTCGCGAGTCCGCGATTTCGCGAGTGTTCGCGAGTCCGCGATTTCGCGAGTGTTCGCGAATCCGCGATTTCGCGAGTGTTCGCGAGTCCGCGATTTCGCGAGTGTTCGCGAGTCCGCGATTTCGGGAGTTTTCGCGAGTCCGCGATTTCGCGAGTCCGTGATTTCGGGAGTGTTCGCGAGTCCGCGAATTCGGGAGTGTTCGCGATTCCGCGATTTCGCGATTCCGCGATTTCGCGAGTCCGCGATTTCGCGAGTCCGCGATTTCGCGAGTGTTCGCGAGTCCGCGATTTCGCGAGTGTTCGCGAGTCCGCGATTTCGGGAGTGTTCGCGAGTACGCGATTTCGCGAGTGTTTGCGAGTACGCGAGTCCGCGATTGTTTGCGAGTCCGTTATTTCGCGAGTGTTCCCAAGTCCGCGATTTCGCGGGTGTTCGCGAGTCCGCGATTTCGCGGGTGTTCGCGAGTCCGCGATTTCGGGAGTGTTCGCGATTCCGCGATTTCGCGATTCCGCGATTTCGCGAGTCCGCGATTTCGCGAGTCCGCGATTTCGCGAGTGTTCGCGAGTCCGCGATTTCGGGAGTGTTCGCGAGTCCGCGATTTCGCGAGTGTTCGCGAGTCCGCCATTTCGCGGGTGTTCGCGAGTCCGCGATTTCGCGAGTGTTCGCGAGTCCGCGATTTCGGGAGTGTTCGCGAGTACGCGATTTCGCGAGTGTTTGCGAGTACGCGAGTCCGCGATTGTTCGCGAGTCCGTTATTTCGCGAGTGTTCCCAAGTCCGCGATTTCGCGGGTGTTCGCGAGTCCGCGATTTCGCGTGTGTTCGCGAGTCCGCGATTTCGGGAGTGTTCGCGAGTCCGCGATTTCGCGAGTGTTCGCGAGTCCGCGATTTCGCGAGTGTTCGCGAGTCCGCGATTTCGCGAGTGTTCGCGAGTCCGCGATTTCGCGAGTGTTTGCGAGTACGCGAGTCCGCGATTTTTCGCGAGTACGCGATTTCGCGAGTCCGTGATTTCGGGAGTGTTCGCGAGTCCGCGATTTCGCCCGTGTTCGCGAGTCCGCGATTTCGGGAGTGTTCGCGAGTCCGCGATTTCGCGAGTGTTCGCGAGTCCGCCATTTCGCGGGTGTTCGCGAGTCCGCGATTTCGCGAGTGTTCGCGAGTCCGCGAATTTCGGGAGTGTTCGCGAGTCCGCGATTTCGCGAGTGTTCGCGAGTCCGCGATTTCGCGAGTGTTCGCGAGTACGCGATTTCGCGAGTGTTTGCGAGTACGCGAGTCCGCGATTTCGGGAGTGTTCGCGAGTCCGCGATTTCGGGAGTGTTCGCGAGTCCGCGATTTCGCGAGTGTTTGCGAGTACGCGAGTCCGCGATTTCGGGAGTTTTCGCGAGTCCGCGATTTCGGGAGTCCGCGATTTCGCGAGTGTTCGCGAATCCGCGATTTCGCGAGTGTTCGCGAGTCCGCGATTTCGCGAGTGTTCGCGAGTCCGCGATTTCGGGAGTTTTCGCGAGTCCGCGATTTCGCGAGTCCGTGATTTCGGGAGTGTTCGCGAGTCCGCGATTTCGCGAGTCCGTGATTTCCCGAGTGCTCGCGAGTCCGCGATTTCGCGATTTTTCGCGAGTCCGCGATTTCGGGAGTGTTCGCGAGTCCGCGATTTCGCGAGTGTTTGCGAGTACGCGAGTCCGCGATTTCGGGAGTTTTCGCGAGTCCGCGATTTCATGAGTCCGCGATTTCGCGAGTGTTCGCGAGTCCGCGATTTCGGGAGTGTTCGCGAGTCCGTAATTTCGCGAGTGTTTGCGAGTACGCGAGTCCGCGATTTCGGGAGTGTTCGCGAGTCCGCGATTTCGGGAGTGTTCGCGAGTCCGCGATTTCGCGAGTCCGTGATTTCCCGAGTGTTCGCGAGTCCGCGATTTCGCGATTTTTCGCGAGTCCGCGAATTCGGTAGTGTTCGCGAGTCCGCGATTTCGCGAGTGTTTGCGAGTACGCGAGTCCGCGATTTCGGGAGTTTTCGCGAGTCCGCGATTTCGGGAGTCCGCGATTTCGCGAGTGATCGCGAATCCGCGATTTCGTGGGTGTTCGCGAGTCCGCGATTTCGGGAGTGTTTGCGAGTACGCGAGTCCGCGATTTCGCGAGTGTTTGCGAGTCCGCGATTTCGCGATTGTTCGCGAGTCCGCGATTTCGGGAGTGTTCGCTAGTCCGCGATTTCGCGAGTGTTCGCGAATCCGCGATTTCGCGGGTGTTCGCGAGTCCGCGATTTCGGGAGTATTCGCGAGTCCGCAATTTCGCGAGTGTTTGCGATCCGCGATTTTGCCTGTGTTCGCGAGTCCGCGATTTCGGAAGTGTTCGCGAGTCCGCGATTTCGCGGGTGTTCGCGATTTCGCGGGTGTTCGCGAGTCCGCGATTTCGCGGGTGTTCGCGAGTCCGCGATTTCGATAGTGTTCGCGAGTCCGCGATTTCGCGAGTGTTCGCGAGTCCGCGATTTAGGGAGTGTTCGCGAGTCCGCGATTTCGCGAGTGTTCGCGAGTCCGCGATTTCGGGAGTGTTCGCGAGTCCGTTATTTCGCGAGTGTTCGCGAGTCCGCGATTTCGCGAGTGTTCGCGAGTCCGCGATTTCGGGAGTGTTCGCGAGTCCGTTATTTCGCGAGTGTTCACAAGTCCGCGATTTCGCGGATGTTCGCGAGTCCGCGATTTCGCGATTGTTCGCGAGTCCGCGATTTCGGGATGTTCGCGAGTCCGCGATTTCGCGAGTGTTTGCGAGTCCGCGATTTCGCCTGTGTTCGCGAGTCCGCGATTTCGGGAGTGTTCGCGAGTCCGCGATTTCGCGAGTGTTTGCGAGTACGCGAGTCCGCGATTTCGGGAGTTTTCGCGAGTCCGCGATTTCGGGAGTGTTCGCGAGTCCGCGATTTCGCGAGTGTTTGAGAGTCCGCGATTTCGCCTGTGTTCGCGAGACCGCGATTTCGGGAGTGTTCGCGAGTCCGCGATTTCGCGATTGTTCGCGAGTCCGCGATTTCGGGAGTTTTCGCGAGTCCGCGATTTCGCGAGTGTTTGCGAGTCCGCGATTTCGCGATTGTTCGCCAGTCTGCGATTTCGGGAGTGTTCGCGAGTCCGCGATTTCGCGAGTGTTCGCGAATCCGCGATTTCGCGGGTGTTCGCGAGTCCGCGATTTCGGGAGTATTCGCGAGTCCGCAATTTCGCGAGTGTTTGCGAGTCCGCGATTTCGCCTGTGTTCGCGAGTCCGCGATTTCGGAAGTGTTCGCGAGTCCGCGGGTGTTCGCGAGTCCGCGATTTCGCGGGTGTTCGCGAGTCCGCGATTTCGCGAGTCCGTGATTTCCCGAGTGTTCGCGAGTCCGCGATTTCGCGATTGTTCGCGAGTCCGTTATTTCGCGAGTGTTCCCAAGTCCGCGATTTCGCGGGTGTTCGCGAGTCCGCGATTTCGCGGGTGTTCGCGAGTCCGCGATTTCGGGAGTGTTCGCGAGTCCGCGATTTCGGGAGTGTTCGCGAGTCCGCGATTTCGGGAGTTTTCGCGAGTCCGCGATTTCGCGAGTCCGTGATTTCGGGAGTGTTCGCGAGTCCGCGAATTCGGGAGTGTTCGCGATTCCGCGATTTCGCGAGTCCGCGATTTCGCGAGTGTTCGCGAGTCCGCGATTTCGTGAGTCCGCGATTTCGCGAGTGTTCGCGAGACCGCGATTTCGCTGGTGTTCGCGAGTCCGCGATTTCGCGAGTGTTTGCGAGTCCGCGATATCGCGATTGTTCGCGAGTCCGGAAGTGTTCGCGATTCCGCGATTTCGGGGGTGTTCGCGAGTCCGCGATTTCGCGGGTGTTCGCGAGTCCGCGTTTTCGCGAGTGTTCGCGAGTCCGTGATTTCGGGAGTCTTCGCGAGTCCGCGATTTCGCGGATGTTCGCGATTCCGCGATTTCGCCTGTGTTCGCGAGTCCGCGATTTCGGAAGTGTTCGCGATTCCGCGATTTCGCGGGTGTTCGCGAGTCCGCGATTTCGCGGGTGTTCGCGAGTCCGCGTTTTCGCGAGTGTTCGCGAGTCCGCGATTTCGCGAGTCCGTGATTTCCCGAGTGTTCGCGAGTCCGCGATTTCGCGAGTTTTCGCGAGTCCGCGATTTCGCGAGTGTTCGCGAGTCCGTTATTTCGCGAGTGTTCCCAAGTCCGCGATTTCGCGGGTGTTCGCGAGTCCGCGATTTCGCGAGTGTTCGCGAGTCCGCGATTTCAGGAGTGTTCGCGAGTCCGCGATTTCGGGAGTGTTCGCGAGTCCGCGATTTCGCGAGTCCGCGATTTCGGGAGTGTTCGCGAGTCCGCGATTTCGCGAGTCCGCTATTTCGCGAGTGTTCGCGAGTCCGCGATTTCGCGGGTGTTCGCGAGTCCGCGATTTCGCGAGAGTCTGCGATTCCGCGATTTCGCCTGTGTTCGCGAGTCCGCGATTTCGGAAGTGTTCGTGAGTCCGCGATTTCGCGAGTGTTTGCGAGTCCGCGATTTCGCGGGTGTTCGCGAGTCCGCGATTTCGCGAGTCCGTGATTTCCCGAGTGTTCGCGAGTCCGCGATTTCGGGAGTGTTCGCGAGTCCGCGATTTCCCGAGTCCGCGATTTCGCGAGTCCGCTATTTCGCGAGTGTTCGCGAGTCCGCGATTTCGGGAGTCTTCGCGAGTCCGCGATTTCGCGGATGTTCGCGAGTCCGCGAATTCGGGAGTGTTCGCGATTCCGCGATTTCGCGAGTGTTCGCGAGTCCGCGATTTCGGGAGTTTTCGCGAGTCCGCGATTTCGCGAGTGTTTGCGAGTCCGCGATTTCGCGGGTGTTCGCGAGTCCGCGATTTCGCGGGTGTTCGCGAGTCCGCGATTTCGCGAGTGTTCGCGAGTCCGCGATTTTGCGAGTCCGTGATTTCCCGAGTGTTCGCGAGTCCGCGATTTCGCGATTGTTCGCGAGTCCGCGATTTCGGGAGTGTTCGCGAGTCCGCGATTTCGCGGGTGTTCGCGAGTCCGTGATTTCCCGAGTGTTCGCGAGTCCGCGATTTCGGGAGTTTTCGCGAGTCCGCGATTTCGGGAGTTTTCGCGAGTCCGTTATTTCGCGAGTGTTCCCAAGTCCGCGATTTCGCGGGTGTTCCCGAGTCCGCGATTTCGCGAGTGTTCGCGAGTCCGCGATTTCAGGAGTGTTCGCGAGTCCGCGATTTCGCGGATGTTCGCGAGTCCGCGATTTCGCGAGTGTTCGCGAATCCGCGATTTCGCGAGTTTTCGCGAGTCCGCGATTTCGCGAGTGTTTGCGAGTCCGCGATTTCGCGGGTGTTCGCGAGTCCGCGATTTCGCGGGTGTTCGCGAGTCCGCGATTTCGCGAGTGTTCGCGAGTCCGCGATTTTGCGAGTCCGTGATTTCCCGAGTGTTCGCGAGTCCGCGATTTCGCGATTGTTCGCGAGTCCGCGATTTCGGGAGTGTTCGCGAGTCCGCGATTTCGCGGGTGTTCGCGAGTCCGTGATTTCCCGAGTGTTCGCGAGTCCGCGATTTCGGGAGTTTTCGCGAGTCCGCGATTTCGGGAGTTTTCGCGAGTCCGTTATTTCGCGAGTGTTCCCAAGTCCGCGATTTCGCGGGTGTTCCCGAGTCCGCGATTTCGCGAGTGTTCGCGAGTCCGCGATTTCAGGAGTGTTCGCGAGTCCGCGATTTCGCGGATGTTCGCGAGTCCGCGATTTCGCGAGTGTTCGCGAATCCGCGATTTCGCGAGTGTTCGCGAGTCCGCGATTTCGCGAGTGTTCGCGAGTCCGCGATTTCGGGAGTTTTCGCGAGTCCGCGATTTCGCGAGTCCGTGATTTCGGGAGTGTTCGCGAGTCCGCGAATTCGGGAGTGTTCGCGATTCCGCGATTTCGCGATTCCGCGATTTCGCGAGTCCGCGATTTCGCGAGTCCGCGATTTCGCGAGTGTTCGCGAGTCCGCGATTTCGCGAGTGTTCGCGAGTCCGCGATTTCGGGAGTGTTCGCGAGTACGCGATTTCGCGAGTGTTTGCGAGTACGCGAGTCCGCGATTGTTTGCGAGTCCGTTATTTCGCGAGTGTTCCCAAGTCCGCGATTTCGCGGGTGTTCGCGAGTCCGCGATTTCGCGGGTGTTCGCGAGTCCGCGATTTCGGGAGTGTTCGCGATTCCGCGATTTCGCGATTCCGCGATTTCGCGAGTCCGCGATTTCGCGAGTCCGCGATTTCGCGAGTGTTCGCGAGTCCGCGATTTCGGGAGTGTTCGCGAGTCCGCGATTTCGCGAGTGTTCGCGAGTCCGCCATTTCGCGGGTGTTCGCGAGTCCGCGATTTCGCGAGTGTTCGCGAGTCCGCGATTTCGGGAGTGTTCGCGAGTACGCGATTTCGCGAGTGTTTGCGAGTACGCGAGTCCGCGATTGTTCGCGAGTCCGTTATTTCGCGAGTGTTCCCAAGTCCGCGATTTCGCGGGTGTTCGCGAGTCCGCGATTTCGCGTGTGTTCGCGAGTCCGCGATTTCGGGAGTGTTCGCGAGTCCGCGATTTCGCGAGTGTTCGCGAGTCCGCGATTTCGCGAGTGTTCGCGAGTCCGCGATTTCGCGAGTGTTCGCGAGTCCGCGATTTCGCGAGTGTTTGCGAGTACGCGAGTCCGCGATTTTTCGCGAGTACGCGATTTCGCGAGTCCGTGATTTCGGGAGTGTTCGCGAGTCCGCGATTTCGCCCGTGTTCGCGAGTCCGCGATTTCGGGAGTGTTCGCGAGTCCGCGATTTCGCGAGTGTTCGCGAGTCCGCCATTTCGCGGGTGTTCGCGAGTCCGCGATTTCGCGAGTGTTCGCGAGTCCGCGAATTTCGGGAGTGTTCGCGAGTCCGCGATTTCGCGAGTGTTCGCGAGTCCGCGATTTCGCGAGTGTTCGCGAGTACGCGATTTCGCGAGTGTTTGCGAGTACGCGAGTCCGCGATTTCGGGAGTGTTCGCGAGTCCGCGATTTCGGGAGTGTTCGCGAGTCCGCGATTTCGCGAGTGTTTGCGAGTACGCGAGTCCGCGATTTCGGGAGTTTTCGCGAGTCCGCGATTTCGGGAGTCCGCGATTTCGCGAGTGTTCGCGAATCCGCGATTTCGCGAGTGTTCGCGAGTCCGCGATTTCGCGAGTGTTCGCGAGTCCGCGATTTCGGGAGTTTTCGCGAGTCCGCGATTTCGCGAGTCCGTGATTTCGGGAGTGTTCGCGAGTCCGCGATTTCGCGAGTCCGTGATTTCCCGAGTGCTCGCGAGTCCGCGATTTCGCGATTTTTCGCGAGTCCGCGATTTCGGGAGTGTTCGCGAGTCCGCGATTTCGCGAGTGTTTGCGAGTACGCGAGTCCGCGATTTCGGGAGTTTTCGCGAGTCCGCGATTTCATGAGTCCGCGATTTCGCGAGTGTTCGCGAGTCCGCGATTTCGGGAGTGTTCGCGAGTCCGCGATTTCGCGAGTGTTTGCGAGTACGCGAGTCCGCGATTTCGGGAGTGTTCGCGAGTCCGCGATTTCGGGAGTGTTCGCGAGTCCGCGATTTCGCGAGTCCGTGATTTCCCGAGTGTTCGCGAGTCCGCGATTTCGCGATTTTTCGCGAGTCCGCGAATTCGGTAGTGTTCGCGAGTCCGCGATTTCGCGAGTGTTTGCGAGTACGCGAGTCCGCGATTTCGGGAGTTTTCGCGAGTCCGCGATTTCGGGAGTCCGCGATTTCGCGAGTGATCGCGAATCCGCGATTTCGTGGGTGTTCGCGAGTCCGCGATTTCGGGAGTGTTTGCGAGTACGCGAGTCCGCGATTTCGCGAGTGTTTGCGAGTCCGCGATTTCGCGATTGTTCGCGAGTCCGCGATTTCGGGAGTGTTCGCTAGTCCGCGATTTCGCGAGTGTTCGCGAATCCGCGATTTCGCGGGTGTTCGCGAGTCCGCGATTTCGGGAGTATTCGCGAGTCCGCAATTTCGCGAGTGTTTGCGATCCGCGATTTCGCCTGTGTTCGCGAGTCCGCCATTTCGGAAGTGTTCGCGAGTCCGCGATTTCGCGGGTGTTCGCGATTTCGCGGGTGTTCGCGAGTCCGCGATTTCGCGGGTGTTCGCGAGTCCGCGATTTCGATAGTGTTCGCGAGTCCGCGATTTCGCGAGTGTTCGCGAGTCCGCGATTTAGGGAGTGTTCGCGAGTCCGCGATTTCGCGAGTGTTCGCGAGTCCGCGATTTCGGGAGTGTTCGCGAGTCCGTTATTTCGCGAGTGTTCGCGAGTCCGCGATTTCGCGAGTGTTCGCGAGTCCGCGATTTCGGGAGTGTTCGCGAGTCCGTTATTTCGCGAGTGTTCACAAGTCCGCGATTTCGCGGATGTTCGCGAGTCCGCGATTTCGCGATTGTTCGCGAGTCCGCGATTTCGGGATGTTCGCGAGTCCGCGATTTCGCGAGTGTTTGCGAGTCCGCGATTTCGCCTGTGTTCGCGAGTCCGCGATTTCGGGAGTGTTCGCGAGTCCGCGATTTCGCGAGTGTTTGCGAGTACGCGAGTCCGCGATTTCGGGAGTTTTCGCGAGTCCGCGATTTCGGGAGTGTTCGCGAGTCCGCGATTTCGCGAGTGTTTGAGAGTCCGCGATTTCGCCTGTGTTCGCGAGACCGCGATTTCGGGAGTGTTCGCGAGTCCGCGATTTCGCGATTGTTCGCGAGTCCGCGATTTCGGGAGTTTTCGCGAGTCCGCGATTTCGCGAGTGTTTGCGAGTCCGCGATTTCGCGATTGTTCGCCAGTCTGCGATTTCGGGAGTGTTCGCGAGTCCGCGATTTCGCGAGTGTTCGCGAATCCGCGATTTCGCGGGTGTTCGCGAGTCCGCGATTTCGGGAGTATTCGCGAGTCCGCAATTTCGCGAGTGTTTGCGAGTCCGCGATTTCGCCTGTGTTCGCGAGTCCGCGATTTCGGAAGTGTTCGCGAGTCCGCGGGTGTTCGCGAGTCCGCGATTTCGCGGGTGTTCGCGAGTCCGCGATTTCGCGAGTCCGTGATTTCCCGAGTGTTCGCGAGTCCGCGATTTCGCGATTGTTCGCGAGTCCGTTATTTCGCGAGTGTTCCCAAGTCCGCGATTTCGCGGGTGTTCGCGAGTCCGCGATTTCGCGGGTGTTCGCGAGTCCGCGATTTCGGGAGTGTTCGCGAGTCCGCGATTTCGGGAGTGTTCGCGAGTCCGCGATTTCGGGAGTTTTCGCGAGTCCGCGATTTCGCGAGTCCGTGATTTCGGGAGTGTTCGCGAGTCCGCGAATTCGGGAGTGTTCGCGATTCCGCGATTTCGCGAGTCCGCGATTTCGCGAGTGTTCGCGAGTCCGCGATTTCGTGAGTCCGCGATTTCGCGAGTGTTCGCGAGACCGCGATTTCGCTGGTGTTCGCGAGTCCGCGATTTCGCGAGTGTTTGCGAGTCCGCGATATCGCGATTGTTCGCGAGTCCGGAAGTGTTCGCGATTCCGCGATTTCGGGGGTGTTCGCGAGTCCGCGATTTCGCGGGTGTTCGCGAGTCCGCGTTTTCGCGAGTGTTCGCGAGTCCGTGATTTCGGGAGTCTTCGCGAGTCCGCGATTTCGCGGATGTTCGCGATTCCGCGATTTCGCCTGTGTTCGCGAGTCCGCGATTTCGGAAGTGTTCGCGATTCCGCGATTTCGCGGGTGTTCGCGAGTCCGCGATTTCGCGGGTGTTCGCGAGTCCGCGTTTTCGCGAGTGTTCGCGAGTCCGCGATTTCGCGAGTCCGTGATTTCCCGAGTGTTCGCGAGTCCGCGATTTCGCGAGTTTTCGCGAGTCCGCGATTTCGCGAGTGTTCGCGAGTCCGTTATTTCGCGAGTGTTCCCAAGTCCGCGATTTCGCGGGTGTTCGCGAGTCCGCGATTTCGCGAGTGTTCGCGAGTCCGCGATTTCAGGAGTGTTCGCGAGTCCGCGATTTCGGGAGTGTTCGCGAGTCCGCGATTTCGCGAGTCCGCGATTTCGGGAGTGTTCGCGAGTCCGCGATTTCGCGAGTCCGCTATTTCGCGAGTGTTCGCGAGTCCGCGATTTCGCGGGTGTTCGCGAGTCCGCGATTTCGCGAGAGTCTGCGATTCCGCGATTTCGCCTGTGTTCGCGAGTCCGCGATTTCGGAAGTGTTCGTGAGTCCGCGATTTCGCGAGTGTTTGCGAGTCCGCGATTTCGCGGGTGTTCGCGAGTCCGCGATTTCGCGAGTCCGTGATTTCCCGAGTGTTCGCGAGTCCGCGATTTCGGGAGTGTTCGCGAGTCCGCGATTTCCCGAGTCCGCGATTTCGCGAGTCCGCTATTTCGCGAGTGTTCGCGAGTCCGCGATTTCGGGAGTCTTCGCGAGTCCGCGATTTCGCGGATGTTCGCGAGTCCGCGAATTCGGGAGTGTTCGCGATTCCGCGATTTCGCGAGTGTTCGCGAGTCCGCGATTTCGGGAGTTTTCGCGAGTCCGCGATTTCGCGAGTGTTTGCGAGTCCGCGATTTCGCGGGTGTTCGCGAGTCCGCGATTTCGCGGGTGTTCGCGAGTCCGCGATTTCGCGAGTGTTCGCGAGTCCGCGATTTTGCGAGTCCGTGATTTCCCGAGTGTTCGCGAGTCCGCGATTTCGCGATTGTTCGCGAGTCCGCGATTTCGGGAGTGTTCGCGAGTCCGCGATTTCGCGGGTGTTCGCGAGTCCGTGATTTCCCGAGTGTTCGCGAGTCCGCGATTTCGGGAGTTTTCGCGAGTCCGCGATTTCGGGAGTTTTCGCGAGTCCGTTATTTCGCGAGTGTTCCCAAGTCCGCGATTTCGCGGGTGTTCCCGAGTCCGCGATTTCGCGAGTGTTCGCGAGTCCGCGATTTCAGGAGTGTTCGCGAGTCCGCGATTTCGCGGATGTTCGCGAGTCCGCGATTTCGGGAGTTTTCGCGAGTCCGCGATTTCGCGGGTGTTCGCGAGTACGCGATTTCGCGAGTCCGTGATTTCCCGAGTGTTCGCGAGTCCGCGATTTCGGGAGTTTTCGCGAGTCCGCGATTTCGGGAGTTTTCGCGAGTCCGTTATTTCGCGAGTGTTCCCAAGTCCGCGATTTCGCGGGTGTTCCCGAGTCCGCGATATCGCGAGTGTTCGCGAGTCCGCGATTTCAGGAGTGTTCGCGAGTCCGCGATTTCGGGAGTGTTTGCGAGTCCGCGATTTCGGTAGTGTTTGCGAGTCCGCGATTTCGCGAGTCCGTGATTTCGGGAGTCTTCGCGAGTCCGCGATTTCGCGGATGTTCGCGAGTCCGCGATTTCGGGAGTGTTCGCGAGTCCGCGATTTCGGGAGTATTCGCGAGTCCGCAATTTCGCGAGTGTTTGCGAGTCCACGATTTCGCCTGTGTTCGCGAGTCCGCGATTTCGGAAGTGTTCGCGATTCCGCGATTTCGCGGGTGTTCGCGAGTCCGCGATTTCGCGGGTTTTCGCGAGTCCGCGATTTCGCGAGTGTTCCCAAGTCCGCGATTTCGCGGGTGTTCGCGAGTCCGCGATTTCGCGAGTGTTCGCGAGTCCGCGATTTCAGGAGTGTTCGCGAGTCCGCGATTTCGGGAGTGTTCGCGAGTCCGCGATTTCGCGAGTCCGCGATTTCGCGAGTGTTCGCAAGTCCGCGATTTCGCGAGTGTTTGCGAGTCCGCGATTTCGCGAGTGTTTGCGATTCCGCGTTTTCGCCTGTGTTCGCGAATCCGCCATTTCGCGGGTGTTCGCGAGTCCGCGATTTCGGGAGTATTCGCGAGTCCGCAATTTCGCGAGTGTTTGCGATCCGCGATTTCGCCTGTGTTCGCGAGTCCGCGATTTCGGAAGTGTTCGCGAGTCCGCGATTTCGCGGGTGTTCGCGATTTCGCGGGTGTTCGCGAGTCCGCGATTTCGCGGGTGTTCGCGAGTCCGCGATTTCGATAGTGTTCGCGAGTCCGCGATTTCGCGGGTGTTCACGAGTCCGCGATTTCGCGAGTGTTCGCGAGTCCGCGATTTCGGGAGTGTTCGCGAGTCCGCGATTTCGCGAGTGTTCGCGAGTCCGCGATTTCGCGATTTTTCGCGAGTCCGCGATTTCGGGAGTGTTCGCGAGTCCGCGATTTCGATAGTGTTCGCGAGTCCGCGATTTCGCGAATGTTCGCGAGTCCGCGATTAGGGGAGTGTTCGCGAGTCCGCGATTTCGGGAGTGTTCGCGAGTCCGCGATTTCGCGAGTGTTCGCGAGTCCGCGATTTCGCGAGTGTTCGCGAGTCCGCGATTTCGCGAGTCCGTGATTTCCCGAGTGTTCGCGAGTCCGCGATTTCGCGATTTTTCGCGAGTCCGCGATTTCGGGAGTGTTCGCGAGTCCGCGATTTCGCGAATGTTTGCGAGTACGCGAGTCCGCGATTTCGGGAGTTTTCGCCAGTCCGCGATTTCGGGAGTCCGCGATTTCGCGAGTGTTCGCGAATCCGCGATTTCGTGGGTGTTCGCGAGTCCGCGATTTCGGGAGTTTTTGCGAGTACGCGAGTCCGCGAGTTCGGGAGTGTTCGCGAGTCCGCTATTTCGGGAGTGTTCGCGAGTCCGCGATTTCGGGAGTGTTCGCGAGTCCGCGATTTCGCGAGTCCGTGATTTCCCGAGTGTTCGCGAGTCCGCGATTTCGCGATTTTTCGCGAGTCCGCGATTTCGGGAGTGTTCGCGAGTCCGCGATTTCGCGAGTGTTTGCGAGTACGCGAGTCCGCGATTTCGGGAGTTTTCGCGAGTCCGCGATTTCGGGAGTCCGCGATTTCGCGAGTGTTCGCTAATCCGCGATTTCGCGAGTGTTCGCGAGTCCGCGATTTCGCGAGTGTTTGCGAGTACGCGAGTCCGCGATTTCGGGAGTGTTCGCGAGTCCGCGATTAAGGGAGTGTTCGCGAGTCCGCGATTTCGCGAATGTTTGCGAGTACGCGAGTCCGCGAATTCGGGAGTTTTCGCCAGTCCGCGATTTCGGGAGTCCGCGATTTCGCGAGTGTTCGCGAATCCGCGATTTCGCGAGTGTTCGCGAGTCCGCGATTTCGCGAGTGTTTGCGAGTACGCGAGTCCGCGATTTCGGGAGTGTTCGCGAGTCCGCGATTTCGGGAGTGTTCGCGAGTCCGCGATTTCGCGAGTCCGTGATTTCCCGCGTGTTCGCGAGTCCGCGATTTCGCGATTTTTCGCGAGTCCGCGATTTCGGGAGTGTTCGCGAGTCCGCGATTTCGCGAGTGTTTGCGAGTACGCGAGTCCGCGATTTCGGGAGTTTTCGCCAGTCCGCGATTTCGGGAGTCCGCGATTTCGCGAGTGTTCGCGAATCCGCGATTTCGTGGGTGTTCGCGAGTCCGCGATTTCGGGCGTTTTTGCGAGTACGCGAGTCCGCGATTTCGGGAGTGTTCGCGAGTCCGCGATTTCGCGAGTGTTCGCGAGTCCGCGATTTCGGGAGTGTTCGCGAGTCCGCGATTTCGGGAGTGTTCGCGAGTCCGCGATTTCGCGAGTGTTCGCCAATCCGCGATTTCGCCTGTGTTCGCGAGTCCGCGATTTCGGAAGTGTTCGCGAGTCCGCCATTTCGCGAGTGTTTGCGAGTACGCGAGTCCGCGATTTCGGGAGTTTTCGCGAGTTTGCGATTTCGGGAGTGTTCGCGAGTCCGCGATTTTGCGGGTTGTCGCGAGTCCGCGATTTCGGGAGTGTTCGCGAGTCCGCGATTTCGCGAGTCCGCGATTTCGCGAGAGTTCGCGAGTCCTCGATTTCGCGGGTGTTCGCGTGTCCGCGATTTCGCGAGTGTTTGCGAGTCCGCGATTTCGCGATTGTTCGCGAGTCCGCGATTTCGCGGGTTGTCGCGACTCCGCGATTTCGGGAGTGTTCGCGAGTCCGCGATTTCGCGAGGTTCGCGAGTCCGCGATTTCGCGAGTGTTCACAAGTCCGCGGTTTCGCGGGTGTTCGCGAGTCCGCGATTTCGGTAGTGTTTGCGAGTCCGCGATTTCGCGAGTCCGTGATTTCGGGAGTCTTCGCGAGTCCGCGATTTCGCGGATGTTCGCGAGTCCGCGAATTCGGGAGTGTTCGCGATTCCGCGATTTCGCGGGTCCGCGATTTCGCGAGTGTTCGCGAGTCCGCGATTTCGGGAGTATTCGCGAGTCCGCAATTTCGCGAGTGTTTGCGAGTCCGCGATTTCGCCTGTGTTCGCGAGTCCGCGATTTCGGAAGTGTTCGCGAGTCCTCGATTTCGCGGGTGTTCGCGAGTCCGCGATTTCGCGGGTGTTCGCGAGTCCGCGATTTCGCGGGTGTTCGCGAGTCCGCGATTTCGCGAGTCCGTGATTTCCCGAGTGTTCGCGAGTCCGCGATTTCGCGATTGTTCGCGAGTCCGTTATTTCGCGAGTGTTCCCAAGTCCGCGATTTCGCGGGTGTTCGCGAGTCCGCGAATTCGCGGGTGTTCGCGAGTCCGCGATTTCGGGAGTGTTCGCGAGTCCGCGATTTCGCGAGTGTTCGCGATTCCGCGATTTCGCGAGTGTTTGCGAGTACGCGAGTCCGCGATTTCGGGAGTGTTCGCGAGTCCGCGATGTCGGGAGTTTTCGCGAGTCCGTGATTTCGGGAGTGTTCGCGAGTCCGCGAATTCGGGAGTGTTCGCGATTCCGCGATTTCGCGATTCCGCGATTTCGCGAGTCCGCGATTTCGCGAGTTTTCGCGAGTCCGCGATTTCGGGAGTGTTCGCGAGTCCGCGATTTCGCGAGTGTTCGCGAGTCCGCCATTTCGCGGGTGTTCTCGAGTCCGCGATTTCGCGAGTGTTCGCGAGTCCGCGATTTCGGGAGTGTTCGCGAGTCCGTTATTTCGCGAGTGTTCCCAAGTCCGCGATTTCGCGGGTGTTCGCGAGTCCGCGATTTCGCGAGTGTTCGCGAGTCCGCGATTTCGCGAGTGTTCGCGAGTCCGCGATTTCGGGAGTTTTCGCGAGTCCGCGATTTCGCGAGTCCGTGATTTCGGGAGTGTTCGCGAGTCCGCGATTTCGCGAGTCCGTGATTTCCCGAGTGCTCGCGAGTCCGCGATTTCGCGATTTTTCGCGAGTCCGCGATTTCGGGAGTGTTCGCGAGTCCGCGATTTCGCGAGTGTTTGCGAGTACGCGAGTCCGCGATTTCGGGAGTTTTCGCGAGTCCGCGATTTCATGAGTCCGCGATTTCGCGAGTGTTCGCGAGTCCGCGATTTCGGGAGTGTTCGCGAGTCCGCGATTTCGCGAGTGTTCGCGAGTCCGAGATTTCGCGAGTGTTTGCGAGTACGCGAGTCCGCGATTTGGGGAGTGTTCGCGAGTCCGCGATTTCGCGAGTCCGTGATTTCCCGAGTGTTCGCGAGTCCGCGATTTCGCGATTTTTCGCGAGTCCGCGAATTCGGTAGTGTTCGCGAGTCCGCGATTTCGCGAGTGTTTGCGAGTACGCGAGTCCGCGATTTCGGGAGTTTTCGCGAGTCCGCGATTTCGGGAGTCCGCGATTTCGCGAGTGATCGCGAATCCGCGATTTCGTGGGTGTTTGCGAGTCCGCAATTTCGCGAGTGTTTGCGATCCGCGATTTCGCCTGTGTTCGCGAGTCCGCGATTTCGGAAGTGTTCGCGAGTCCGCGATTTCGCGGGTGTTCGCGATTTCGCGGGTGTTCGCGAGTCCGCGATTTCGCGGGTGTTCGCGAGTCCGCGATTTCGATAGTGTTCGCGAGTCCGCGATTTCGCGAGTGTTCGCGAGTCCGCGATTTCGGGAGTATTCGCGAGTCCGCAATTTCGCGAGTGTTTGCGATCCGCGATTTCGCCTGTGTTCGCGAGTCCGCGATTTCGGAAGTGTTCGCGAGTCCGCGATTTCGCGGGTGTTCGCGATTTCGCGGGTGTTCGCGAGTCCGCGATTTCGCGGGTGTTCGCGAGTCCGCGATTTCGATAGTGTTCGCGAGTCCGCGATTTCGCGAGTGTTCGCGAGTCCGCGATTTCGCGAGTCCGTGATTTCCCGAGTGTTCGCGAGACCGCGATTTCGCGATTTTTCGCCAGTCCGCGATTTCGGGAGTGTTCGCGAGTCCGCGATTTCGCGAATGTTTGCGAGTACGCGAGTCCGCGATTTCGGGAGTTTTCGCCAGTCCGCGATTTCGGGAGTCCGCGATTTCGCGAGTGTTCGCGAATCCGCGATTTCGTGGGTGTTCGCGAGTCCGCGATTTCAGGAGTTTTTGCGAGTACGCGAGTCCGCGATTTCGGGAGTGTTCGCGAGTCCGCGATTTCGGGAGTGTTCGCGAGTCCGCGATTTCGGGAGTGTTCGCGAGTCCGCGATTTCGCGAGTGTTTGCGAGTCCGCGATATCGCGATTGTTCGCGAGTCCGCGATTTCGGGATGTTCGCGAATCCGCGATTTCGCGAGTCCGCGATTTCGCGAGTGTTCGCGAGTCCGCGATTTCGTGAGTCCGCGATTTCGCGAGTGTTCGCGAGACCGCGATTTCGCTGGTGTTCGCGAGTCCGCGATTTCGCGAGTGTTTGCGAGTCCGCGATATCGCGATTGTTCGCGAGTCCACGATTTCGGGATGTTCGCGAATCCGCGATTTCGCGAGTGTTTGCGAGTCCGCGATTTCGCCTGTGTTCGCGAGTCCGCTATTTCGGGAGTGTTCGCGAGTCCGCGATTTCGCGATTGTTCGCGAGTCCGCGATTTAGGGAGTGTTCGCGAGTCCGCGATTTCGCGAGTGTTCGCGAGTCCGCGATTTCGGGAGCGTTCGCGAGTCCGTTATTTCGCGAGTGTTCGCGAGTCCGCGATTTCGCGAGTTTTCGCGAGTCCGCGATTTCGGGAGTGTTCGCGAGTCCGTTATTTCGCGAGTGTTCACAAGTCCGCGATTTCGCGGATGTTCGCGAGTTCGCGATTTCGCGATTGTTCGCGAGTCCGCGATTTCGGGATGTTCGCGAGTGTTTGCGAGTCCGCGATTTCGCCTGTGTTCGCGAGTCCGCGATTTCGGGAGTGTTCGCGAGTCCGCGATTTCGCGAGTGTTTGCGAGTACGCGAGTCCGCGATTTCGGGAGTTTTCGCGAGTCCGCGATTTCGGGAGTGTTCGCGAGTCCCCGATTTCGCGAGTGTTTGAGAGTCCGCGATTTCGCCTGTGTTCGCGAGACCGCGATTTCGGGAGTGTTCGCGAGTCCGCGATTTCGCGATTGTTCGCGAGTCCGCGATTTCGGGAGTTTTCGCGAGTCCGCGATTTCGCGAGTGTTTGCGAGTCCGCGATTTCGCGATTGTTCGCCAGTCTGCGATTTCGGGAGTGTTCGCGAGTCCGCGATTTCGCGAGTGTTCGCGAATCCGCGATTTCGCGGGTGTTCGCGAGTCCGCGATTTCGGGAGTATTCGCCAGTCCGCAATTTCGCGAGTGTTTGCGAGTCCGCGATTTCGCCTGTGTTCGCGAGTCCGCGATTTCGGAAGTGTTCGCGAGTCCGCGGGTGTTCGCGAGTCCGCGATTTCGCGGGTGTTCGCGAGTCCGCGATTTCGCGAGTCCGTGATTTCCCGAGTGTTCGCGAGTCCGCGATTTCGCGATTGTTCGCGAGTCCGTTATTTCGCGAGTGTTCCCAAGTCCGCGATTTCGCGGGTGTTCGCGAGTCAGCGATTTCGCGGGTGTTCGCGAGTCCGCGATTTCGGGAGTGTTCGCGAGTCCGCGATTTCGGGAGTGTTCGCGAGTCCGCGATTTCGGGAGTTTTCGCGAGTCCGCGATTTCGCGAGTCCGTGATTTCTGGAGTGTTCGCGAGTCCGCGAATTCGGGAGTGTTCGCGATTCCGCGATTTCGCGAGTCCGCGATTTCGCGAGTGTTCGCGAGTCCGCGATTTCGTGAGTCCGCGATTTCGCGAGTGTTCGCGAGACCGCGATTTCGCTGGTGTTCGCGAGTCCGCGATTTCGCGAGTGTTTGCGAGTCCGCGATATCGCGATTGTTCGCGAGTCCGCGATTTCGGGATGTTCGCGAATCCGCGATTTCGCGAGTGTACGCGAATCCGCGATTTCGAGGGTTTTCGCGAGTCCGCGATTTCGGGAGTATTCGCGAGTCCGCGATTTCGCGAGTGTTTGCGAGTACGCGAGTCCGCGATTTCGGGAGTTTTCGCGAGTCCGCGATTTCGGGAGTCCGTGATTTCGCGAGTGTTCGCGAATCCGCGATTTCGTGGGTGTTCGCGAGTCCGCGATTTCGGGAGTGTTTGCGAGTACGCGAGTCCGCGATTTCGCGAGTGTTTGCGAGTCCGCGATTTCGCGATTGTTCGCGAGTCCGCGATTTCGCCATTGTTCGCGAGTCCGTTATTTCGCGAGTGTTCCCAAGTCCGCGATTTCGCGAGTGTTCGCGAGTCCGCGATTTCGCGAGTGTTTGCGAGTACGCGAGTCCGCGATTTCGGGAGTGTTCGCGAGTCCGCGATTTCGGGAGTTTTCGCGAGTCCGCGATTTCGCGAGTCCGTGATTTCGGGAGTGTTCGCGAGTCCGCGAATTCGGGAGTGTTCGCCATTCCGCGATTTCGCGAGTGTTCGCGAGTCCGCGATTTCGGGAGTGTTCGCGAGTCCGCGATTTCGGGAGTATTCGCGAGTCCGCGATTTTGCGAGTGTTCACAAGTCCGCGATTTCGCGGGTGTTCGCGAGTCCGCGATTTCGGTAGTGTTTGCGAGTCCGCGATTTCGCGAGTGGTCACAAGTCCGCGATTTCGCGGGTGTTCGCGAGTCCGCGATTTCGGTAGTGTTTGCGAGTCCGCGATTTCGCGAGTCCGCGATTTCGCGAGTGTTCGCGAGTCCGCGATTTCGTGAGTCCGCGATTTCGCGAGTGTTCGCGAGACCGCGATTTCGCTGGTGTTCGCGAGTCCGCGATTTCGCGAGTGTTTGCGAGTCCGCGATATCGCGATTGTTCGCGAGTCCACGATTTCGGGATGTTCGCGAATCCGCGATTTCGCGAGTGTTTGCGAGTCCGCGATTTCGCCTGTGTTCGCGAGTCCGCTATTTCGGGAGTGTTCGCGAGTCCGCGATTTCGCGATTGTTCGCGAGTCCGCGATTTAGGGAGTGTTCGCGAGTCCGCGATTTCGCGAGTGTTCGCGAGTCCGCGATTTCGGGAGCGTTCGCGAGTCCGTTATTTCGCGAGTGTTCGCGAGTCCGCGATTTCGCGAGTTTTCGCGAGTCCGCGATTTCGGGAGTGTTCGCGAGTCCGTTATTTCGCGAGTGTTCACAAGTCCGCGATTTCGCGGATGTTCGCGAGTTCGCGATTTCGCGATTGTTCGCGAGTCCGCGATTTCGGGATGTTCGCGAGTGTTTGCGAGTCCGCGATTTCGCCTGTGTTCGCGAGTCCGCGATTTCGGGAGTGTTCGCGAGTCCGCGATTTCGCGAGTGTTTGCGAGTACGCGAGTCCGCGATTTCGGGAGTTTTCGCGAGTCCGCGATTTCGGGAGTGTTCGCGAGTCCCCGATTTCGCGAGTGTTTGAGAGTCCGCGATTTCGCCTGTGTTCGCGAGACCGCGATTTCGGGAGTGTTCGCGAGTCCGCGATTTCGCGATTGTTCGCGAGTCCGCGATTTCGGGAGTTTTCGCGAGTCCGCGATTTCGCGAGTGTTTGCGAGTCCGCGATTTCGCGATTGTTCGCCAGTCTGCGATTTCGGGAGTGTTCGCGAGTCCGCGATTTCGCGAGTGTTCGCGAATCCGCGATTTCGCGGGTGTTCGCGAGTCCGCGATTTCGGGAGTATTCGCCAGTCCGCAATTTCGCGAGTGTTTGCGAGTCCGCGATTTCGCCTGTGTTCGCGAGTCCGCGATTTCGGAAGTGTTCGCGAGTCCGCGGGTGTTCGCGAGTCCGCGATTTCGCGGGTGTTCGCGAGTCCGCGATTTCGCGAGTCCGTGATTTCCCGAGTGTTCGCGAGTCCGCGATTTCGCGATTGTTCGCGAGTCCGTTATTTCGCGAGTGTTCCCAAGTCCGCGATTTCGCGGGTGTTCGCGAGTCCGCGATTTCGCGGGTGTTCGCGAGTCCGCGATTTCGGGAGTGTTCGCGAGTCCGCGATTTCGGGAGTGTTCGCGAGTCCGCGATTTCGGGAGTTTTCGCGAGTCCGCGATTCCGCGAGTCCGTGATTTCGGGAGTGTTCGCGAGTCCGCGAATTCGGGAGTGTTCGCGATTCCGCGATTTCGCGATTCCGCGATTTCGCGAGTCCGCGATTTCGCGAGTGTTCGCGAGTCCGCGATTTCGTGAGTCCGCGATTTCGCGAGTGTTCGCGAGACCGCGATTTCGCTGGTGTTCGCGAGTCCGCGATTTCGCGAGTGTTTGCGAGTCCGCGATATCGCGATTGTTCGCGAGTCCGCGATTTCGGGATGTTCGCGAATCCGCGATTTCGCGAGTGTACGCGAATCCGCGATTTCGAGGGTTTTCGCGAGTCCGCGATTTCGGGAGTATTCGCGAGTCCGCGATTTCGCGAGTGTTTGCGAGTACGCGAGTCCGCGATTTCGGGAGTTTTCGCGAGTCCGCGATTTCGGGAGTCCGTGATTTCGCGAGTGTTCGCGAATCCGCGATTTCGTGGGTGTTCGCGAGTCCGCGATTTCGGGAGTGTTTGCGAGTACGCGAGTCCGCGATTTCGCGAGTGTTTGCGAGTCCGCGATTTCGCGATTGTTCGCGAGTCCGCGATTTCGCCATTGTTCGCGAGTCCGTTATTTCGCGAGTGTTCCCAAGTCCGCGATTTCGCGAGTGTTCGCGAGTCCGCGATTTCGCGAGTGTTTGCGAGTACGCGAGTCCGCGATTTCGGGAGTGTTCGCGAGTCCGCGATTTCGGGAGTTTTCGCGAGTCCGCGATTTCGCGAGTCCGTGATTTCGGGAGTGTTCGCGAGTCCGCGAATTCGGGAATGTTCGCGATTCCGCGATTTCGCGAGTGTTCGCGAGTCCGCGATTTCGGGAGTGTTCGCGAGTCCGCGATTTCGGGAGTATTCGCGAGTCCGCGATTTTGCGAGTGTTCACAAGTCCGCGATTTCGCGGGTGTTCGCGAGTCCGCGATTTCGGTAGTGTTTGCGAGTCCGCGATTTCGCGAGTGGTCACAAGTCCGCGATTTCGCGGGTGTTCGCGAGTCCGCGATTTCGGTAGTGTTTGCGAGTCCGCGATTTCGCGAGTCCGCGATTTCGCGGATGTTCGCGAGTCCGCGAATTCGGAAGTGTTCGCGATTCTGCGATTTCGCGAGTGTTCGCGAGTCCGCGATTTCGGGAGTGTTCGCGAGTCCGCGATTTCGCGAGTGTTCGCGAGTCCGCGATTTCGCGAGTGTTCACAAGTCCGCGATTTCGCGGGTGTTCGCGAGTCCGCGATTTCGGTAGTGTTTGCGAGTCCCCGATTTCGCGAGTCCGTGATTTCGGGAGTCTTCGCGAGTCCGCGATTTCGCGGATGTTCGCGAGTCCGCGAATTCGGGAGTGTTCGCGAGTCCGCGATTTCGCGGGTTGTCGCGACTCCGCGATTTCGGGAGTGTTCGCGAGTCCGCGATTTTGCGAGTCCGCGATTTCGCGAGTGTTCGCGAGTCCGCGATTTCGCGAGTGTTCACAAGTCCGCGATTTCGCGGGTGTTCGCGAGTCCGCGATTTCGGTAGTGTTTGCGAGTCCGCGATTTCGCGAGTCCGTGATTTCGGGAGTCTTCGCGAGTCCGCGATTTCGCGGATGTTCGCGAGTCCGCGAATTCGGGAGTGTTCGCGAGTCCGTTATTTCGCGAGTGTTCGCGAGTCCGCGATTTCGCGAGTTTTCGCGAGTCCGCGATTTCGGGAGTGTTCGCGAGTCCGTTATTTCGCGAGTGTTCACAAGTCCGCGATTTCGCGGGTGTTCGCGAGTCCGCGATTTCGCGATTGTTCGCGAGTCCGTTATTTCGCGAGTGTTCCCAAGTCCGCGATTTCGCGGGTGTTCGCGAGTCCGCGATTTCGCGGGTGTTCGCGAGTCCGCGATTTCGGGAGTGTTCGCGAGTCCGCGATTTCGGGAGTGTTCGCGAGTCCGCGATTTCGGGAGTTTTCGCGAGTCCGCGATTCCGCGAGTCCGTGATTTCGGGAGTGTTCGCGAGTCCGCGAATTCGGGAGTGTTCGCGATTCCGCGATTTCGCGATTCCGCGATTTCGCGAGTCCGCGATTTCGCGAGTGTTCGCGAGTCCGCGATTTCGTGAGTCCGCGATTTCGCGAGTGTTCGCGAGACCGCGATTTCGCTGGTGTTCGCGAGTCCGCGATTTCGCGAGTGTTTGCGAGTCCGCGATATCGCGATTGTTCGCGAGTCCGCGATTTCGGGATGTTCGCGAATCCGCGATTTCGCGAGTGTACGCGAATCCGCGATTTCGAGGGTTTTCGCGAGTCCGCGATTTCGGGAGTATTCGCGAGTCCGCGATTTCGCGAGTGTTTGCGAGTACGCGAGTCCGCGATTTCGGGAGTTTTCGCGAGTCCGCGATTTCGGGAGTCCGTGATTTCGCGAGTGTTCGCGAATCCGCGATTTCGTGGGTGTTCGCGAGTCCGCGATTTCGGGAGTGTTTGCGAGTACGCGAGTCCGCGATTTCGCGAGTGTTTGCGAGTCCGCGATTTCGCGATTGTTCGCGAGTCCGCGATTTCGCCATTGTTCGCGAGTCCGTTATTTCGCGAGTGTTCCCAAGTCCGCGATTTCGCGAGTGTTCGCGAGTCCGCGATTTCGCGAGTGTTTGCGAGTACGCGAGTCCGCGATTTCGGGAGTGTTCGCGAGTCCGCGATTTCGGGAGTTTTCGCGAGTCCGCGATTTCGCGAGTCCGTGATTTCGGGAGTGTTCGCGAGTCCGCGAATTCGGGAATGTTCGCGATTCCGCGATTTCGCGAGTGTTCGCGAGTCCGCGATTTCGGGAGTGTTCGCGAGTCCGCGATTTCGGGAGTATTCGCGAGTCCGCGATTTTGCGAGTGTTCACAAGTCCGCGATTTCGCGGGTGTTCGCGAGTCCGCGATTTCGGTAGTGTTTGCGAGTCCGCGATTTCGCGAGTGGTCACAAGTCCGCGATTTCGCGGGTGTTCGCGAGTCCGCGATTTCGGTAGTGTTTGCGAGTCCGCGATTTCGCGAGTCCGCGATTTCGCGGATGTTCGCGAGTCCGCGAATTCGGAAGTGTTCGCGATTCTGCGATTTCGCGAGTGTTCGCGAGTCCGCGATTTCGGGAGTGTTCGCGAGTCCGCGATTTCGCGAGTGTTCGCGAGTCCGCGATTTCGCGAGTGTTCACAAGTCCGCGATTTCGCGGGTGTTCGCGAGTCCGCGATTTCGGTAGTGTTTGCGAGTCCCCGATTTCGCGAGTCCGTGATTTCGGGAGTCTTCGCGAGTCCGCGATTTCGCGGATGTTCGCGAGTCCGCGAATTCGGGAGTGTTCGCGAGTCCGCGATTTCGCGGGTTGTCGCGACTCCGCGATTTCGGGAGTGTTCGCGAGTCCGCGATTTTGCGAGTCCGCGATTTCGCGAGTGTTCGCGAGTCCGCGATTTCGCGAGTGTTCACAAGTCCGCGATTTCGCGGGTGTTCGCGAGTCCGCGATTTCGGTAGTGTTTGCGAGTCCGCGATTTCGCGAGTCCGTGATTTCGGGAGTCTTCGCGAGTCCGCGATTTCGCGGATGTTCGCGAGTCCGCGATTTCGCGAGTTTTCGCGAGTCCGCGATTTCGGGAGTGTTCGCGAGTCCGTTATTTCGCGAGTGTTCACAAGTCCGCGATTTCGCGGGTGTTCGCGAGTCCGCGTTTTCGCGAGTGTTCGCGAGTCCGTGATTTCGCGATTGTTCGCGAGTCCGCGATTTCGGGAGTTTTCGCGAGTCCGCGATTTCGCGAGTGTTTGCGAGTCCGCGATTTCGCGATTGTTCGCCAGTCTGCGATTTCGGGAGTGTTCGCGAGTCCGCGATTCCGCGAGTGTTCGCGAATCCGCGATTTCGCGGGTGTTCGCGAGTCCGCGATTTCGGGAGTATTCGCGAGTCCGCAATTTCGCGAGTGTTTGCGAGTCCGCGATTTCGCCTGTGTTCGCGAGTCCGCGATTTCGGAAGTGTTCGCGAGTCCGCGGGTGTTCGCGAGTCCGCGATTTCGCGGGTGTTCGCGAGTCCGCGATTTCGCGAGTCCGTGATTTCCCGAGTGTTCGCGAGTCCGCGATTTCGCGATTGTTCGCGAGTCCGTTATTTCGCGAGTGTTCCCAAGTCCGCGATTTCGCGGGTGTTCGCGAGTCCGCGATTTCGCGGGTGTTCGCGAATCCGCGATTTCGGGAGTGTTCGCGAGTCCGCGATTTCGGGAGTGTTCGCGAGTCCGCGATTTCGGGAGTTTTCGCGAGTCCGCGATTTCGCGAGTCCGTGATTTCGGGAGTGTTCGCGAGTCCGTTATTTCGCGAGTGTTCGCGAGTCCGCGATTTCGCGAGTTTTCGCGAGTCCGCGATTTCGGGAGTGTTCGCGAGTCCGTTATTTCGCGAGTGTTCACAAGTCCGCGATTTCGCGGGTGTTCGCGAGTCCGTGATTTCGCGATTGTTCGCGAGTCCGCGATTTCGGGAGTTTTCGCGAGTCCGCGATTTCGCGAGTGTTTGCGAGTCCGCGATTTCGCGATTGTTCGCCAGTCTGCGATTTCGGGAGTGTTCGCGAGTCCGCGATTCCGCGAGTGTTCGCGAATCCGCGATTTCGCGGGTGTTCGCGAGTCCGCGATTTCGGGAGTATTCGCGAGTCCGCAATTTCGCGAGTGTTTGCGAGTCCGCGATTTCGCCTGTGTTCGCGAGTCCGCGATTTCGGAAGTGTTCGCGAGTCCGCGGGTGTTCGCGAGTCCGCGATTTCGCGGGTGTTCGCGAGTCCGCGATTTCGCGAGTCCGTGATTTCCCGAGTGTTCGCGAGTCCGCGATTTCGCGATTGTTCGCGAGTCCGTTATTTCGCGAGTGTTCCCAAGTCCGCGATTTCGCGGGTGTTCGCGAGTCCGCGATTTCGCGGGTGTTCGCGAATCCGCGATTTCGGGAGTGTTCGCGAGTCCGCGATTTCGGGAGTGTTCGCGAGTCCGCGATTTCGGGAGTTTTCGCGAGTCCGCGATTTCGCGAGTCCGTGATTTCGGGAGTGTTCGCGAGTCCGCGAATTCGGGAGTGTTCGCGATTCCGCGATTTCGCGAGTCCGCGATTTCGCGAGTGTTCGCGAGTCCGCGATTTCGTGAGTCCGCGATTTCGCGAGTGTTCGCGAGACCGCGATTTCGCTGGTGTTCGCGAGTCCGCGATTTCGCGAGTGTTTGCGAGTCCGCGATATCGCGATTGTTCGCGAGTCCACGATTTCGGGATGTTCGCGAATCCGCGATTTCGCGAGTGTTTGCGAGTCCGCGATTTCGCCTGTGTTCGCGAGTCTGCGATTTCGGGAGTGTTCGCGAGTCCGCGATTTCGCGATTGTTCGCGAGTCCGCGATTTAGGGAGTGTTCGCGAGTCCGCGATTTCGCGAGTGTTCGCGAGTCCGCGATTTCGGGAGTGTTCGCGAGTCCGTTATTTCGCGAGTGTTCGCGAGTCCGCGATTTCGGAAGTGTTCGCGAGTCCGCGGGTGTTCGCGAGTCCGCGATTTCGCGGGTGTTCGCGAGTCCGCGATTTCGCGAGTCCGTGATTTCCCGAGTGTTCGCGAGTCCGCGATTTCGCGATTGTTCGCGAGTCCGTTATTTCGCGAGTGTTCCCAAGTCCGCGATTTCGCGGGTGTTCGCGAGTCCGCGATTTCGCGGGTGTTCGCGAATCCGCGATTTCGGGAGTGTTCGCGAGTCCGCGATTTCGGGAGTGTTCGCGAGTCCGCGATTTCGGGAGTTTTCGCGAGTCCGCGATTTCGCGAGTCCGTGATTTCGGGAGTGTTCGCGAGTCCGCGAATTCGGGAGTGTTCGCGATTCCGCGATTTCGCGAGTCCGCGATTTCGCGGGTGTTCGCGAGTCCGCGATTTCGCGGGTGTTCGCGAGTCCGCGATTTCGCGAGTCCGTGATTTCCCGAGTGTTCGCGAGTCCGCGATTTCGCGATTGTTCGCGAGTCCGTTATTTCGCGAGTGTTCCCAAGTCCGCGATTTCGCGGGTGTTCGCGAGTCCGCGATTTCGCGGGTGTTCGCGAATCCGCGATTTCGGGAGTGTTCGCGAGTCCGCGATTTCGGGAGTGTTCGCGAGTCCGCGATTTCGGGAGTTTTCGCGAGTCCGCGATTTCGCGAGTCCGTGATTTCGGGAGTGTTCGCGAGTCCGCGAATTCGGGAGTGTTCGCGATTCCGCGATTTCGCGAGTCCGCGATTTCGCGAGTGTTCGCGAGTCCGCGATTTCGTGAGTCCGCGATTTCGCGAGTGTTCGCGAGACCGCGATTTCGCTGGTGTTCGCGAGTCCGCGATTTCGCGAGTGTTTGCGAGTCCGCGATATCGCGATTGTTCGCGAGTCCACGATTTCGGGATGTTCGCGAATCCGCGATTTCGCGAGTGTTTGCGAGTCCGCGATTTCGCCTGTGTTCGCGAGTCCGCGATTTCGGGAGTGTTCGCGAGTCCGCGATTTCGCGATTGTTCGCGAGTCCGCGATTTAGGGAGTGTTCGCGAGTCCGCGATTTCGCGAGTGTTCGCGAGTCCGCGATTTCGGGAGTGTTCGCGAGTCCGTTATTTCGCGAGTGTTCGCGAGTCCGCGATTTCGCGAGTTTTCGCGAGTCCGCGATTTCGGGAGTGTTCGCGAGTCCGTTATTTCGCGAGTGTTCACAAGTCCGCGATTTCGCGGATGTTCGCGAGTTCGCGATTTCGCGATTGTACGCGAGTCCGCGATTTCGGGATGTTCGCGAGTGTTTGCGAGTCCGCGATTTCGCCTGTGTTCGCGAGTCCGCGATTTCGCGGGTTGTCGCGACTCCGCGATTTCGGGAGTGTTCGCGAGTCCGCGATTTTGCGAGTCCGCGATTTCGCGAGTGTTCGCGAGTCCGCGATTTCGCGAGTGTTCACAAGTCCGCGATTTCGCGGGTGTTCGCGAGTCCGCGATTTCGGTAGTGTTTGCGAGTCCGCGATTTCGCGAGTCCGTGATTTCGGGAGTCTTCGCGAGTCCGCGATTTCGCGGATGTTCGCGAGTCCGCGAATTCGGGAGTGTTCGCGATTCCGCGATTTCGCGAGTGTTTGCGAGTCCGCGATTTCGCCTGTGTTCGCGAGTCCGCGATTTCGGAAGTGTTCGCGATTCTGCGATTTCGCGAGTCCGCGAGTTCGGGAGTTTTCGTGAGTCCGCGATTTCGGGAGTTTTCGCGAGTCCCTTATTTCGCGAGTGTTCCCAAGTCCGCGATTTCGCGGGTGTTCGCGAGTCCGCGATTTCGCGAGTGTTCGCGAGTCCGCGATTTCAGGAGTGTTCGCGAGTCCGCGATTTCGGGAGTGTTTGCGAGTCCGCGATTTCGGTAGTGTTTGCGAGTCCGCGATTTCGCGAGTCCGTGATTTCGGGAGTCTTCGCGAGTCCGCGATTTCGCGGATGTTCGCGAGTCCGCGATTTCGGGAGTGTTCGCGAGTCCGCGATTTCGGGAGTATTCGCGAGTCCGCAATTTCGCGAGTGTTTGCGAGTCCGCGATTTCGCCTGTGTTCGCGATTTCGGAAGTGTTCGCGATTCCGCGATTTCGCGGGTGTTCGCGAGTCCGCGATTTCGCGGGTGTTCGCGAGTCCGCGTTTTCGCGAGTGTTCGCGAGTCCGTGATTTCGCGATTGTTCGCGAGTCCGCGATTTCGGGAGTTTTCGCGAGTCCGCGATTTCGCGAGTGTTTGCGAGTCCGCGATTTCGCGATTGTTCGCCAGTCTGCGATTTCGGGAGTGTTCGCGAGTCCGCGATTTCGCGAGTGTTCGCGAATCCGCGATTTCGCGGGTGTTCGCGAGTCCGCGATTTCGGGAGTATTCGCGAGTCCGCAATTTCGCGAGTGTTTGCGAGTCCGCGATTTCGCCTGTGTTCGCGAGTCCACGATTTCGGAAGTGTTCGCGAGTCCGCGGGTGTTCGCGAGTCCGCGATTTCGCGGGTGTTCGCGAGTCCGCGATTTCGCGAGTCCGTGATTTCCCGAGTGTTCGCGAGTCCGCGATTTCGCGATTGTTCGCGAGTCCGTTATTTCGCGAGTGTTCCCAAGTCCGCGATTTCGCGGGTGTTCGCGAGTCCGCGATTTCGCGGGTGTTCGCGAATCCGCGATTTCGGGAGTGTTCGCGAGTCCGCGATTTCGGGAGTGTTCGCGAGTCCGCGATTTCGGGAGTTTTCGCGAGTCCGCGATTTCGCGAGTCCGTGATTTCGGGAGTGTTCGCGAGTCCGCGAATTCGGGAGTGTTCGCGATTCCGCGATTTCGCGAGTCCGCGATTTCGCGAGTGTTCGCGAGTCCGCGATTTCGTGAGTCCGCGATTTCGCGAGTGTTCGCGAGACCGCGATTTCGCTGGTGTTCGCGAGTCCGCGATTTCGCGAGTGTTTGCGAGTCCGCGATATCGCGATTGTTCGCGAGTCCACGATTTCGGGATGTTCGCGAATCCGCGATTTCGCGAGTGTTTGCGAGTCCGCGATTTCGCCTGTGTTCGCGAGTCCGCGATTTCGGGAGTGTTCGCGAGTCCGCGATTTCGCGATTGTTCGCGAGTCCGCGATTTAGGGAGTGTTCGCGAGTCCGCGATTTCGGGAGTGTTCGCGAGTCCGTTATTTCGCGAGTGTTCGCGAGTCCGCGATTTCGCGAGTTTTCGCGAGTCCGCGATTTCGGGAGTGTTCGCGAGTCCGTTATTTCGCGAGTGTTCACAAGTCCGCGATTTCGCGGATGTTCGCGAGTTCGCGATTTCGCGATTGTTCGCGAGTCCGCGATTTCGGGATGTTCGCGAGTGTTTGCGAGTCCGCGATTTCGCCTGTGTTCGCGAGTCCGCGATTTCGGGAGTGTTCGCGAGTCCGCGATTTCGCGAGTGTTTGCGAGTACGCGAGTCCGCGATTTCGGGAGTTTTCGCGAGTCCGCGATTTCGGGAGTGTTCGCGAGTCCCCGATTTCGCGAGTGTTTGAGAGTCCGCGATTTCGCCTGTGTTCGCGAGACCGCGATTTCGGGAGTGTTCGCGAGTCCGCGATTTCGCGATTGTTCGCGAGTCCGCGATTTCGGGAGTTTTCGCGAGTCCGCGATTTCGCGAGTGTTTGCGAGTCCGCGATTTCGCGATTGTTCGCCAGTCTGCGATTTCGGGAGTGTTCGCGAGTCCGCGATTTCGCGAGTGTTCGCGAATCCGAGATTTCGCGGGTGTTCGCGAGTCCGCGATTTCGGGAGTATTCGCGAGTCCGCAATTTCGCGAGTGTTTGCGAGTCCGCGATTTCGCCTGTGTTCGCGAGTCCGCGATTTCGGAAGTGTTCGCGAGTCCGCGGGTGTTCGCGAGTCCGCGATTTCGCGGGTGTTCGCGAGTCCGCGATTTCGCGAGTCCGTGATTTCCCGAGTGTTCGCGAGTCCGCGATTTCGCGATTGTTCGCGAGTCCGTTATTTCGCGAGTGTTCCCAAGTCCGCGATTTCGCGGGTGTTCGCGAGTCCGCGATTTCGCGGGTGTTCGCGAGTCCGCGATTTCGGGAGTGTTCGCGAGTCCGCGATTTCGGGAGTGTTCGCGAGTCCGCGATTTCGGGAGTTTTCGCGAGTCCGCGATTTCGCGAGTCCGTGATTTCGGGAGTGTTCGCGAGTCCGCGAATTCGGGAGTGTTCGCGATTCCGCGATTTCGCGATTCCGCGATTTCGCGAGTCCGCGATTTCGCGAGTGTTCGCGAGTCCGCGATTTCGTGAGTCCGCGATTTCGCGAGTGTTCGCGAGACCGCGATTTCGCTGGTGTTCGCGAGTCCGCGATTTCGCGAGTGTTTGCGAGTCCGCGATATCGCGATTGTTCGCGAGTCCGCGATTTCGGGATGTTCGCGAATCCGCGATTTCGCGAGTATACGCGAATCCGCGATTTCGAGGGTTTTCGCGAGTCCGCGATTTCGGGAGTATTCGCGAGTCCGCGATTTCACGAGTGTTTGCGAGTACGCGAGTCCGCGATTTCGGGAGTTTTCGCGAGTCCGCGATTTCGGGAGTCCGTGATTTCGCGAGTGTTCGCGAATCCGCGATTTCGTGGGTGTTCGCGAGTCCGCGATTTCGGGAGTGTTTGCGAGTACGCGAGTCCGCGATTTCGCGAGTGTTTGCGAGTCCGCGATTTCGCGATTGTTCGCGAGTCCGCGATTTCGCGATTGTTCGCGAGTCCGTTATTTCGCGAGTGTTCCCAAGTCCGCGATTTCGCGAGTGTTCGCGAGTCCGCGATTTCGCGAGTGTTTGCGAGTACGCGAGTCCGCGATTTCGGGAGTGTTCGCGAGTCCGCGATTTCGCGAGTGTTCGCGAGTCCGCGATTTCGCGAGTGCTCACAAGTCCGCGATTTCGCGGGTGTTCGCGAGTCCGCGATTTCGGTACTGTTTGCGAGTCCGCGATTTCGCGAGTCCGTGATTTCGGGAGTCTTCGCGAGTCCGCAATTTCGCGAGTGTTTGCGAGTCCGCGATTTCGCCTGTGTTCGCGAGTCCGCGATTTCGGAAGTGTTCGCGAGTCCGCGGGTGTTCGCGAGTCCGCGATTTCGCGGGTGTTCGCGAGTCCGCGATTTCGCGAGTCCGTGATTTCCCGAGTGTTCGCGAGTCCGCGATTTCGCGATTGTTCGCGAGTCCGTTATTTCGCGAGTGTTCCCAAGTCCGCGATTTCGCGGGTGTTCGCGAGTCCGCGATTTCGCGGGTGTTCGCGAATCCGCGATTTCGGGAGTGTTCGCGAGTCCGCGATTTCGGGAGTGTTCGCGAGTCCGCGATTTCGGGAGTTTTCGCGAGTCCGCGATTTCGCGAGTCCGTGATTTCGGGAGTGTTCGCGAGTCCGCGAATTCGGGAGTGTTCGCGATTCCGCGATTTCGCGAGTCCGCGATTTCGCGAGTGTTCGCGAGTCCGCGATTTCGTGAGTCCGCGATTTCGCGAGTGTTCGCGAGACCGCGATTTCGCTGGTGTTCGCGAGTCCGCGATTTCGCGAGTGTTTGCGAGTCCGCGATATCGCGATTGTTCGCGAGTCCGCGATTTCGGGATGTTCGCGAATCCGCGATTTCGCGAGTGTACGCGAATCCGCGATTTCGAGGGTTTTCGCGAGTCCGCGATTTCGGGAGTATTCGCGAGTCCGCGATTTCGCGAGTGTTTGCGAGTACGCGAGTCCGCGATTTCGGGAGTTTTCGCGAGTCCGCGATTTCGGGAGTCCGTGATTTCGCGAGTGTTCGCGAATCCGCGATTTCGTGGGTGTTCGCGAGTCCGCGATTTCGGGAGTGTTTGCGAGTACGCGAGTCCGCGATTTCGCGAGTGTTTGCGAGTCCGCGATTTCGCGATTGTTCGCGAGTCCGCGATTTCGCCATTGTTCGCGAGTCCGTTATTTCGCGAGTGTTCCCAAGTCCGCGATTTCGCGAGTGTTCGCGAGTCCGCGATTTCGCGAGTGTTTGCGAGTACGCGAGTCCGCGATTTCGGGAGTGTTCGCGAGTCCGCGATTTCGGGAGTTTTCGCGAGTCCGCGATTTCGCGAGTCCGTGATTTCGGGAGTGTTCGCGAGTCCGCGAATTCGGGAGTGTTCGCCATTCCGCGATTTCGCGAGTGTTCGCGAGTCCGCGATTTCGGGAGTGTTCGCGAGTCCGCGATTTCGGGAGTATTCGCGAGTCCGCGATTTTGCGAGTGTTCACAAGTCCGCGATTTCGCGGGTGTTCGCGAGTCCGCGATTTCGGTAGTGTTTGCGAGTCCGCGATTTCGCGAGTGGTCACAAGTCCGCGATTTCGCGGGTGTTCGCGAGTCCGCGATTTCGGTAGTGTTTGCGAGTCCGCGATTTCGCGAGTCCGCGATTTCGCGAGTGTTCGCGAGTCCGCGATTTCGTGAGTCCGCGATTTCGCGAGTGTTCGCGAGACCGCGATTTCGCTGGTGTTCGCGAGTCCGCGATTTCGCGAGTGTTTGCGAGTCCGCGATATCGCGATTGTTCGCGAGTCCACGATTTCGGGATGTTCGCGAATCCGCGATTTCGCGAGTGTTTGCGAGTCCGCGATTTCGCCTGTGTTCGCGAGTCCGCTATTTCGGGAGTGTTCGCGAGTCCGCGATTTCGCGATTGTTCGCGAGTCCGCGATTTAGGGAGTGTTCGCGAGTCCGCGATTTCGCGAGTGTTCGCGAGTCCGCGATTTCGGGAGCGTTCGCGAGTCCGTTATTTCGCGAGTGTTCGCGAGTCCGCGATTTCGCGAGTTTTCGCGAGTCCGCGATTTCGGGAGTGTTCGCGAGTCCGTTATTTCGCGAGTGTTCACAAGTCCGCGATTTCGCGGATGTTCGCGAGTTCGCGATTTCGCGATTGTTCGCGAGTCCGCGATTTCGGGATGTTCGCGAGTGTTTGCGAGTCCGCGATTTCGCCTGTGTTCGCGAGTCCGCGATTTCGGGAGTGTTCGCGAGTCCGCGATTTCGCGAGTGTTTGCGAGTACGCGAGTCCGCGATTTCGGGAGTTTTCGCGAGTCCGCGATTTCGGGAGTGTTCGCGAGTCCCCGATTTCGCGAGTGTTTGAGAGTCCGCGATTTCGCCTGTGTTCGCGAGACCGCGATTTCGGGAGTGTTCGCGAGTCCGCGATTTCGCGATTGTTCGCGAGTCCGCGATTTCGGGAGTTTTCGCGAGTCCGCGATTTCGCGAGTGTTTGCGAGTCCGCGATTTCGCGATTGTTCGCCAGTCTGCGATTTCGGGAGTGTTCGCGAGTCCGCGATTTCGCGAGTGTTCGCGAATCCGCGATTTCGCGGGTGTTCGCGAGTCCGCGATTTCGGGAGTATTCGCCAGTCCGCAATTTCGCGAGTGTTTGCGAGTCCGCGATTTCGCCTGTGTTCGCGAGTCCGCGATTTCGGAAGTGTTCGCGAGTCCGCGGGTGTTCGCGAGTCCGCGATTTCGCGGGTGTTCGCGAGTCCGCGATTTCGCGAGTCCGTGATTTCCCGAGTGTTCGCGAGTCCGCGATTTCGCGATTGTTCGCGAGTCCGTTATTTCGCGAGTGTTCCCAAGTCCGCGATTTCGCGGGTGTTCGCGAGTCCGCGATTTCGCGGGTGTTCGCGAGTCCGCGATTTCGGGAGTGTTCGCGAGTCCGCGATTTCGGGAGTGTTCGCGAGTCCGCGATTTCGGGAGTTTTCGCGAGTCCGCGATTTCGCGAGTCCGTGATTTCGGGAGTGTTCGCGAGTCCGCGAATTCGGGAGTGTTCGCGATTCCGCGATTTCGCGAGTCCGCGATTTCGCGAGTGTTCGCGAGTCCGCGATTTCGTGAGTCCGCGATTTCGCGAGTGTTCGCGAGACCGCGATTTCGCTGGTGTTCGCGAGTCCGCGATTTCGCGAGTGTTTGCGAGTCCGCGATATCGCGATTGTTCGCGAGTCCGCGATTTCGGGATGTTCGCGAATCCGCGATTTCGCGAGTGTACGCGAATCCGCGATTTCGAGGGTTTTCGCGAGTCCGCGATTTCGGGAGTATTCGCGAGTCCGCGATTTCGCGAGTGTTTGCGAGTACGCGAGTCCGCGATTTCGGGAGTTTTCGCGAGTCCGCGATTTCGGGAGTCCGTGATTTCGCGAGTGTTCGCGAATCCGCGATTTCGTGGGTGTTCGCGAGTCCGCGATTTCGGGAGTGTTTGCGAGTACGCGAGTCCGCGATTTCGCGAGTGTTTGCGAGTCCGCGATTTCGCGATTGTTCGCGAGTCCGCGATTTCGCCATTGTTCGCGAGTCCGTTATTTCGCGAGTGTTCCCAAGTCCGCGATTTCGCGAGTGTTCGCGAGTCCGCGATTTCGCGAGTGTTTGCGAGTACGCGAGTCCGCGATTTCGGGAGTGTTCGCGAGTCCGCGATTTCGGGAGTTTTCGCGAGTCCGCGATTTCGCGAGTCCGTGATTTCGGGAGTGTTCGCGAGTCCGCGAATTCGGGAGTGTTCGCCATTCCGCGATTTCGCGAGTGTTCGCGAGTCCGCGATTTCGGGAGTGTTCGCGAGTCCGCGATTTCGGGAGTATTCGCGAGTCCGCGATTTTGCGAGTGTTCACAAGTCCGCGATTTCGCGGGTGTTCGCGAGTCCGCGATTTCGGTAGTGTTTGCGAGTCCGCGATTTCGCGAGTGGTCACAAGTCCGCGATTTCGCGGGTGTTCGCGAGTCCGCGATTTCGGTAGTGTTTGCGAGTCCGCGATTTCGCGAGTCCGCGATTTCGCGAGTGTTCGCGAGTCCGCGATTTCGTGAGTCCGCGATTTCGCGAGTGTTCGCGAGACCGCGATTTCGCTGGTGTTCGCGAGTCCGCGATTTCGCGAGTGTTTGCGAGTCCGCGATATCGCGATTGTTCGCGAGTCCACGATTTCGGGATGTTCGCGAATCCGCGATTTCGCGAGTGTTTGCGAGTCCGCGATTTCGCCTGTGTTCGCGAGTCCGCTATTTCGGGAGTGTTCGCGAGTCCGCGATTTCGCGATTGTTCGCGAGTCCGCGATTTAGGGAGTGTTCGCGAGTCCGCGATTTCGCGAGTGTTCGCGAGTCCGCGATTTCGGGAGCGTTCGCGAGTCCGTTATTTCGCGAGTGTTCGCGAGTCCGCGATTTCGCGAGTTTTCGCGAGTCCGCGATTTCGGGAGTGTTCGCGAGTCCGTTATTTCGCGAGTGTTCACAAGTCCGCGATTTCGCGGATGTTCGCGAGTTCGCGATTTCGCGATTGTTCGCGAGTCCGCGATTTCGGGATGTTCGCGAGTGTTTGCGAGTCCGCGATTTCGCCTGTGTTCGCGAGTCCGCGATTTCGGGAGTGTTCGCGAGTCCGCGATTTCGCGAGTGTTTGCGAGTACGCGAGTCCGCGATTTCGGGAGTTTTCGCGAGTCCGCGATTTCGGGAGTGTTCGCGAGTCCCCGATTTCGCGAGTGTTTGAGAGTCCGCGATTTCGCCTGTGTTCGCGAGACCGCGATTTCGGGAGTGTTCGCGAGTCCGCGATTTCGCGATTGTTCGCGAGTCCGCGATTTCGGGAGTTTTCGCGAGTCCGCGATTTCGCGAGTGTTTGCGAGTCCGCGATTTCGCGATTGTTCGCCAGTCTGCGATTTCGGGAGTGTTCGCGAGTCCGCGATTTCGGGAGTGTTCGCGAGTCCGCGATTTCGGGAGTTTTCGCGAGTCCGCGATTTCGCGAGTCCGTGATTTCGGGAGTGTTCGCGAGTCCGCGAATTCGGGAGTGTTCGCGATTCCGCGATTTCGCGAGTCCGCGATTTCGCGAGTGTTCGCGAGTCCGCGATTTCGTGAGTCCGCGATTTCGCGAGTGTTCGCGAGACCGCGATTTCGCTGGTGTTCGCGAGTCCGCGATTTCGCGAGTGTTTGCGAGTCCGCGATATCGCGATTGTTCGCGAGTCCACGATTTCGGGATGTTCGCGAATCCGCGATTTCGCGAGTGTTTGCGAGTCCGCGATTTCGCCTGTGTTCGCGAGTCCGCGATTTCGGGAGTGTTCGCGAGTCCGCGATTTCGCGATTGTTCGCGAGTCCGCGATTTAGGGAGTGTTCGCGAGTCCGCGATTTCGGGAGTGTTCGCGAGTCCGTTATTTCGCGAGTGTTCGCGAGTCCGCGATTTCGCGAGTTTTCGCGAGTCCGCGATTTCGGGAGTGTTCGCGAGTCCGTTATTTCGCGAGTGTTCACAAGTCCGCGATTTCGCGGATGTTCGCGAGTTCGCGATTTCGCGATTGTTCGCGAGTCCGCGATTTCGGGATGTTCGCGAGTGTTTGCGAGTCCGCGATTTCGCCTGTGTTCGCGAGTCCGCGATTTCGGGAGTGTTCGCGAGTCCGCGATTTCGCGAGTGTTTGCGAGTACGCGAGTCCGCGATTTCGGGAGTTTTCGCGAGTCCGCGATTTCGGGAGTGTTCGCGAGTCCCCGATTTCACGAGTGTTTGAGAGTCCGCGATTTCGCCTGTGTTCGCGAGACCGCGATTTCGGGAGTGTTCGCGAGTCCGCGATTTCGCGATTGTTCGCGAGTCCGCGATTTCGGGAGTTTTCGCGAGTCCGCGATTTCGCGAGTGTTTGCGAGTCCGCGATTTCGCGATTGTTCGCCAGTCTGCGATTTCGGGAGTGTTCGCGAGTCCGCGATTTCGCGAGTGTTCGCGAATCCGAGATTTCGCGGGTGTTCGCGAGTCCGCGATTTCGGGAGTATTCGCGAGTCCGCAATTTCGCGAGTGTTTGCGAGTCCGCGATTTCGCCTGTGTTCGCGAGTCCGCGATTTCGGAAGTGTTCGCGAGTCCGCGGGTGTTCGCGAGTCCGCGATTTCGCGGGTGTTCGCGAGTCCGCGATTTCGCGAGTCCGTGATTTCCCGAGTGTTCGCGAGTCCGCGATTTCGCGATTGTTCGCGAGTCCGTTATTTCGCGAGTGTTCCCAAGTCCGCGATTTCGCGGGTGTTCGCGAGTCCGCGATTTCGCGGGTGTTCGCGAGTCCGCGATTTCGGGAGTGTTCGCGAGTCCGCGATTTCGGGAGTGTTCGCGAGTCCGCGATTTCGGGAGTTTTCGCGAGTCCGCGATTTCGCGAGTCCGTGATTTCGGGAGTGTTCGCGAGTCCGCGAATTCGGGAGTGTTCGCGATTCCGCGATTTCGCGATTCCGCGATTTCGCGAGTCCGCGATTTCGCGAGTGTTCGCGAGTCCGCGATTTCGTGAGTCCGCGATTTCGCGAGTGTTCGCGAGACCGCGATTTCGCTGGTGTTCGCGAGTCCGCGATTTCGCGAGTGTTTGCGAGTCCGCGATATCGCGATTGTTCGCGAGTCCGCGATTTCGGGATGTTCGCGAATCCGCGATTTCGCGAGTATACGCGAATCCGCGATTTCGAGGGTTTTCGCGAGTCCGCGATTTCGGGAGTATTCGCGAGTCCGCGATTTCACGAGTGTTTGCGAGTACGCGAGTCCGCGATTTCGGGAGTTTTCGCGAGTCCGCGATTTCGGGAGTCCGTGATTTCGCGAGTGTTCGCGAATCCGCGATTTCGTGGGTGTTCGCGAGTCCGCGATTTCGGGAGTGTTTGCGAGTACGCGAGTCCGCGATTTCGCGAGTGTTTGCGAGTCCGCGATTTCGCGATTGTTCGCGAGTCCGCGATTTCGCGATTGTTCGCGAGTCCGTTATTTCGCGAGTGTTCCCAAGTCCGCGATTTCGCGAGTGTTCGCGAGTCCGCGATTTCGCGAGTGTTTGCGAGTACGCGAGTCCGCGATTTCGGGAGTGTTCGCGAGTCCGCGATTTCGCGAGTGTTCGCGAGTCCGCGATTTCGCGAGTGCTCACAAGTCCGCGATTTCGCGGGTGTTCGCGAGTCCGCGATTTCGGTACTGTTTGCGAGTCCGCGATTTCGCGAGTCCGTGATTTCGGGAGTCTTCGCGAGTCCGCGATTTCGCGGATGTTCGCGAGTCCGCGAATTCGGGAGTGTTCGCGAGTCCGCGATTTCGCGGGTTGTCGCGACTCCGCGATTTCGGGAGTGTTCGCGAGTCCGCGATTTTGCGAGTCCGCGATTTCGCGAGTGTTCGCGAGTCCGCGATTTCGCGAGTGTTCACAAGTCCGCGATTTCGCGGGTGTTCGCGAGTCCGCGATTTCGGTAGTGTTTGCGAGTCCGCGATTTCGCGAGTCCGTGATTTCGGGAGTCTTCGCGAGTCCGCGATTTCGCGGATGTTCGCGAGTCCGCGAAGTCGGGAGTGTTCGCGATTCCGCGATTTCGCGAGTGTTTGCGAGTCCGCGATTTCGCCTGTGTTCGCGAGTCCGCGATTTCGGAAGTGTTCGCGATTCCGCGATTTCGCGGGTGTTCGCGAGTCCGCGATTTCGCGGGTGTTCGCGAGTCCGCGTTTTCGCGAGTGTTTGCGAGTCCGCGATTTCGCGAGTCCGTGATTTCCCGAGTGTTCGCGAGTCCGCGATTTCGGGAGTTTTCGTGAGTCCGCGATTTCGGGAGTTTTCGCGAGTCCGTTATTTCGCGAGTGTTCCCAAGTCCGCGATTTCGCGGGTGTTCGCGAGTCCGCGATTTCGCGAGTGTTCGCGAGTCCGCGATTTCAGGAGTGTTCGCGAGTCCGCGATTTCGGGAGTGTTCGCGAGTCCGCGATTTCGCGAGTCCGTGATTTCGGGAGTCTTCGCGAGTCCGCGATTTCGCGGATGTTCGCGAGTCCGCGATTTCGGGAGTGTTCGCGAGTCCGCGATTTCGGGAGTATTCGCGAGTCCGCAATTTCGCGAGTGTTTGCGAGTCCGCGATTTCGCCTGTGTTCGCGAGTCCGCGATTTCGGAAGTGTTCGCGATTCCGCGATTTCGCGGGTGTTCGCGAGTCCGCGATTTCGCGGGTGTTCGCGAGTCCGCGTTTTCGCGAGTGTTCGCGAGTCCGCGATTTCAGGAGTGTTCGCGAGTCCGCGATTTCGGGAGTGTTCGCGAGTCCGCGATTTCGCGAGTGTTCGCGAGTCCGCGATTTCGCGAGTCCGTGATTTCCCGAGTGTTCGCGAGTCCGCGATTTCGCGATTGTTCGCGAGTCCGCGATTTCGGGAGTTTTCGCGAGTCCGTTATTTCGCGAGTGTTCCCAAGTCCGCGATTTCGCGGGTGTTCGCGAGTCCGCGATTTCGCGAGTGTTCGCGAGTCCGCGATTTCGCGGGTGTTCGCGAGTCCGCGATTTCGCGAGAGTCTGCGATTCCGCGATTTCGCCTGTGTTCGCGAGTCCGCGATTTCGGAAGTGTTCGTGAGTCCGCGATTTCGCGAGTGTTTGCGAGTCCGCGATTTCGCGGGTGTTCGCGAGTCCGCGATTTCGCGAGTCCGTGATTTCCCGAGTGTTCGCGAGTCCGCGATTTCGGGAGTGTTCGCGAGTCCGCGATTTCCCGAGTCCGCGATTTCGCGAGTCCGCTATTTCGCGAGTGTTCGCGAGTCCGCGATTTCGGGAGTCTTCGCGAGTCCGCGATTTCGCGGATGTTCGCGAGTCCGCGAATTCGGGAGTGTTCGCGATTCCGCGATTTCGCGAGTGTTCGCGAGTCCGCGATTTCGGGAGTTTTCGCGAGTCCGCGATTTCGCGAGTGTTTGCGAGTCCGCGATTTCGCGGGTGTTCGCGAGTCCGCGATTTCGCGGGTGTTCGCGAGTCCGCGATTTCGCGAGTGTTCGCGAGTCCGCGATTTTGCGAGTCCGTGATTTCCCGAGTGTTCGCGAGTCCGCGATTTCGCGATTGTTCGCGAGTCCGCGATTTCGGGAGTTTTCGCGAGTCCGCGATTTCGCGGGTGTTCGCGAGTACGCGATTTCGCGAGTCCGTGATTTCCCGAGTGTTCGCGAGTCCGCGATTTCGGGAGTTTTCGCGAGTCCGCGATTTCGGGAGTTTTCGCGAGTCCGTTATTTCGCGAGTGTTCCCAAGTCCGCGATTTCGCGGGTGTTCCCGAGTCCGCGATTTCGCGAGTGTTCGCGAGTCCGCGATTTCAGGAGTGTTCGCGAGTCCGCGATTTCGCGGATGTTCGCGAGTCCGCGATTTCGGGAGTTTTCGCGAGTCCGCGATTTCGCGGGTGTTCGCGAGTACGCGATTTCGCGAGTCCGTGATTTCCCGAGTGTTCGCGAGTCCGCGATTTCGGGAGTTTTCGCGAGTCCGCGATTTCGGGAGTTTTCGCGAGTCCGTTATTTCGCGAGTGTTCCCAAGTCCGCGATTTCGCGGGTGTTCCCGAGTCCGCGATTTCGCGAGTGTTCGCGAGTCCGCGATTTCAGGAGTGTTCGCGAGTCCGCGATTTCGGGAGTGTTTGCGAGTCCGCGATTTCGGTAGTGTTTGCGAGTCCGCGATTTCGCGAGTCCGTGATTTCGGGAGTCTTCGCGAGTCCGCGATTTCGCGGATGTTCGCGAGTCCGCGATTTCGGGAGTGTTCGCGAGTCCGCGATTTCGGGAGTATTCGCGAGTCCGCAATTTCGCGAGTGTTTGCGAGTCCACGATTTCGCCTGTGTTCGCGAGTCCGCGATTTCGGAAGTGTTCGCGATTCCGCGATTTCGCGGGTGTTCGCGAGTCCGCGATTTCGCGGGTGTTCGCGAGTCCGCGATTTCGCGAGTGTTCCCAAGTCCGCGATTTCGCGGGTGTTCGCGAGTCCGCGATTTCGCGAGTGTTCGCGAGTCCGCGATTTCAGGAGTGTTCGCGAGTCCGCGATTTCGGGAGTGTTCGCGAGTCCGCGATTTCGCGAGTCCGCGATTTCGCGAGTGTTCGCGAGTCCGCGATTTCGCGGGTGTTCGCGAGTCCGCGATTTCGCGAGTGTTTGCGATTCCACGTTTTCGCCTGTGTTCGCGAGTCCGCGATTTCGGAAGTGTTCGTGAGTCCGCGATTTCGCGAGTGTTTGCGAGTCCGCGATTTCGCGGGTGTTCGCGAGTCCGCGATTTCGCGGGTGTTCGCGAGTCCGCGATTTCGCGAGTCCGTGATTTCCCGAGTGTTCGCGAGTCCGCGATTTCGGGAGTGTTCGCGAGTCTGCGATTTCGCGAGTGTTCGCGAGTCCGCGATTTCGCGAGTCCGTGATTTCCCGAGTGTTCGCGAGTCCGCGATTTCGCGATTGTTCGCGAGTCCGCGATTTCGGGAGTTTTCGCGAGTCCGCGATTTCGCGGGTGTTCGCGAGTCCGCGATTTCGCGAGTCCGTGATTTCCCGAGTGTTCGCGAGTCCGCGATTTCGCGATTGTTCGCGAGTCCGCGATTTCGGGAGTTTTCGCGAGTCCGCGATTTCGGGAGTCCGCGATTTCGCGAGTGTTCGCGAATCCACGATTTCGTGGGTGTTCGCGAGTCCGCGATTTCGGAAGTGTTTGCGAGTACGCGAGTCCGCGATTTCGCGAGTGTTTGCGAGTCCGCGATTTCGCGATTGTTCGCGAGTCCGCGATTTCGCGATTGTTCGCGAGACCGCGATTTCGGAAGTGTTCGTGAGTCCGCGATTTCGCGAGTGTTTGCGAGTCCGCGATTTCGCGGGTGTTCGCGAGTCCGCGATTTCGCGGGTGTTCGCGAGTCCGCGATTTCGCGAGTCCGTGATTTCCCGAGTGTTCGCGAGTCCGCGATTTCGGGAGTGTTCGCGAGTCCGCGATTTCGGAAGTGTTCGTGAGTCCGCGATTTCGCGAGTGTTTGCGAGTCCGCGATTTCGGGAGTGTTCGCGAGTCCGCGATTTCGCAAGTCCGCGATTTCGGGAGTGTTCGCGAGTCCGCGATTTCGCGAGTGTTTGCGAGTCCGCGATTTCGCGGGTGTTCGCGAGTCCGCGATTTCGCGGGTGTTCGCGAGTCTGCGATTTCGCGAGTGTTCGCGAGTCCGCGATTTCGCGAGTCCGTGATTTCCCGAGTGTTCGCGAGTCCGCGATTTCGCGATTGTTCGCGAGTCCGCGATTTCGGGAGTTTTCGCGAGTCCGCGATTTCGCGGGTGTTCGCGAGTCCGCGATTTCGCGAGTCCGTGATTTCCCGAGTGTTCGCGAGTCCGCGATTTCGCGATTGTTCGCGAGTCCGCGATTTCGGGAGTTTTCGCGAGTCCGCGATTTCGGGAGTCCGCGATTTCGCGAGTGTTCGCGAATCCACGATTTCGTGGGTGTTCGCGAGTCCGCGATTTCGGGAGTGTTTGCGAGTACGCGAGTCCGCGATTTCGCGAGTGTTTGCGAGTCCGCGATTTCGCGATTGTTCGCGAGTCCGCGATTTCGCGATTGTTCGCGAGACCGCGATTTCGGAAGTGTTCGTGAGTCCGCGATTTCGCGAGTGTTTGCGAGTCCGCGATTTCGCGGGTGTTCGCGAGTCCGCGATTTCGCGGGTGTTCGCGAGTCCGCGATTTCGCGAGTCCGTGATTTCCCGAGTGTTCGCGAGTCCGCGATTTCGGGAGTGTTCGCGAGTCCGCGATTTCGGAAGTGTTCGTGAGTCCGCGATTTCGCGAGTGTTTGCGAGTCCGCGATTTCGCGGGTGTTCGCGAGTCCGCGATTTCGCGGGTGTTCGCGAGTCCGCGATTTCGCGAGTCCGTGATTTCCCGAGTGTTCGCGAGTCCGCGATTTCGGGAGTGTTCGCGAGTCCGCGATTTCGCGAGTCCGCGATTTCGCGAGTGTTCGCGAGTCCGCGATTTCGCGAGTGTTCGCAAGTCCGCGATTTCGCGAGTGTTTGCGAGTCCGCGATTTCGGGAGTGTTCGCGAGTCCGCGATTTCGCGAGTGTTCGCGAATCCGCCATTTCGCGGGTGTTCGCGAGTCCGCGATTTCGGGAGTATTCGCGAGTCCGCAATTTCGCGAGTGTTTGCGATCCGCGATTTCGCCTGTGTTCGCGAGTCCGCGATTTCGGAAGTGTTCGCGAGTCCGCGATTTCGCGGGTGTTCGCGATTTCGAGGGTGTTCGCGAGTCCGCGATTTCGCGGGTGTTCGCGAGTCCGCGATTTCGATAGTGTTCGCGAGTCCGCGATTTCGCGGGTGTTCACGAGTCCGCGATTTCGCGAGTGTTCGCGAGTCCGCGATTTCAGGAGTGTTCGCGAGTCCGCGATTTCGCGAGTGTTCGCGAGTCCGCGATTTCGCGATTTTTCGCGAGTCCGCGATTTCGGGAGTGTTCGCGAGTCCGCGATTTCGATAGTGTTCGCGAGTCCGCGATTTCGCGAGTGTTCGCGAGTCCGCGATTAGGGGAGTGTTCGCGAGTCCGCGATTTCGGGAGTGTTCGCGAGTCCGCGATTTCGCGAGTGTTCGCGAGTCCGTGATTTCCCAAGTGTTCGCGAGTCCGCGATTTCGCGGGTGTTCGCGATTTCGAGGGTGTTCGCGAGTCCGCGATTTCGCGGGTGTTCGCGAGTCCGCGATTTCGATAGTGTTCGCGAGTCCGCGATTTCGCGGGTGTTCACGAGTCCGCGATTTCGCGAGTGTTCGCGAGTCCGCGATTTCAGGAGTGTTCGCGAGTCCGCGATTTCGCGAGTGTTCGCGAGTCCGCGATTTCGCGATTTTTCGCGAGTCCGCGATTTCGGGAGTGTTCGCGAGTCCGCGATTTCGATAGTGTTCGCGAGTCCGCGATTTCGCGAGTGTTCGCGAGTCCGCGATTAGGGGAGTGTTCGCGAGTCCGCGATTTCGGGAGTGTTCGCGAGTCCGCGATTTCGCGAGTGTTCGCGAGTCCGCGATTTCGCGAGTGTTCGCGAGTCCGCGATTTCGCGAGTCCGTGATTTCCCGAGTGTTCGCGAGTCCGCGATTTCGCGATTTTTCGCGAGTCCGCGATTTCGGGAGTGTTCGCGAGTCCGCGATTTCGCGAATGTTTGCGAGTACGCGAGTCCGCGATTTCGGGAGTTTTCGCCAGTCCGCGATTTCGGGAGTCCGCGATTTCGCGAGTGTTCGCGAATCCGCGATTTCGTGGGTGTTCGCGAGTCCGCGATTTCGGGAGTTTTTGCGAGTACGCGAGTCCGCGAGTTCGGGAGTGTTCGCGAGTCCGCGATTTCGGGAGTGTTCGCGAGTCCGCGATTTCGGGAGTGTTCGCGAGTCCGCGATTTCGCGAGTCCGTGATTTCCCGAGTGTTCGCGAGTCCGCGATTTCGCGATTTTTCGCGAGTCCGCGATTTCGGGAGTGTTCGCGAGTCCGCGATTTCGCGAGTGTTTGCGAGTACGCGAGTCCGCGATTTCGGGAGTTTTCGCGAGTCCGCGATTTCGGGAGTCCGCGATTTCGCGAGTGTTCGCGAATCCGCGATTTCGCGAGTGTTCGCGAGTCCGCGATTTCGCGAGTGTTTGCGAGTACGCGAGTCCGCGATTTCGGGAGTGTTCGCGAGTCCGCGATTTCGGGAGTGTTCGCGAGTCCGCGATTTCGCGAGTCTGCGATTTCGCGATGTTTCGCGAGTCCGCGATTTCGGGAGTGTTCGCGAGTCCGCGATTTCGCGAGTGTATGCGAGTACGCGAGTCCGCGATTTCGGGAGTTTTCGCCAGTCCGCGATTTCGGGAGTCCGCGATTTCGCGAGTGTTCGCGAATCCGCGATTTCGTGGGTGTTCGCGAGTCCGCGATTTCGGGCGTTTTTGCGAGTACGCGAGTCCGCGATTTCGGGAGTGTTCGCGAGTCCGCGATTTCGGGAGTGTTCGCGAGTCCGCGATTTCGCGAGTGTTCGCGAGTCCGCGATTTCGGGAGTGTTCGCGAGTCCGCGATTTCGCGAGTGTTCGCGAGTCCGCGATTAGGGGAGTGTTCGCGAGTCCGCGATTTCGGGAGTGTTCGCGAGTCCGCGATTTCGCGAGTGTTCGCGAGTCCGCGATTTCGCGAGTGTTCGCGAGTCCGCGATTTCGCGAGTCCGTGATTTCCCGAGTGTTCGCGAGTCCGCGATTTCGCGATTTTTCGCGAGTCCGCGATTTCGGGAGTGTTCGCGAGTCCGCGATTTCGCGAATGTTTGGGAGTACGCGAGTCCGCGAATTCGGGAGTTTTCGCCAGTCCGCGATTTCGGGAGTCCGCGATTTCGCGAGTGTTCGCGAATCCGCGATTTCGTGGGTGTTCGCGAGTCCGCGATTTCGGGAGTTTTTGCGAGTACGCGAGTCCGCGATTTCGGGAGTGTTCGCGAGTCCGCGATTTCGGGAGTGTTCGCGAGTCCGCGATTTCGCGAGTCCGTGATTTCCCGAGTGTTCGCGAGTCCGCGATTTCGCGATTTTTCGCGAGTCCGCGATTTCGGGAGTGTTCGCGAGTCCGCGATTTCGCGAGTGTTTGCGAGTACGCGAGTCCGCGATTTCGGGAGTTTTCGCGAGTCCGCGATTTCGGGAGTCCGCGATTTCGCGAGTGTTCGCGAATCCGCGATTTCGCGAGTGTTCGCGAGTCCGCGATTTCGCGAGTGTTTGCGAGTACGCGAGTCCGCGATTTCGGGAGTGTTCGCGAGTCCGCGATTTCGGGAGTGTTCGCGAGTCCGCGATTTCGCGAGTCCGTGATTTCCCGCGTGTTCGCGAGTCCGCGATTTCGCGATTTTTCGCGAGTCCGCGATTTCGGGAGTGTTCGCGAGTCCGCGATTTCGCGAGTGTTTGCGAGTACGCGAGTCCGCGATTTCGGGAGTTTTCGCCAGTCCGCGATTTCGGGAGTCCGCGATTTCGCGAGTGTTCGCGAATCCGCGATTTCGTGGGTGTTCGCGAGTCCGCGATTTCGGGCGTTTTTGCGAGTACGCGAGTCCGCGATTTCGGGAGTGTTCGCGAGTCCGCGATTTCGCGAGTGTTCGCGAGTCCGCGATTTCGGGAGTGTTCGCGAGTCCGCGATTTCGGGAGTGTTCGCGAGTCCGCGATTTCGCGAGTGTTCGCCAATCCGCGATTTCGCGGGTCTTCGCGAGTCCGCGATTTCGGGAGTATTCGCGAGTCCGCGATTTCGCGAGTGTTTTCGAGTCCGCGATTTCGCCTGTGTTCGCGAGTCCGCGATTTCGGAAGTGTTCGCGAGTCCGCCATTTCGCGAGTGTTTGCGAGTACGCGAGTCCGCGATTTCGGGAGTTTTCGCGAGTTTGCGATTTCGGGAGTGTTCGCGAGTCCGCGATTTTGCGGGTTGTCGCGAGTCCGCGATTTCGGGAGTGTTCGCGAGTCCGCGATTTCGCGAGTCCGCGATTTCGCGAGAGTTCGCGAGTCCTCGATTTCGCGGGTGTTCGCGTGTCCGCGATTTCGCGAGTGTTTGCGAGTCCGCGATTTCGCGATTGTTCGCGAGTCCGCGATTTCGCGGGTTGTCGCGACTCCGCGATTTCGGGAGTGTTCGCGAGTCCGCGATTTCGCGAGGTTCGCGAGTCCGCGATTTCGCGAGTGTTCACAAGTCCGCGGTTTCGCGGGTGTTCGCGAGTCCGCGATTTCGGTAGTGTTTGCGAGTCCGCGATTTCGCGAGTCCGTGATTTCGGGAGTCTTCGCGAGTCCGCGATTTCGCGGATGTTCGCGAGTCCGCGAATTCGGGAGTGTTCGCGATTCCGCGATTTCGCGGGTCCGCGATTTCGCGAGTGTTCGCGAGTCCGCGATTTCGGGAGTATTCGCGAGTCCGCAATTTCGCGAGTGTTTGCGAGTCCGCGATTTCGCCTGTGTTCGCGAGTCCGCGATTTCGGAAGTGTTCGCGAGTCCGCGATTTCGCGGGTGTTCGCGAGTCCGCGATTTCGCGGGTGTTCGCGAGTCCGCGATTTCGCGGGTGTTCGCGAGTCCGCGATTTCGCGAGTCCGTGATTTCCCGAGTGTTCGCGAGTCCGCGATTTCGCGATTGTTCGCGAGTCCGTTATTTCGCGAGTGTTCCCAAGTCCGCGATTTCGCGGGTGTTCGCGAGTCCGCGAATTCGCGGGTGTTCGCGAGTCCGCGATTTCGGGAGTGTTCGCGAGTCCGCGATTTCGCGAGTGTTCGCGATTCCGCGATTTCGCGAGTGTTTGCGAGTACGCGAGTCCGCGATTTCGGGAGTGTTCGCGAGTCCGCGATTTCGGGAGTTTTCGCGAGTCCGTGATTTCGGGAGTGTTCGCGAGTCCGCGAATTCGGGAGTGTTCGCGATTCCGCGATTTCGCGATTCCGCGATTTCGCGAGTCCGCGATTTCGCGAGTTTTCGCGAGTCCGCGATTTCGGGAGTGTTCGCGAGTCCGCGATTTCGCGAGTGTTCGCGAGTCCGCCATTTCGCGGGTGTTCTCGAGTCCGCGATTTCGCGAGTGTTCGCGAGTCCGCGATTTCGGGAGTGTTCGCGAGTCCGCGATTTCGCGAGTGTTCGCGAGTCCGAGATTTCGCGAGTGTTTGCGAGTACGCGAGTCCGCGATTTCGGGAGTGTTCGCGAGTCCGCGATTTCGGGAGTGTTCGCGAGTCCGCGATTTCGCGAGTCCGTGATTTCCCGAGTGTTCGCGAGTCCGCGATTTCGCGATTTTTCGCGAGTCCGCGATTTCGGGAGAGTTCGCGAGTCCGCGATTTCGCGAGTGTTTGCGAGTACGCGAGTCCGCGATTTCGGGAGTTTTCGCGAGTCCGCGATTTCATGAGTCCGCGATTTCGCGAGTGTTCGCGAGTCCGCGATTTCGCGAGTGTTTGCGAGTACGCGAGTCCGCGATTTCGGGAGTGTTCGCGAGTCCGTGATTTCGGGAGTGTTCGCGAGTCCGCGATTTCGCGAGTCCGTGATTTCCCGAGTGTTCGCGAGTCCGCGATTTCGCGATTTTTCGCGAGTCCGCGAATTCGGGAGTGTTCGCGAGTCCGCGATTTCGCGGGTGTTCGCGAGTCCGCGATTTCGCGAGTCCTTGATTTCCCGAGTGTTCGCGAGTCCGCGACTTCGCGATTGTTCGCGAGTCCGCGATTTCGGGAGTTTTCGCGAGTCCGCGATTTCGGGAGTCCGCGATTTCGCGAGTGTTCGCGAATCCACAATTTCGTGGGTGTTCGCGAGTCCGCGATTTCGGGAGTGTTTGCGAGTACGCGAGTCCGCGATTTCGGGAGTGTTCGCGAGTCCGCGATTTCGGGAGTGTTCGCGAGTCCGCGATTTCGCGAGTCCGTGATTTCCCGTGTGTTCGCGAGTCCGCGATTTCGCGATTTTTCGCGAGTCCGCGATTTCGGGAGTGTTCGCGAGTCCGCGATTTCGCGAGTGTTTCCGAGTACGCGAGTCCGCGATTTCGGGAGTTTTCGCGAGTCCGCGATTTCGGGAGTCCGCGATTTCGCGAGTGTTCGCGAATCCGCGATTTCGTGGGTGTTCGCGAGTCCGCGATTTCGGGCGTTTTTGCGAGTACGCGAGTCCGCGATTTCGGGAGTGTTCGCGAGTCCGCGATTTCGCGAGTGTTCGCGAGTCCGCGATTTCGCGAGTGTTCGCGAGTCCGCGATTTCGCGAGTCCGTGATTTCCCGAGTGTTCGCGAGTCCGCGATTTCGCGATTTTTCGCGAGTCCGCGATTTCGGGAGTGTTCGCGAGTCCGCGATTTCGCGAATGTTTGCGAGTACGCGAGTCCGCGATTTCGGGAGTTTTCGCCAGTCCGCGATTTCGGGAGTCCGCGATTTCGCGAGTGTTCGCGAATCCGCGATTTCGTGGGTGTTCGCGAGTCCGCGATTTCGGGAGTTTTTGCGAGTACGCGAGTCCGCGATTTCGGGAGTGTTCGCGAGTCCGCGATTTCGGGAGTGTTCGCGAGTCCGCGATTTCGCGAGTCCGTGATTTCCCGAGTGTTCGCGAGTCCGCGATTTCGCGATTTTTCGCGAGTCCGCGATTTCGGGAGTGTTCGCGAGTCCGCGATTTCGCGAGTGTTTCCGAGTACGCGAGTCCGCGATTTCGGGAGTTTTCGCGAGTCCGCGATTTCGGGAGTCCGCGATTTCGCGAGTGTTCGCGAATCCGCGATTTCGCGAGTGTTCGCGAGTCCGCGATTTCGCGAGTGTTTGCGAGTACGCGAGTCCGCGATTTCGGGAGTGTTCCCGAGTCCGCGATTTCGGGAGTGTTCGCGAGTCCGCGATTTCGCGAGTCCGCGATTTCGCGATTTTTCGCGAGTCCGCGATTTCGGGAGTTTTTGCGAGTACGCGAGTCCGCGATTTCGGGAGTGTTCGCGAGTCCGCGATTTCGGGAGTGTTCGCGAGTCCGCGATTTCGCGAGTCCGTGATTTCCCGTGTGTTCGCGAGTCCGCGATTTCGCGATTTTTCGCGAGTCCGCGATTTCGGGAGTGTTCGCGAGTCCGCGATTTCGCGAGTGTTTCCGAGTACGCGAGTCCGCGATTTCGGGAGTTTTCGCGAGTCCGCGATTTCGGGAGTCCGCGATTTCGCGAGTGTTCGCGAATCCGCGATTTCGCGAGTGTTCGCGAGTCCGCGATTTCGCGAGTGTTTGCGAGTACGCGAGTCCGCGATTTCGGGAGTGTTCCCGAGTCCGCGATTTCGGGAGTGTTCGCGAGTCCGCGATTTCGCGATTTTTCGCGAGTCCGCGATTTCGGGAGTGTTCGCGAGTCCGCGATTTCGGGAGTTTTCGCGAGTCCGCGATTTCGGGAGTCCGCGATTTCGCGAGTGTTCGCGAATCCGCGATTTCGCGAGTGTTCGCGAGTCCGCGATTTCGCGAGTGTTTGCGAGTACGCGAGTCCGCGATTTCGGGAGTGTTCCCGAGTCCGCGATTTCGGGAGTGTTCGCGAGTCCGCGATTTCGCGAGTCCGCGATTTCGCGATTTTTCGCGAGTCCGCGATTTCGGGAGTGTTCGCGAGTCCGCGATTTCGCGAGTCCGTGATTTCCCGAGTGTTCGCGAGTCCGCGATTTCGCGAGTGTTCGCGAGTCCGCGATTTCGGGAGTGTTCGCGAGTCCGCGATTTCGCGAGTGTTCGCGAGTCCGCGATTAGGGGAGTGTTCGCGAGTCCGCGATTTCGGGAGTGTTCGCGAGTCCGCGATTTCGCGAGTGTTCGCGAGTCCGCGATTTCGCGAGTGTTCGCGAGTCCGCGATTTCGCGAGTCCGTGATTTCCCGAGTGTTCGCGAGTCCGCGATTTCGCGATTTTTCGCGAGTCCGCGATTTCGGGAGTGTTCGCGAGTCCGCGATTTCGCGAATGTTTGCGAGTACGCGAGTCCGCGAATTCGGGAGTTTTCGCCAGTCCGCGATTTCGGGAGTCCGCGATTTCGCGAGTGTTCGCGAATCCGCGATTTCGTGGGTGTTCGCGAGTCCGCGATTTCGGGAGTTTTTGCGAGTACGCGAGTCCGCGATTTCGGGAGTGTTCGCGAGTCCGCGATTTCGGGAGTGTTCGCGAGTCCGCGATTTCGCGAGTCCGTGATTTCCCGAGTGTTCGCGAGTCCGCGATTTCGCGAGTGTTTGCGAGTACGCGAGTCCGCGATTTCGGGAGTGTTCGCGAGTCCGCGATTTCGGGAGTGTTCGCGAGTCCGCGATTTCGCGAGTCCGTGATTTCCCGCGTGTTCGCGAGTCCGCGATTTCGCGATTTTTCGCGAGTCCGCGATTTCGGGAGTGTTCGCGAGTCCGCGATTTCGCGAGTGTTTGCGAGTACGCGAGTCCGCGATTTCGGGAGTTTTCGCCAGTCCGCGATTTCGGGAGTCCGCGATTTCGCGAGTGTTCGCGAATCCGCGATTTCGTGGGTGTTCGCGAGTCCGCGATTTCGGGCGTTTTTGCGAGTACGCGAGTCCGCGATTTCGGGAGTGTTCGCGAGTCCGCGATTTCGCGAGTGTTCGCGAGTCCGCGATTTCGGGAGTGTTCGCGAGTCCGCGATTTCAGGAGTGTTCGCGAGTCCGCGATTTCGCGAGTGTTCGCCAATCCGCGATTTCGCGGGTCTTCGCGAGTCCGCGATTTCGGGAGTATTCGCGAGTCCGCGATTTCGCGAGTGTTTGCGAGTCCGCGATTTCGCCTGTGTTCGCGAGTCCGCGATTTCGGAAGTGTTCGCGAGTCCGCCATTTCGCGAGTGTTTGCGAGTACGCGAGTCCGCGATTTCGGGAGTTTTCGCGAGTTTGCGATTTCGGGAGTGTTCGCGAGTCCGCGATTTTGCGGGTTGTCGCGAGTCCGCGATTTCGGGAGTGTTCGCGAGTCCGCGATTTCGCGAGTCCGCGATTTCGCGAGTCCGCGATTTCGCGAGAGTTCGCGAGTCCTCGATTTCGCGGGTGTTCGCGTGTCCGCGATTTCGCGAGTGTTTGCGTGTCCGCGATTTCGCGATTGTTCGCGAGTCCGCGATTTCGCGGGTTGTCGCGACTCCGCGATTTCGGGAGTGTTCGCGAGTCCGCGATTTCGCGAGGTTCGCGAGTCCGCGATTTCGCGAGTGTTCACAAGTCCGCGGTTTCGCGGGTGTTCGCGAGTCCGCGATTTCGGTAGTGTTTGCGAGTCCGCGATTTCGCGAGTCCGTGATTTCGGGAGTCTTCGCGAGTCCGCGATTTCGCGGATGTTCGCGAGTCCGCGAATTCGGGAGTGTTCGCGATTCCGCGATTTCGCGGGTCCGCGATTTCGCGAGTGTTCGCGAGTCCGCGATTTCGGGAGTATTCGCGAGTCCGCAATTTCGCGAGTGTTTGCGAGTCCGCGATTTCGCCTGTGTTCGCGAGTCCGCGATTTCGGAAGTGTTCGCGAGTCCGCGATTTCGCGGGTGTTCGCGAGTCCGCGATTTCGCGGGTGTTCGCGAGTCCGCGATTTCGCGGGTGTTCGCGAGTCCGCGATTTCGCGGGTGTTCGCGAGTCCGCGATTTCGCGAGTCCGTGATTTCCCGAGTGTTCGCGAGTCCGCGATTTCGCGATTGTTCGCGAGTCCGTTATTTCGCGAGTGTTCCCAAGTCCGCGATTTCGCGGGTGTTCGCGAGTCCGCGAATTCGCGGGTGTTCGCGAGTCCGCGATTTCGGGAGTGTTCGCGAGTCCGCGATTTCGCGAGTGTTCGCGATTCCGCGATTTCGCGAGTGTTTGCGAGTACGCGAGTCCGCGATTTCGGGAGTGTTCGCGAGTCCGCGATTTCGGGAGTTTTCGCGAGTCCGTGATTTCGGGAGTGTTCGCGAGTCCGCGAATTCGGGAGTGTTCGCGATTCCGCGATTTCGCGATTCCGCGATTTCGCGAGTCCGCGATTTCGCGAGTTTTCGCGAGTCCGCGATTTCGGGAGTGTTCGCGAGTCCGCGATTTCGCGAGTGTTCGCGAGTCCGCCATTTCGCGGGTGTTCTCGAGTCCGCGATTTCGCGAGTGTTCGCGAGTCCGCGATTTCGTGAGTGTTCGCGAGTCCGCGATTTCGCGAGTGTTCGCGAGTCCGAGATTTCGCGAGTGTTTGCGAGTACGCGAGTCCGCGATTTCGGGAGTGTTCGCGAGTCCGCGATTTCGGGAGTGTTCGCGAGTCCGCGATTTCGGGAGTGTTCGCGAGTCCGCGATTTCGCGAGTCCGTGATTTCCCGAGTGTTCGCGAGTCCGCGATTTCGCGATTTTTCGCGAGTCCGCGATTTCGGGAGAGTTCGCGAGTCCGCGATTTCGCGAGTGTTTGCGAGTACGCGAGTCCGCGATTTCGGGAGTTTTCGCGAGTCCGCGATTTCATGAGTCCGCGATTTCGCGAGTGTTCGCGAGTCCGCGATTTCGCGAGTGTTTGCGAGTACGCGAGTCCGCGATTTCGGGAGTGTTCGCGAGTCCGTGATTTCGGGAGTGTTCGCGAGTCCGCGATTTCGCGAGTCCGTGATTTCCCGAGTGTTCGCGAGTCCGCGATTTCGCGATTTTTCGCGAGTCCGCGAATTCGGGAGTGTTCGCGAGTCCGCGATTTCGCGGGTGTTCGCGAGTCCGCGATTTCGCGAGTCCTTGATTTCCCGAGTGTTCGCGAGTCCGCGACTTCGCGATTGTTCGCGAGTCCGCGATTTCGGGAGTTTTCGCGAGTCCGCGATTTCGGGAGTCCGCGATTTCGCGAGTGTTCGCGAATCCACAATTTCGTGGGTGTTCGCGAGTCCGCGATTTCGGGAGTGTTTGCGAGTACGCGAGTCCGCGATTTCGCGAGTGTTTGCGAGTCCGCGATTTCGCGATTGTTCGCGAGTCTGCGATTTCGGGAGTGTTCGCGAGTCCGCGATTTCGCGAGTGTTCGCGAATCCGCCATTTCGCGGGTTTTCGCGAGTCCGCGATTTCGCGAGTATTCGCGAGTCCGCAATTTCGCGAGTGTTTGCGATCCGCGATTTCGCCTGTGTTCGCGAGTCCGCGATTTCGGAAGTGTTCGCGAGTCCGCGATTTCGCGGGTGTTCGCGATTTCGCGGGTGTTCGCGAGTCCGCGATTTCGCGGGTGTTCGCGAGTCCGCGATTTCGATAGTGTTCGCGAGTCCGCGATTTCGCGAGTGTTCGCGAGTCCGCGATTTCGCGAGTGTTCGCGAGTCCGCGATTTCGGGAGTGTTCGCGAGTCCGCGATTTCGCGAGTGTTCGCGAGTCCGCGATTTCGCGATTTTTCGCGAGTCCGCGATTTCGGGAGTGTTCGCGAGTCCGCGATTTCGCGAGTCCGTGATTTCCCGAGTGTTCGCGAGTCCGCGATTTCGCGATTTTTCGCGAGTCCGCGATTTCGGGAGTGTTCGCGAGTCCGCGATTTCGCGAATGTTTGCGAGTACGCGAGTCCGCGATTTCGGGAGTTTTCGCCAGTCCGCGATTTCGGGAGTCCGCGATTTCGCGAGTGTTCGCGAATCCGCGATTTCGTGGGTGTTCGCGAGTCCGCGATTTCGGGAGTTTTTGCGAGTACGCGAGTCCGCGATTTCGGGAGTGTTCGCGAGTCCGCGATTTCGGGAGTGTTCGCGAGTCCGCGATTTCGGGAGTGTTCGCGAGTCCGCGATTTCGCGAGTCCGTGATTTCCCGAGTGTTCGCGAGTCCGCGATTTCGCGATTTTTCGCGAGTCCGCGATTTCGGGAGTGTTCGCGAGTCCGCGATTTCGCGAGTGTTTCCGAGTACGCGAGTCTGCGATTTCGGGAGTTTTCGCGAGTCCGCGATTTCGCGAGTGTTCGCGAATCCGCGATTTCGCGAGTGTTCGCGAATCCGCGATTTCGCGAGTGTTCGCGAGTCCGCGATTTCGCGAGTGTTTGCGAGTACGCGAGTCCGCGATTTCGGGAGTGTTCCCGAGTCCGCGATTTCGCGAGTCCTCGATTTCGCGATTTTTCGCGAGTCCGCGATTTCGGGAGTGTTCGCGAGTCCGCGATTTCGCGAGTGTTTGCGAGTACGCGAGTCCGCGATTTCGGGAGTTTTCGCCAGTCCGCGATTTCGGGAGTCCGCGATTTCGCGAGTGTTCGCGAATCCGCGATTTCGTGGGTGTTCGCGAGTCCGCGATTTCGGGCGTTTTTGCGAGTACGCGAGTCCGCGATTTCGGGAGTGTTCGCGAGTCCGCGATTTCGGGAGTGTTCGCGAGTCCGCGATTTCGCGAGTGTTTGCGAGTACGCGAGTCCGCGATTTCTGGAGTGTTCGCGAGTCCGCGATTTCGGGAGTGTTCGCGAGTCCGCGATTTCGCGAGTCCGTGATTTCCCGCGTGTTCGCGAGTCCGCGATTTCGCGATTTTTCGCGAGTCCGCGATTTCGGGAGTATTCGCGAGTCCGCGATTTCGCGAGTGTTTGCGAGTACGCGAGTCCGCGATTTCGGGAGTTTTCGCCAGTCCGCGATTTCGGGAGTCCGCGATTTCGCGAGTGTTCGCGAATCCGCGATTTCGTGGGTGTTCGCGAGTCCGCGATTTCGGGCGTTTTTGCGAGTACGCGAGTCCGCGATTTCGGGAGTGTTCGCGAGTCCGCGATTTCGGGAGTGTTCGCGAGTCCGCGATTTCGCGAGTGTTCGCGAGTCCGCGATTTCGGGAGTGTTCGCGAGTCCGCGATTTCGCGAGTGTTCGCGAGTCCGCGATTTCGGGAGTGTTCGCGAGTCCGCGATTTCGGGAGTGTTCGCGAGTCCGCGATTTCGCGAGTGTTCGCGAATCCGCGATTTCGCGAGTGTTCGCGAGTCCGCGATTTCGCGAGTGTTTGCGAGTACGCGAGTCCGCGATTTCGGGAGTGTTCCCGAGTCCGCGATTTCGCGAGTCCGCGATTTCGCGATTTTTCGCGAGTCCGCGATTTCGGGAGTGTTCGCGAGTCCGCGATTTCGCGAGTGTTTGCGAGTACGCGAGTCCGCGATTTCGGGAGTTTTCGCCAGTCCGCGATTTCGGGAGTCCGCGATTTCGCGAGTGTTCGCGAATCCGCGATTTCGTGGGTGTTCGCGAGTCCGCGATTTCGGGCGTTTTTGCGAGTACGCGAGTCCGCGATTTCGGGAGTGTTCGCGAGTCCGCGATTTCGGGAGTGTTCGCGAGTCCGCGATTTCGCGAGTGTTTGCGAGTACGCGAGTCCGCGATTTCTGGAGTGTTCGCGAGTCCGCGATTTCGGGAGTGTTCGCGAGTCCGCGATTTCGCGAGTCCGTGATTTCCCGCGTGTTCGCGAGTCCGCGATTTCGCGATTTTTCGCGAGTCCGCGATTTCGGGAGTATTCGCGAGTCCGCGATTTCGCGAGTGTTTGCGAGTACGCGAGTCCGCGATTTCGGGAGTTTTCGCCAGTCCGCGATTTCGGGAGTCCGCGATTTCGCGAGTGTTCGCGAATCCGCGATTTCGTGGGTGTTCGCGAGTCCGCGATTTCGGGCGTTTTTGCGAGTACGCGAGTCCGCGATTTCGGGAGTGTTCGCGAGTCCGCGATTTCGGGAGTGTTCGCGAGTCCGCGATTTCGCGAGTGTTCGCGAGTCCGCGATTTCGGGAGTGTTCGCGAGTCCGCGATTTCGCGAGTGTTCGCGAGTCCGCGATTTCGGGAGTGTTCGCGAGTCCGCGATTTCGGGAGTGTTCGCGAGTCCGCGATTTCGCGAGTGTTCGCCAATCCGCGATTTCGCGGGTCTTCGCGAGTCCGCGATTTCGGGAGTATTCGCGAGTCCGCGATTTCGCGAGTGTTTGCGAGTCCGCGATTTCGCCTGTGTTCGCGAGTCCGCGATTTCGGAAGTGTTCGCGAGTCCGCCATTTCGCGAGTGTTTGCGAGTACGCGAGTCCGCGATTTCGGGAGTTTTCGCGAGTCCGCGATTTCGGGAGTGTTCGCGAGTCCGCGATTTCGCGGGTTGTCGCGAGTCCGCGATTTCGGGAGTGTTCGCGAGTCCGCGATTTCGCGTGTCCGCGATTTCGCGAGAGTTCGCGAGTCCTCGATTTCGCGGGTGTTCGCGTGTCCGCGATTTCGCGAGTGTTTGCGAGTCCGCGATTTCGCGATTGTTCGCGAGTCCGCGATTTCGCGGGTTGTCGCGACTCCGCGATTTCGGGAGTGTTCGCGAGTCCGCGATTTCGCGAGTGTTCGCGAGTCCGCGATTTCGCGAGTGTTCACAAGTCCGCGGTTTCGCGGGTGTTCGCGAGTCCGCGATTTCGGTAGTGTTTGCGAGTCCGCGATTTCGCGAGTCCGTGATTTCGGGAGTCTTCGCGAGTATGCGATTTCGCGGATGTTCGCGAGTCCGCGAATTCGGGTGTGTTCGCGATTCCGCGATTTCGCGGGTCCGCGATTTCGCGAGTGTTCGCGAGTCCGCGATTTCGGGAGTATTCGCGAGTCCGCAATTTCGCGAGTGTTTGCGAGTCCGCGATTTCGCCTGTGTTCGCGAGTCCGCGATTTCGGAAGTGTTCGCGAGTCCGCGATTTCGCGGGTGTTCGCGAGTCCGCGATTTCGCGGGTGTTCGCGAGTCCGCGATTTCGCGGGTGTTCGCGAGTCCGCGATTTCGCGAGTCCGTGATTTCCCGAGTGTTCGCGAGTCCGCGATTTCGCGATTGTTCGCGAGTCCGTTATTTCGCGAGTGTTCCCAAGTCCGCGATTACGCGGGTGTTCGCGAGTCCGCGAGTCCGCGATTTCGGGAGTGTTCGCGAGTCCGCGATTTCGGGAGTTTTCGCGAGTCCGTGATTTCGGGAGTGTTCGCGAGTCCGCGAATTCGGGAGTGTTCGCGATTCCGCGATTCCGCGATTTCGCGAGTCCGCGATTTCGCGAGTGTTCGCGAGTCCGCGATTTCGGGAGTGTTCGCGAGTCCGCGATTTCGCGAGTTTTCGCGAGTCCGCCATTTCGCGGGTGTTCTCGAGTCCGCGATTTCGCGAGTGTTCGCGAGTCCGCGATTTCGGGAGTGTTCGCGAGTCCGCGATTTCGCGAGTGTTCGCGAAACCGAGATTTCGCGAGTGTTTGCGAGTACGCGAGTCCGCGATTTCGGGAGTGTTCGCGAGTCCGCGATTTCGGGAGTGTTCGCGAGTCCGCGATTTCGCGAGTCCGTGATTTCCCGAGTGTTCGCGAGTCCGCGATATCGCGATTTTTCGCGAGTCCGCGATTTCGGGAGAGTTCGCGAGTCCGCGATTTCGCGAGTGTTTGCGAGTACGCGAGTCCGCGATTTCGGGAGTTTTCGCGAGTCCGCGATTTCATGAGTCCGCGATTTCGCGAGTGTTCGCGAGTCCGCGATTTCGCGAGTGTTTGCGAGTACGCGAGTCCGCGATTTCGGGAGTGTTCGCGAGTCCGTGATTTCGGGAGTGTTCGCGAGTCCGCGATTTCGCGAGTCCGTGATTTCCCGAGTGTTCGCGAGTCCGCGATTTCGCGATTTTTCGCGAGTTCGCGAATTCGGGAGTGTTCGCGAGTCCGCGATTTCGCGGGTGTTCGCGAGTCCGCGATTTCGCGAGTCCGTGATTTCCCGAGTGTTCGCGAGTCCGCGATTTCGCCGGTGTTCGCGAGTCCGCGATTTCGCGGGTGTTCGCGAGTCCGCGATTTCGCGAGTCCGCGATTTCGCGATTGTTCGCGAGTCCGCGATTTCGGGAGTTTTCGCGAGTCCGCGATTTCGGGAGTCCGCGATTTCGCGAGTGTTCGCGAATCCACGATTTCGTGGGTGTTCGCGAGTCCGCGATTTCGGGAGTGTTTGCGAGTACGCGAGTCCGCGATTTCGCGAGTGTTTGCGAGTCCGCGATTTCGCGATTGTTCGCGAGTCTGCGATTTCGGGAGTGTTCGCGAGTCCGCGATTTCGCGAGTGTTCGCGAATCCGCCATTTCGCGGGTGTTCGCGAGTCCGCGATTTCGGGAGTATTCGCGAGTCCGCGATTTCGCCTGTGTTCGCGAGTCCGCGATTTCGGAAGTGTTCGCGAGTCCGCGATTTCGCGGGTGTTCGCGATTTCGCGGGTGTTCGCGAGTCCGCGATTTCGCGGGTGTTCGCGAGTCCGCGATTTCGATAGTGTTCGCGAGTCCGCGATTTCGCGAGTGTTCGCGAGTCCGCGATTTCGCGAGTGTTCGCGAGTCCGCGATTTCGGGAGTGTTCGCGAGTCCGCGATTTCGCGAGTGTTCGCGAGTCCGCGATTTCGCGATTTTTCGCGAGTCCGCGATTTCGGGAGTGTTCGCGAGTCCGCGATTTCGATAGTGTTCGCGAGTCCGCGATTTCGCGAGTGTTCGCGAGTCCGCGATTAGGGGAGTGTTCGCGAGTCCGCGATTTCGGGAGTGTTCTCGAGTCCGCGATTTCGCGAGTGTTCGCGAGTCCGCGATTTCGCGAGTGTTCGCGAGTCCGCGATTTCGCGAGTCCGTGATTTCCCGAGTGTTCGCGAGTCCGCGATTTCGCGATTTTTCGCGAGTCCGCGATTTCGGGAGTGTTCGCGAGTCCGCGATTTCGCGAATGTTTGCGAGTACGCGAGTCCGCGATTTCGGGAGTTTTCGCCAGTCCGCGATTTCGGGAGTCCGCGATTTCGCGAGTGTTCGCGAATCCGCGATTTCGTGGGTGTTCGCGAGTCCGCGATTTCGGGAGTTTTTGCGAGTACGCGAGTCCGCGATTTCGGGAGTGTTCGCGAGTCCGCGATTTCGGGAGTGTTCGCGAGTCCGCGATTTCGGGAGTGTTCGCGAGTCCGCGATTTCGCGAGTCCGTGATTTCCCGAGTGTTCGCGAGTCCGCGATTTCGCGATTTTTCGCGAGTCCGCGATTTCGGGAGTGTTCGCGAGTCCGCGATTTCGCGAGTGTTTGCGAGTACGCGAGTCCGCGATTTCGGGAGTTTTCGCGAGTCCGCGATTTCGGGAGTCCGCGATTTCGCGAGTGTTCGCGAATCCGCGATTTCGCGAGTGTTCGCGAGTCTGCGATTTCGCGAGTGTTTGCGAGTACGCGAGTCCGCGATTTCGGGAGTGTTCCCGAGTCCGCGATTTCGGGAGTGTTCGCGAGTCCGCGATTTCGCGAGTCCGCGATTTCGCGATTTTTCGCGAGTCCGCGATTTCGGGAGTGTTCGCGAGTCCGCGATTTCGCGAGTGTTTGCGAGTACGCGAGTCCGCGATTTCGGGAGTTTTCGCCAGTCCGCGATTTCGGGAGTCCGCGATTTCGCGAGTGTTCGCGAATCCGCGATTTCGTGGGTGTTCGCGAGTCCGCGATTTCGGGCGTTTTTGCGAGTACGCGAGTCCGCGATTTCGGGAGTGTTCGCGAGTCCGCGATTTCGGGAGTGTTCGCGAGTCCGCGATTTCGCGAGTGTTCGCGAGTCCGCGATTTCGCGAGTGTTCGCGAGTCCGCGATTAGGGGAGTGTTCGCGAGTCCGCGATTTTGGGAGTGTTCGCGAGTCCGCGATTTCGCGAGTGTTCGCGAGTCCGCGATTTCGCGAGTGTTCGCGAGTCCGCGATTTCGCGAGTCCGTGATTTCCCGAGTGTTCGCGAGTCCGCGATTTCGCGATTTTTCGCGAGTCCGCGATTTCGCGAATGTTTGCGAGTACGCGAGTCCGCGAATTCGGGAGTTTTCGCGAGTCCGCGATTTCGGGCGTATTTGCGAGTACGCGAGTCCGCGATTTCGGGAGTGTTCGCGAGTCCGCGATTTCGGGAGTGTTCGCGAGTCCGCGATTTCGCGAGTGTTCGCGAGTCCGCGATTTCGGGAGTGTTCGCGAGTCCGCGATTTCGCGAGTGTTCGCGAGTCCGCGATTTCGGGAGTGTTCGCGAGTCCGCGATTTCGGGAGTGTTCGCGAGTCCGCGATTTCGCGAGTGTTCGCCAATCCGCGATTTCGCGGGTCTTCGCGAGTCCGCGATTTCGGGAGTATTCGCGACTCCGCGATTTCGCGAGTGTTTGCGAGTCCGCGATTTCGCCTGTGTTCGCGAGTCCGCGATTTCGGAAGTGTTCGCGAGTCCGCCATTTCGCGAGTGTTTGCGAGTACGCGAGTCCGCGATTTCGGGAGTTTTCGCGAGTCCGCGATTTCGGGAGTGTTCGCGAGTCCGCGATTTCGCGGGTTGTCGCGAGTCCGCGATTTCGGGAGTGTTCGCGAGTCCGCGATTTCGCGAGTCCGCGATTTCGCGAGAGTTCGCGAGTCCTCGATTTCGCGGGTGTTCGCGTGTCCGCGATTTCGCGAGTGTTTGCGAGTCCGCGATTTCGCGATTGTTCGCGAGTCCGCGATTTCGCGGGTTGTCGCGACTCCGCGATTTCGGGAGTGTTCGCGAGTCCGCGATTTCGCGAGTGTTCGCGAGTCCGCGATTTCGCGAGTGTTCACAAGTCCGCGATTTCGCGGGTGTTCGCGAGTCCGCGATTTCGGTAGTGTTTGCGAGTCCGCGATTTCGCGAGTCCGTGATTTCGGGAGTCTTCGCGAGTCCGCGATTTCGCGGATGTTCGCGAGTCCGCGAATTCGGGAGTGTTCGCGATTCCGCGATTTCGCGAGTGTTTGCGAGTCCGCGATTTCGCCTGTGTTCGCGAGTCCGCGATTTCGGAAGTGTTCGCGAGTCCGCGATTTCGCGGGTGTTCGCGATCCGCGATTTCGCGGGTGTTCGCGAGTCCGCGATTTCGCGGGTGTTCGCGAGTCCGCGATTTCGCGAGTCCGTGATTTCCCGAGTGTTCGCGAGTCCGCGATTTCGCGATTGTTCGCGAGTCCGTTATTTCGCGAGTGTTCCCAAGTCCGCGATTTCGCGGGTGTTCGCGAGTCCGCGATTTCGCGGGTGTTCGCGAGTCCGCGATTTCGGGAGTGTTCGCGAGTCCGCGATTTCTCGAGTGTTCGCGATTCCGCGATTTCGCGAGTGTTTGTGAGTACGCGAGTCCGCGATTTCGGGAGTGTTCGCGAGTCCGCGATTTCGGGAGTTTTCGCGAGTCCGTGATTTCGGGAGTGTTCGCGAGTCCGCGAATTCGGGAGTGTTCGCGATTCCGCGATTTCGCGATTCCGCGATTTCGCGAGTCCGCGATTTCGCGAGTGTTCGCGAGTCCGCGATTTCGGGAGTGTTCGCGAGTCCGCGATTTCGCGAGTGTTGGCGAGTCCGCCATTTCGCGGGTGTTCTCGAGTCCGCGATTTCGCGAGTGTTCGCGAGTCCGCGATTTCGGGAGTGTTCGCGAGTCCGCGATTTCGCGAGTGTTCGCGAGTCCGAGATTTCGCGAGTGTTTGCGAGTACGCGAGTCCGCGATTTCGGGAGTGTTCGCGAGTCCGCGATTTCGGGAGTGTTCGCGAGTCCGCGATTTCGCGAGTCCGTGATTTCCCGAGTGTTCGCGAGTCCTCGATTTCGCGATTTTTCGCGAGTCCGCGATTTCGGGAGAATTCGCGAGTCCTCGATTTCGCGAGTGTTTGCGAGTACGCGAGTCCGCGATTTCGGGAGTTTTCGCGAGTCCGCGATTTCATGAGTCCGCGATTTCGCGAGTGTTCGCGAGTCCGCGATTTCGCGAGTGTTTGCGAGTACGCGAGTCCGCGATTTCGGGAGTGTTCGCGAGTCCGTGATTTCGGGAGTGTTCGCGAGTCCGCGATTTCGCGAGTCCGTGATTTCCCGAGTGTTCGCGAGTCCGCGATTTCGCGATTTTTCGCGAGTCCGCGAATTCGGGAGTGTTCGCGAGTCCGCGATTTCGCGAGTGTTTGCGAGTACGCGAGTCCGCGATTTCGGGAGTTTTCGCGAGTCCGCGATTTCGGGAGTCCGCGATTTCGCGAGTGTTCGCGAATCCGCGATTTCGTGGGTGTTCGAGAGTCCGCGATTTCGGGAGTGTTTGCGAGTACGCGAGTCCGCGATTTCGCGAGTGTTTGCGAGTCCGCGATTTCGCGATTGTTCGCGAGTCCGCGATTTCGGGAGTGTTCGCGAGTCCGCGATTTCGCGAGTGTTCGCGAATCCGCGATTTCGCGGGTGTTCGCGAGTCCGCGATTTCGGGAGTATTCGCGAGTCCGCAATTTCGCGAGTGTTTGCGATCCGCGATTTCGCCTGTGTTCGCGAGTCCGCGATTTCGGAAGTGTTCGCGAGTCCGCGATTTCGCGGGTGTTCGCGATTTCGCGGGTGTTCGCGAGTCCGCGATTTCGCGAGTGTTCGCGAGTCCGCGATTTCGCGAGTCCGTGATTTCCCGAGTGTTCGCGAGTCCGTTATTTCGCGAGTGTTCCCAAGTCCGCGAATTCGCGGGTGTTCGCGAGTCCGCGATTTCGCGGGTGTTCGCTAGTCCGCGATTTCGGGAGTGTTCGCGAGTCCGCGATTTCGGGAGTGTTCGCGAGTCCGCGATTTCGCGAGTGTTCGCCAATCCGCGATTTCGCGAGTGTTCGCGAGTCCGCGATTTCGGGAGTTTTCGCGAGTCCGTTATTTCGCGAGTGTTCCCAAGTCCGCGATTTCGCGGGTGTTCGCGAGTCCGCGATTTCGCGAGTGTTCGCGAGTCCGCGATTTCAGGAGTGTTCGCGAGTCCGCGATTTCGGGAGTGTTCGCGAGTCCGCGATTTCGCGAGTGTTCGCGAGTCCGCGATTTCGCGAGTCCGTGATTTCCCGAGTGTTCGCGAGTCCGCGATTTCGCGATTGTTCGCGAGTCCGCGATTTCGGGAGTTTTCGCGAGTCCGCGATTTCGCGAGTGTTTGCGAGTCCGCGATTTCGGGAGTTTTCGCGAGTCCGCGATTTCGCGAGTGTTCGCGAGTCCGCGATTTCGCGAGTCCGTGATTTCCCGAGTGTTCGCGAGTCCGCGATATCGCGATTTTTCGCGAGTCCGCGATTTCGGGAGAGTTCGCGAGTCCGCGATTTCGCGAGTGTTTGCGAGTACGCGAGTCCGCGATTTCGGGAGTTTTCGCGAGTCCGCGATTTCATGAGTCCGCGATTTCGCGAGTGTTCGCGAGTCCGCGATTTCGCGAGTGTTTGCGAGTACGCGAGTCCGCGATTTCGGGAGTGTTCGCGAGTCCGTGATTTCGGGAGTGTTCGCGAGTCCGCGATTTCGCGAGTCCGTGATTTCCCGAGTGTTCGCGAGTCCGCGATTTCGCGATTTTTCGCGAGTTCGCGAATTCGGGAGTGTTCGCGAGTCCGCGATTTCGCGGGTGTTCGCGAGTCCGCGATTTCGCGAGTCCGTGATTTCCCGAGTGTTCGCGAGTCCGCGATTTCGCGATTGTTCGCGAGTCCGCGATTTCGGGAGTTTTCGCGAGTCCGCGATTTCGGGAGTCCGCGATTTCGCGAGTGTTCGCGAATCCACGATTTCGTGGGTGTTCGCGAGTCCGCGATTTCGGGAGTGTTTGCGAGTACGCGAGTCCGCGATTTCGCGAGTGTTTGCGAGTCCGCGATTTCGCGATTGTTCGCGAGTCTGCGATTTCGGGAGTGTTCGCGAGTCCGCGATTTCGCGAGTGTTCGCGAATCCGCCATTTCGCGGGTGTTCGCGAGTCCGCGATTTCGGGAGTATTCGCGAGTCCGCGATTTCGCCTGTGTTCGCGAGTCCGCGATTTCGGAAGTGTTCGCGAGTCCGCGATTTCGCGGGTGTTCGCGATTTCGCGGGTGTTCGCGAGTCCGCGATTTCGCGGGTGTTCGCGAGTCCGCGATTTCGATAGTGTTCGCGAGTCCGCGATTTCGCGAGTGTTCGCGAGTCCGCGATTTCGCGAGTGTTCGCGAGTCCGCGATTTCGGGAGTGTTCGCGAGTCCGCGATTTCGCGAGTGTTCGAGAGTCCGCGATTTCGCGATTTTTCGCGAGTCCGCGATTTCGGGAGTGTTCGCGAGTCCGCGATTTCGATAGTGTTCGCGAGTCCGCGATTTCGCGAGTGTTCGCGAGTCCGCGATTAGGGGAGTGTTCGCGAGTCCGCGATTTCGGGAGTGTTCGCGAGTCCGCGATTTCGCGAGTGTTCGCGAGTCCGCGATTTCGCGAGTGTTCGCGAGTCCGCGATTTCGCGAGTCCGCGATTTCGCGAGTCCGTGATTTCCCGAGTGTTCGCGAGTCCGCGATTTCGCGATTTTTCGCGAGTCCGCGATTTCGGGAGTGTTCGCGAGTCCGCGATTTCGCGAATGTTTGCGAGTACGCGAGTCCGCGATTTCGGGAGTTTTCGCCAGTCCGCGATTTCGGGAGTCCGCGATTTCGCGAGTGTTCGCGAATCCGCGATTTCGTGGGTGTTCGCGAGTCCGCGATTTCGGGAGTTTTTGCGAGTACGCGAGTCCGCGATTTCGGGAGTGTTCGCGAGTCCGCGATTTCGGGAGTGTTCGCGAGTCCGCGATTTCGGGAGTGTTCGCGAGTCCGCGATTTCGCGAGTCCGTGATTTCCCGAGTGTTCGCGAGTCCGCGATTTCGCGATTTTTCGCGAGTCCGCGATTTCGGGAGTGTTCGCGAGTCCGCGATTTCGCGAGTGTTTGCGAGTACGCGAGTCCGCGATTTCGGGAGTTTTCGCGAGTCCGCGATTTCGGGAGTCCGCGATTTCGCGAGTGTTCGCGAATCCGCGATTTCGCGAGTGTTCGCGAGTCTGCGATTTCGCGAGTGTTTGCGAGTACGCGAGTCCGCGATTTCGGGAGTGTTCCCGAGTCCGCGATTTCGGGAGTGTTCGCGAGTCCGCGATTTCGCGAGTCCGCGATTTCGCGATTTTTCGCGAGTCCGCGATTTCGGGAGTGTTCGCGAGTCCGCGATTTCGCGAGTGTTTGCGAGTACGCGAGTCCGCGATTTCGGGAGTTTTCGCCAGTCCGCGATTTCGGGAGTCCGCGATTTCGCGAGTGTTCGCGAATCCGCGATTTCGTGGGTGTTCGCGAGTCCGCGATTTCGGGCGTTTTTGCGAGTACGCGAGTCCGCGATTTCGGGAGTGTTCGCGAGTCCGCGATTTCGGGAGTGTTCGCGAGTCCGCGATTTCGCGAGTGTTCGCGAGTCCGCGATTTCGCGAGTGTTCGCGAGTCCGCGATTAGGGGAGTGTTCGCGAGTCCGCGATTTTGGGAGTGTTCGCGAGTCCGCGATTTCGCGAGTGTTCGCGAGTCCGCGATTTCGCGAGTGTTCGCGAGTCCGCGATTTCGCGAGTCCGTGATTTCGCGAGTCCGTGATTTCCCGAGTGTTCGCGAGTCCGCGATTTCGCGATTTTTCGCGAGTCCGCGATTTCGCGAATGTTTGCGAGTACGCGAGTCCGCGAATTCGGGAGTTTTCGCGAGTCCGCGATTTCGGGCGTATTTGCGAGTACGCGAGTCCGCGATTTCGGGAGTGTTCGCGAGTCCGCGATTTCGGGAGTGTTCGCGAGTCCGCGATTTCGCGAGTGTTCGCGAGTCCGCGATTTCGGGAGTGTTCGCGAGTCCGCGATTTCGCGAGTGTTCGCGAGTCCGCGATTTCGGGAGTGTTCGCGAGTCCGCGATTTCGGGAGTGTTCGCGAGTCCGCGATTTCGCGAGTGTTCGCCAATCCGCGATTTCGCGGGTCTTCGCGAGTCCGCGATTTCGGGAGTATTCGCGAGTCCGCGATTTCGCGAGTGTTTGCGAGTCCGCGATTTCGCCTGTGTTCGCGAGTCCGCGATTTCGGAAGTGTTCGCGAGTCCGCCATTTCGCGAGTGTTTGCGAGTACGCGAGTCCGCGATTTCGGGAGTTTTCGCGAGTCCGCGATTTCGGGAGTGTTCGCGAGTCCGCGATTTCGCGGGTTGTCGCGAGTCCGCGATTTCGGGAGTGTTCGCGAGTCCGCGATTTCGCGAGTCCGCGATTTCGCGAGAGTTCGCGAGTCCTCGATTTCGCGATTGTTCGCGAGTCCGCGATTTCGGGAGTGTTGGCGAGTCCGCGATTTCGCGAGTGTTCGCGAATCCGCGATTTCGCGGGTGTTCGCGAGTCCGCGATTTCGGGAGTATTCGCGAGTCCGCAATTTCGCGAGTGTTTGCGATCCGCGATTTCGCCTGTGTTCGCGAGTCCGCGATTTCGGAAGTGTTCGCGAGTCCGCGATTTCGCGGGTGTTCGCGATTTCGCGGGTGTTCGCGAGTCCGCGATTTCGCGAGTGTTCGCGAGTCCGCGATTTCGCGAGTCCGTGATTTCCCGAGTGTTCGCGAGTCCGTTATTTCGCGAGTGTTCCCAAGTCCGCGAATTCGCGGGTGTTCGCGAGTCCGCGATTTCGCGGGTGTTCGCTAGTCCGCGATTTCGGGAGTGTTCGCGAGTCCGCGATTTCGGGAGTGTTCGCGAGTCCGCGATTTCGCGAGTGTTCGCCAATCCGCGATTTCGCGAGTGTTCGCGAGTCCGCGATTTCGGGAGTTTTCGCGAGTCCGTTATTTCGCGAGTGTTCCCAAGTCCGCGATTTCGCGGGTGTTCGCGAGTCCGCGATTTCGCGAGTGTTCGCGAGTCCGCGATTTCAGGAGTGTTCGCGAGTCCGCGATTTCGGGAGTGTTCGCGAGTCCGCGATTTCGCGAGTGTTCGCGAGTCCGCGATTTCGCGAGTCCGTGATTTCCCGAGTGTTCGCGAGTCCGCGATTTCGCGATTGTTCGCGAGTCCGCGATTTCGGGAGTTTTCGCGAGTCCGCGATTTCGCGAGTGTTTGCGAGTCCGCGATTTCGGGAGTTTTCGCGAGTCCGCGATTTCGCGAGTGTTCGCGAGTCCGCGATTTCGCGAGTCCGTGATTTCCCGAGTGTTCGCGAGTCCGCGATATCGCGATTTTTCGCGAGTCCGCGATTTCGGGAGAGTTCGCGAGTCCGCGATTTCGCGAGTGTTTGCGAGTACGCGAGTCCGCGATTTCGGGAGTTTTCGCGAGTCCGCGATTTCATGAGTCCGCGATTTCGCGAGTGTTCGCGAGTCCGCGATTTCGCGAGTGTTTGCGAGTACGCGAGTCCGCGATTTCGGGAGTGTTCGCGAGTCCGTGATTTCGGGAGTGTTCGCGAGTCCGCGATTTCGCGAGTCCGTGATTTCCCGAGTGTTCGCGAGTCCGCGATTTCGCGATTTTTCGCGAGTTCGCGAATTCGGGAGTGTTCGCGAGTCCGCGATTTCGCGGGTGTTCGCGAGTCCGCGATTTCGCGAGTCCGTGATTTCCCGAGTGTTTGCGAGTCCGCGATTTCGCGAGTCCGCGATTTCGCGATTGTTCGCGAGTCCGCGATTTCGGGAGTTTTCGCGAGTCCGCGATTTCGGGAGTCCGCGATTTCGCGAGTGTTCGCGAATCCACGATTTCGTGGGTGTTCGCGAGTCCGCGATTTCGGGAGTGTTTGCGAGTACGCGAGTCCGCGATTTCGCGAGTGTTTGCGAGTCCGCGATTTCGCGATTGTTCGCGAGTCCGCGATTTCGGGAGTTTTCGCGAGTCCGCGATTTCGGGAGTCCGCGATTTCGCGAGTGTTCGCGAATCCACGATTTCGTGGGTGTTCGCGAGTCCGCGATTTCGGGAGTGTTTGCGAGTACGCGAGTCCGCGATTTCGCGAGTGTTTGCGAGTCCGCGATTTCGCGATTGTTCGCGAGTCTGCGATTTCGGGAGTGTTCGCGAGTCCGCGATTTCGCGAGTGTTCGCGAATCCGCCATTTCGCGGGTGTTTGCGAGTCCGCGATTTCGCGATTGTTCGCGAGTCTGCGATTTCGGGAGTGTTCGCGAGTCCGCGATTTCGCGAGTGTTCGCGAATCCGCCATTTCGCGGGTGTTTGCGAGTCCGCGATTTCGCGATTGTTCGCGAGTCCGCGATTTCGGGAGTGTTTGCGAGTACGCGAGTCCGCGATTTCGCGAGTGTTTGCGAGTCCGCGATTTCGCGATTGTTCGCGAGTCTGCGATTTCGGGAGTATTCGCGAGTCCGCGATTTCGCCTGTGTTCGCGAGTCCGCGATTTCGGAAGTGTTCGCGAGTCCGCGATTTCGCGGGTGTTCGCGATTTCGCGGGTGTTCGCGAGTCCGCGATTTCGCGGGTGTTCGCGAGTCCGCGATTTCGATAGTGTTCGCGAGTCCGCGATTTCGCGAGTGTTCGCGAGTCCGCGATTTCGCGAGTGTTCGCGAGTCCGCGATTTCGGGAGTGTTCGCGAGTCCGCGATTTCGCGAGTGTTCGAGAGTCCGCGATTTCGCGATTTTTCGCGAGTCCGCGATTTCGGGAGTGTTCGCGAGTCCGCGATTTCGATAGTGTTCGCGAGTCCGCGATTTCGCGAGTGTTCGCGAGTCCGCGATTAGGGGAGTGTTCGCGAGTCCGCGATTTCGGGAGTGTTCGCGAGTCCGCGATTTCGCGAGTGTTCGCGAGTCCGCGATTTCGCGAGTGTTCGCGAGTCCGCGATTTCGCGAGTCCGTGATTTCCCGAGTGTTCGCGAGTCCGCGATTTCGCGATTTTTCGCGAGTCCGCGATTTCGGGAGTGTTCGCGAGTCCGCGATTTCGCGAATGTTTGCGAGTACGCGAGTCCGCGATTTCGGGAGTTTTCGCCAGTCCGCGATTTCGGGAGTCCGCGATTTCGCGAGTGTTCGCGAATCCGCGATTTCGTGGGTGTTCGCGAGTCCGCGATTTCGGGAGTTTTTGCGAGTACGCGAGTCCGCGATTTCGGGAGTGTTCGCGAGTCCGCGATTTCGGGAGTGTTCGCGAGTCCGCGATTTCGGGAGTGTTCGCGAGTCCGCGATTTCGCGAGTCCGTGATTTCCCGAGTGTTCGCGAGTCCGCGATTTCGCGATTTTTCGCGAGTCCGCGATTTCGGGAGTGTTCGCGAGTCCGCGATTTCGCGAGTGTTTGCGAGTACGCGAGTCCGCGATTTCGGGAGTTTTCGCGAGTCCGCGATTTCGGGAGTCCGCGATTTCGCGAGTGTTCGCGAATCCGCGATTTCGCGAGTGTTCGCGAGTCTGCGATTTCGCGAGTGTTTGCGAGTACGCGAGTCCGCGATTTCGGGAGTGTTCCCGAGTCCGCGATTTCGGGAGTGTTCGCGAGTCCGCGATTTCGGGAGTGTTCGCGAGTCCGCGATTTCGGGAGTGTTCGCGAGTCCGCGATTTCGCGAGTCCGTGATTTCCCGAGTGTTCGCGAGTCCGCGATTTCGCGATTTTTCGCGAGTCCGCGATTTCGGGAGTGTTCGCGAGTCCGCGATTTCGCGAGTGTTTGCGAGTACGCGAGTCCGCGATTTCGGGAGTTTTCGCGAGTCCGCGATTTCGGGAGTCCGCGATTTCGCGAGTGTTCGCGAATCCGCGATTTCGCGAGTGTTCGCGAGTCTGCGATTTCGCGAGTGTTTGCGAGTACGCGAGTCCGCGATTTCGGGAGTGTTCCCGAGTCCGCGATTTCGGGAGTGTTCGCGAGTCCGCGATTTCGCGAGTCCGCGATTTCGCGATTTTTCGCGAGTCCGCGATTTCGGGAGTGTTCGCGAGTCCGCGATTTCGCGAGTGTTTGCGAGTACGCGAGTCCGCGATTTCGGGAGTTTTCGCCAGTCCGCGATTTCGGGAGTCCGCGATTTCGCGTGTTCGCGAATCCGCGATTTCGTGGGTGTTCGCGAGTCCGCGATTTCGGGCGTTTTTGCGAGTACGCGAGTCCGCGATTTCGGGAGTGTTCGCGAGTCCGCGATTTCGGGAGTGTTCGCGAGTCCGCGATTTCGCGAGTGTTCGCGAGTCCGCGATTTCGCGAGTGTTCGCGAGTCCGCGATTAGGGGAGTGTTCGCGAGTCCGCGATTTTGGGAGTGTTCGCGAGTCCGCGATTTCGCGAGTGTTCGCGAGTCCGCGATTTCGCGAGTGTTCGCGAGTCCGCGATTTCGCGAGTCCGTGATTTCCCGAGTGTTCGCGAGTCCGCGATTTCGCGATTTTTCGCGAGTCCGCGATTTCGCGAATGTTTGCGAGTACGCGAGTCCGCGAATTCGGGAGTTTTCGCGAGTCCGCGATTTCGGGCGTATTTGCGAGTACGCGAGTCCGCGATTTCGGGAGTGTTCGCGAGTCCGCGATTTCGGGAGTGTTCGCGAGTCCGCGATTTCGCGAGTGTTCGCGAGTCCGCGATTTCGGGAGTGTTCGCGAGTCCGCGATTTCGCGAGTGTTCGCGAGTCCGCGATTTCGGGAGTGTTCGCGAGTCCGCGATTTCGGGAGTGTTCGCGAGTCCGCGATTTCGCGAGTGTTCGCCAATCCGCGATTTCGCGGGTCTTCGCGAGTCCGCGATTTCGGGAGTATTCGCGAGTCCGCGATTTCGCGAGTGTTTGCGAGTCCGCGATTTCGCCTGTGTTCGCGAGTCCGCGATTTCGGAAGTGTTCGCGAGTCCGCCATTTCGCGAGTGTTTGCGAGTACGCGAGTCCGCGATTTCGGGAGTTTTCGCGAGTCCGCGATTTCGGGAGTGTTCGCGAGTCCGCGATTTCGCGGGTTGTCGCGAGTCCGCGATTTCGGGAGTGTTCGCGAGTCCGCGATTTCGCGAGTCCGCGATTTCGCGAGAGTTCGCGAGTCCTCGATTTCGCGGGTGTTCGCGTGTCCGCGATTTCGCGAGTGTTTGCGAGTCCGCGATTTCGCGATTGTTCGCGAGTCCGCGATTTCGCGGGTTGTCGCGACTCCGCGATTTCGGGAGTGTTCGCGAGTCCGCGATTTCGCGAGTGTTCGCGAGTCCGCGATTTCGCGAGTGTTCACAAGTCCGCGATTTCGCGGGTGTTCGCGAGTCCGCGATTTCGGTAGTGTTTGCGAGTCCGCGATTTCGCGAGTCCGTGATTTCGGGAGTCTTCGCGAGTCCGCGATTTCGCGGATGTTCGCGAGTCCGCGAATTCGGGAGTGTTCGCGATTCCGCGATTTCGCGAGTGTTTGCGAGTCCGCGAGTCCGCGATTTCGGGAGTTTTCGCCAGTCCGCGATTTCGGGAGTCCGCGATTTCGCGAGTGTTCGCGAATCCGCGATTTCGTGGGTGTTCGCGAGTCCGCGATTTCGGGCGTTTTTGCGAGTACGCGAGTCCGCGATTTCGGGAGTGTTCGCGAGTCCGCGATTTCGGGAGTGTTCGCGAGTCCGCGATTTCGCGAGTGTTCGCGAGTCCGCGATTTCGCGAGTGTTCGCGAGTCCGCGATTAGGGGAGTGTTCGCGAGTCCGCGATTTTGGGAGTGTTCGCGAGTCCGCGATTTCGCGAGTGTTCGCGAGTCCGCGATTTCGCGAGTGTTCGCGAGTCCGCGATTTCGCGAGTCCGTGATTTCCCGAGTGTTCGCGAGTCCGCGATTTCGCGATTTTTCGCGAGTCCGCGATTTCGCGAATGTTTGCGAGTACGCGAGTCCGCGAATTCGGGAGTTTTCGCGAGTCCGCGATTTCGGGCGTATTTGCGAGTACGCGAGTCCGCGATTTCGGGAGTGTTCGCGAGTCCGCGATTTCGGGAGTGTTCGCGAGTCCGCGATTTCGCGAGTGTTCGCGAGTCCGCGATTTCGGGAGTGTTCGCGAGTCCGCGATTTCGCGAGTGTTCGCGAGTCCGCGATTTCGGGAGTGTTCGCGAGTCCGCGATTTCGGGAGTGTTCGCGAGTCCGCGATTTCGCGAGTGTTCGCCAATCCGCGATTTCGCGGGTCTTCGCGAGTCCGCGATTTCGGGAGTATTCGCGAGTCCGCGATTTCGCGAGTGTTTGCGAGTCCGCGATTTCGCCTGTGTTCGCGAGTCCGCGAATTCGGAAGTGTTCGCGAGTCCGCCATTTCGCGAGTGTTTGCGAGTACGCGAGTCCGCGATTTCGGGAGTTTTCGCGAGTCCGCGATTTCGGGAGTGTTCGCGAGTCCGCGATTTCGCGGGTTGTCGCGAGTCCGCGATTTCGGGAGTGTTCGCGAGTCCGCGATTTCGCGAGTCCGCGATTTCGCGAGAGTTCGCGAGTCCTCGATTTCGCGGGTGTTCGCGTGTCCGCGATTTCGCGAGTGTTTGCGAGTCCGCGATTTCGGGAGTCTTCGCGAGTCCGCGATTTCGCGGATGTTCGCGAGTCCGCGAATTCGGGAGTGTTCGCGATTCCGCGATTTCGCGGGTGTTCGCGAGTCCGCGATTTCGCGAGTCCGTGATTTCCCGAGTGTTCGCGAGTCCGCGATTTCGCGATTGTTCGCGAGTCCGTTATTTCGCGAGTGTTCCCAAGTCCGCGATTTCGCGGGTGTTCGCGAGTCCGCGATTTCGCGGGTGTTCGCGAGTCCGCGATTTCGGGAGTGTTCGCGAGTCCGCGATTTCTCGAGTGTTCGCGATTCCGCGATTTCGCGAGTGTTTGTGAGTACGCGAGTCCGCGATTTCGGGAGTGTTCGCGAGTCCGCGATTTCGGGAGTTTTCGCGAGTCCGTGATTTCGGGAGTGTTCGCGAGTCCGCGAATTCGGGAGTGTTCGCGATTCCGCGATTTCGCGATTCCGCGATTTCGCGAGTCCGCGATTTCGCGAGTGTTCGCGAGTCCGCGATTTCGGGAGTGTTCGCAAGTCCGCGATTTCGCGAGTGTTGGCGAGTCCGCCATTTCGCGGGTGTTCTCGAGTCCGCGATTTCGCGAGTGTTCGCGAGTCCGCGATTTCGAGAGTGTTCGCGAGTCCGCGATTTCGCGAGTGTTCGCGAGTCCGAGATTTCGCGAGTGTTTGCGAGTACGCGAGTCCGCGATTTCGGGAGTGTTCGCGAGTCCGCGATTTCGGGAGTGTTCGCGAGTCCGCGATTTCGCGAGTCCGTGATTTCCCGAGTGTTCGCGAGTCCTCGATTTCGCGATTTTTCGCGAGTCCGCGATTTCGGGAGAATTCGCGAGTCCGCGATTTCGCGAGTGTTTGCGAGTACGCGAGTCCGCGATTTCGGGAGTTTTCGCGAGTCCGCGATTTCATGAGTCCGCGATTTCGCGAGTGTTCGCGAGTCCGCGATTTCGCGAGTGTTTGCGAGTACGCGAGTCCGCGATTTCGGGAGTGTTCGCGAGTCCGTGATTTCGGGAGTGTTCGCGAGTCCGCGATTTCGCGAGTCCGTGATTTCCCGAGTGTTCGCGAGTCCGCGATTTCGCGATTTTTCGCGAGTCCGCGAATTCGGGAGTGTTCGCGAGTCCGCGATTTCGCGAGTGTTTGCGAGTACGCGAGTCCGCGATTTCGGGAGTTTTCGCGAGTCCGCGATTTCGGGAGTCCGCGATTTCGCGAGTGTTCGCGAATCCGCGATTTCGTGGGTGTTCGAGAGTCCGCGATTTCGGGAGTGTTTGCGAGTACGCGAGTCCGCGATTTCGCGAGTGTTTGCGAGTCCGCGATTTCGCGATTGTTCGCGAGTCCGCGATTTCGGGAGTGTTCGCGAGTCCGCGATTTCGCGAGTGTTCGCGAATCCGCGATTTCGCGGGTGTTCGCGAGTCCGCGATTTCGGGAGTATTCGCGAGTCCGCAATTTCGCGAGTGTTTGCGATCCGCGATTTCGCCTGTGTTCGCGAGTCCGCGATTTCGGAAGTGTTCGCGAGTCCGCGATTTCGCGGGTGTTCGCGATTTCGCGGGTGTTCGCGAGTCCGCGATTTCGCGAGTGTTCGCGAGTCCGCGATTTCGCGAGTCCGTGATTTCCCGAGTGTTCGCGAGTCCGTTATTTCGCGAGTGTTCCCAAGTCCGCGAATTCGCGGGTGTTCGCGAGTCCGCGATTTCGCGGGTGTTCGCTAGTCCGCGATTTCGGGAGTGTTCGCGAGTCCGCGATTTCGGGAGTGTTCGCGAGTCCGCGATTTCGCGAGTGTTCGCCAATCCGCGATTTCGCGAGTGTTCGCGAGTCCGCGATTTCGGGAGTTTTCGCGAGTCCGTTATTTCGCGAGTGTTCCCAAGTCCGCGATTTCGCGGGTGTTCGCGAGTCCGCGATTTCGCGAGTGTTCGCGAGTCCGCGATTTCAGGAGTGTTCGCGAGTCCGCGATTTCGGGAGTGTTCGCGAGTCCGCGATTTCGCGAGTGTTCGCGAGTCCGCGATTTCGCGAGTCCGTGATTTCCCGAGTGTTCGCGAGTCCGCGATTTCGCGATTGTTCGCGAGTCCGCGATTTCGGGAGTTTTCGCGAGTCCGCGATTTCGCGAGTGTTTGCGAGTCCGCGATTTCGCGATTGTTCGCGAGTCCGCGATTTCTGGAGTGTTCGCGAGTCCGCGATTTCGCCGGTGTTCGCGAGTCCGCGATTTCGGGAGTATTCGCGAGTCCGCGATTTCGCGAGTGTTTGCGAGTCCGCGATTTCGCCTGTGTTCGCGAGTCCGCGATTTCGGGAGTGTTCGCGTGTCCGCGATTTCGCGAGTGTTCGCCAATCCGCGATTTCGCGAGTGTTCGCGAGTCCGCGATTTCGGGAGTTTTCGCGAGTCCGTTATTTCGCGAGTGTTCCCAAGTCCGTTATTTCGCGAGTGTTCCCAAGTCCGCGATTTCGCGGGTCTTCGCGAGTCCGCGATTTCGGGAGTATTCGCGAGTCCGCGATTTCGCGAGTGTTTCCGAGTACGCGAGTCCGCGATTTCGGGAGTTTTCGCGAGTCCGCGATTTCGGGAGTCCGCGATTTCGCGAGTGTTCGCGAATCCGCGATTTCGTGGGTGTTCGCGAGTCCGCGATTTCGGGAGTGTTTGCGAGTACGCGAGTCCGCGATTTCGCGATTGTTCGCGAGTCCGCGATTTCGCGATTGTTCGCGAGTCCGTTATTTCGCGAGTGTTCCCAAGTCCGTGATTTCGGGAGTGTTCGCGAGTCCGCGATTTCGCGGGTGTTCGCGAGTCCGCGATTTCGGGAGTGTTCGCGAGTCCGCGATTTCGCGAGTCCGCGATTTCGCGAGTCCGCGATTTCGCGAGTGTTCGCGAGTCCGCGATTTCGGGAGTGTTCGCGAGTCCGCGATTTCGCCAGTCCGTGATTTCGGGAGTGTTCGCGAGTCCGCGATTTCGCGGGTGTTCGCGAGTCCGCGATTTCGCGAGAGTTCGCGAGTCCTCGATTTCGCGAGTCCGCGATTTCGCGTGTGTTCGCGAGTCCGTGATTTCGGGAGTGTTCGCGAGTCCGCGATTTCGCGGGTGTTCGCGAGTCCGCGATTTCGCGAGTGTTCGCGAGTCCGCGATTTCGGGAGTGTTCGCGACTCCGCGATTTCGCGAGTCCGTGATTTCGGGAGTGTTCGCGAGTCCGCGATTTCGCGGGTGTTCGCGAGTCCGCGATTTCGGGAGTGTTCGCGAGTCCCCGATTTCGCGAGTCCGCGATTTCGCGAGTGTTCACGAGTCCGCGATTTCGGGAGTGTTCGTGAGTCCGCGATTTCGCGAGTCCGTGATTTCGGGAGTGTTCGCGAGTCCGCGATTTCGCGAGTGTTCGCGAGTCCTCGATTTCGCGAGTCCGCGATTTCGCGGGTGTTCGCGAGTCCGTGATTTCAGGAGTGTTCGCGAGTCCGCGATTTCGCGGGTGTTCGCGAGTCCGCGATTTCGCGAGTGTTCGCGAGTCCGCGATTTCGGGAGTGTTCGCGAGTCCGCGATTTCGCGGTTGTTCGCGAGTCCGCGATTTCGGGAGTGTTCGCGAGTCCGCGATTTCGCGAGTCCGCGATTTCGCGAGTGTTCGCGAGTCCGCGATTTCGCGAGTCCGCGATTTCGCGAGTGTTCGCGAGTCCGCGATTTCGGGAGTGTTCGCGAGTCCGCGATTTCGCGAGTACGTGATTTCGGGAGTGTTCGCGATTCCGCGATTTCGGGAGTGTTCGCGAGTCCACGATTTCGCGAGTGTTCGCGAGTCCGTGATTTCGCGAGTGTTCGCGAGTCCGCGATTTAGGGAGTGTTCGCGAGTCCGCGATTTCGGGAGTCCGCGATATCGGGAGTGTTCGCGAGTCCGCGATTTCGCGAGTGTTCGCGAGTCTGAGATTTCGGGAGTGTTTGCGAGTACGCGAATTCGCGATTGTTCGCGAGTCGCGATTTCGCGAGTCCGCGATTCCGCGGGTGTTCGCGAGTCCGCGATTTCGCGAGTGTTCGCGAGTCCGCGATTTCGGGAGTGTTCGCGAGTCCGCGATTTCGCGAGTACGTGATTTCGGGAGTGTTCGCGATTCCGCGATTTCGGGAGTGTTCGCGAGTCCACGATTTCGCGAGTGTTCGCGAGTCCGTGATTTCGCGAGTGTTCGCGAGTCCGCGATTTAGGGAGTGTTCGCGAGTCCGCGATTTCGGGAGTCCGCGATATCGGGAGTGTTCGCGAGTCCGCGATTTCGCGAGTGTTCGCGAGTCCGTGATTTCGGGAGTGTTCGCGAGTACGCAATTTCGCGGGTGTTCGCGAGTCCGCGATTTCGGGATTGTTCGCGAGTCCCCGATTTCGCGAGTCCGCGATTTCGCGGGTTTTCGCGAGTCCGCGATTTCGGGAGTGTTCGCGAGTCCGCGATTTCGCGAGTCCGTGATTTCGGGAGTGTTCGCGAGTCCGCGATTTCGCGGGTGTTCGCGAGTCCGCGATTTCGGGAGTGTTCGCGAGTCCGCGATTTCGCGAGTCCGCGATTTCGCGAGTGTTCGCGAGTCCGCGATTTCGGGAGTGTTCGCGAGTCCGCGATTTCGCCAGTCCGTGAGTGTTCGGGAGTGTTCGCGACTCCGCGATTTCGCGAGTCCGTGATTTCGGGAGTGTTCGCGAGTCCGCGATTTCGCGGGTGTTCGCGAGTCCGCGATTTCGGGATTGTTCGCGAGTCCCCGATTTCGCGAGTCCGCGATTTCGCGAGTGTTCACGAGTCCGCGATTTCGGGAGTGTTCGCGAGTCCGCGATTTCGGGAGTGTTCGCGAGTCCGCGATTTCGGGAGTGTTCGTGAGTCCGCGATTTCGCGAGTGTTCGCGAGTCCGTGATTTCGGGAGTGTTCGGGAGTCCGCGATTTCGCGGGTGTTCGCGAGTCCGCGATTTCGCGAGTGTTCGCGAGTCCTCGATTTCGCGAGTCCTCGATTTCGCGAGTCCGCGATTTCGCGGGTGTTCGCGAGTCCGCGATTTCGCGAGTGTTCGCGAGTCCGCGATTTCGCGAGTGTTCACGAGTCCGCGATTTCGGGAGTGTTCGCGAGTCCGCGATTTCGGGAGTGTTCGCGAGTCCGCGATTTCGGGAGTGTTCGTGAGTCCGCGATTTCGCGAGTGTTCGCGAGTCCGCGATTTCGCGAGTGTTCGCGAGTCCGCGATTTCGCGAGTGTTCGCGAGTCCGCGATTTCGGGAGTGTTCGCGAGTCCGCGATTTCGCGAGTCCGTGATTTCGGGAGTGTTCGCGAGTCCGCGATTTCGCGGGTGTTCGCGAGTCCGCGATTTCGGGAGTGTTCGCGAGTCCGCGATTTCGCGAGTCCGCGATTTCGCGAGTTCGCGATTTCGCGAGTGTTCGCGAGTCCGCGATTTCGGGAGTGTTCGCGAGTCCGCGATTTCGCCAGTCCGTGATTTCGGGAGTGTTCGCGAGTCCGCGATTTCTCGGGTGTTCGCGAGTCCGCGATTTCGCGAGAGTTCGCGAGTCCTCGATTTCGCGATTTCGCGAGAGTTCGCGAGTCCTCGATTTCGCGAGTCCGCGATTTCGCGGGTGTTCGCGAGTCCGTGATTTCGGGAGTGTTCGCGAGTCCGCGATTTCGCGGGTGTTCGCGAGTCCGCGATTTCGCGAGTGTTCGCGAGTCCGCGATTTCGGGAGTGTTCGCGACTCCGCGATTTCGCGAGTGCGTGATTTCGGGAGTGTTCGCGAGTCCGCGATTTCGCGGGTGTTCGCGAGTCCGCGATTTCGGGAGTGTTCGCGAGTCCCCGATTTCGCGAGTCCGCGATTTCGCGAGTGTTCACGAGTCCGCGATTTCGGGAGTGTTCGCGAGTCCGCGATTTCGCGAGTCCGTGATTTCGGGAGTGTTCGCGAGTCCGCGATTTCGCGAGTGTTCGCGAGTCCTCGATTTCGCGAGTCCGCGATTTCGCGGGTGTTCGCGAGTCCGTGATTTCGGGAGTGTTCGCGAGTCCGCGATTTCGCGGGTGTTCGCGAGTCCGCGATTTCGGGAGTGTTCGCGAGTCCGCGATTTCGCGAGTCCGTGATTTCGGGAGTGTTCGCGAGTCCGCGATTTCGCGAGTGTTCGCGAGTCCTCGATTTCGCGAGTCCGCGATTTCGCGGGTGTTCGCGAGTCCGTGATTTCGGGAGTGTTCGCGAGTCCGCGATTTCGCGGGTGTTCGCGAGTCCGCGATTTCGCGAGTGTTCGCGAGTCCGTGATTTCGGGAGTGTTCGCGAGTCCGCGATTTCGCGGGTGTTCGCGAGTCCGCGATTTCGCGAGTGTTCGAGAGTCCGCGATTTCGGGAGTGTTCGCGACTCCGCGATTTCGCGAGTCCGTGATTTCGGGAGTGTTCGCGAGTCCGCGATTTCGCGGGTGTTCGCGAGTCCGCGATTTCGGGATTGTTCGCGAGTCCCCGATTTCGCGAGTCCGCGATTTCGCGAGTGTTCACGAGTCCGCGATTTCGGGAGTTTTCGCGAGTCCGCGATTTCGGGAGTGTTCGCGAGTCCGCGATTTCGGGAGTGTTCGTGAGTCCGCGATTTCGCGAGTGTTCGCGAGTCCGCGATTTCGCGAGTCCGTGATTTCGGGAGTGTTCGCGAGTCCGCGATTTTGCGGGTGTTCGCGAGTCCGCGATTTCGCGAGTGTTCGCGAGTCCTCGATTTCGCGAGTCCTCGATTTCGCGAGTCCGCGATTTCGCGAGTCCGCGATTTCGCGGGTGTTCGCGAGTCCGCGATTTCGCGAGTGTTCGCGAGTCCGCGATTTCGCGAGTGTTCACGAGTCCGCGATTTCGGGAGTGTTCGCGAGTCCGCGATTTCGGGAGTGTTCGCGAGTCCGCGATTTCGGGAGTGTTCGTGAGTCCGCGATTTCGCGAGTGTTCGCTAGTCCGCGATTTCGCGAGTGTTCGCGAGTCCGCGATTTCGCGAGTGTTCGCGAGTCCGCGATTTCGGGAGTGTTCGCGAGTCCGCGATTTCGCGAGTCCGTGATTTCGGGAGTGTTCGCGAGTCCGCGATTTCGCGGGTGTTCGCGAGTCCGCGATTTCGCGAGTGTTCGCGAGTCCGCGATTTCGGGAGTGTTCGCGAGTCCGCGATTTCGCGAGTCCGTGATTTCGGGAGTGTTCGCGAGTCCGCGATTTCGCGGGTGTTCGCTGGTCCGCGATTTCGCGAGTGTTCGCGAGTCCTCGATTTCGCGAGTCCTCGATTTCGCGAGTCCGCGATTTCGCGGGTGTTCGCGAGTCCGTGATTTCGGGAGTGTTCGCGAGTCCGCGATTTCGCGGGTGTTCGCGAGTCCGCGATTTCGGGAGTGTTCGCGAGTCCGCGATTTCGCGAGTCCGCGATTTCGCGAGTGTTCGCGAGTCCGCGATTTCGGGAGTGTTCGCGAGTCCGCGATTTCGCGGGTGTTCGCGAGTCCGCGATTTCGGGAGTGTTCGCGAGTCCGCGATTTCGCGAGTGTTCGCGAGTCCGCGATTTCGCGAGTGTTCGCGAGTCCGCGATTTCGCGAGTACGTGATTTCGGGAGTGTTCGCGAGTCCGCGATTTCGGGAGTGTTCGCGAGTCCGCGATTTCGCGAGTGTTCGCGAGTCCGCGATTTCGGGAGTGTTCGCGAGTCCGCGATTTCGCGAGTGTTCGCGAGTCCGCGATTTCGGGAGTGTTCGCGAGTCCGCGATTTCGCGAGTCCGTGATTTCGGGAGTGTTCGCGAGTCCGCGATTTCGCGAGTGTTCGCGAGTCCGCGATTTCGCGAGTACGTGATTTCGGGAGTGTTCGCGAGTCCGCGATTTCGCGAGTACGTGATTTCGGGAGTGTTCGCGAGTCCGCGATTTCGCGAGTGTTCGCGAGTCCGCGATTTCGGGAGTGTTCGCGAGTCCGCGATTTCGCGAGTCCGCGATTTCGCGAGTGTTCGCGAGTCCGCGATTTCGGGAGTGTTCGCGAGTCCGCGATTTCGCGAGTCCGTGATTTCGGGAGTGTTCGCGAGTCCGCGATTTCGCGAGTGTTCGCGAGTCCGCGATTTCGCGAGTGTTCGCGAGTCCGCGATTTCGGGAGTGTTCGCGAGTCCGCGATTTCGCGAGTCCGCGATTTCGGGAGTGTTCGCGAGTCCGCGATTTCGCGGGTGTTCGCGAGTCCGCGATTTCGGGAGTATTCGCGAGTCCGCGATTTCGCGAGTCCGTGATTTCGGGAGTGTTCGCGAGTCCGCGATTTCGCGAGTGTTCGCGAGTCCGCGATTTCGCGAGTGTTCGCGAGTCCGTTATTTCGGGAGTGTTCGCGAGTCCGCGATTTCGCGAGTCCGTGATTTCGGGAGTGTTCGCGAGTCCGCGATTTCGCGGGTGTTCGCGAGTCCGCGATTTCGCGGGTGTTCGCGAGTCCGCGATTTCGGGAGTGTTCGTGAGTCCGCGATTTCGCGAGTCCGTGATTTCGGGAGTGTTCGCGAGTCCGCGATTTCGCGGGTGTTCGCGAGTCCGCGATTTCGGGAGTGTTCGCGAGTCCGCGATTTCGGGAGTGTTCGCGAGTCCGCGATTTCGGGAGTGTTCGCGAGTCCGCGATTTCGCCAGTCCGTGATTTCGGGAGTTTTCGCGAGTCCGCGATTTCGCGGGTGTTCGCGAGTCCGCGATTTCGCGAGTGTTCGCGAGTCCTCGATTTCGCGAGTCCGCGATTTCGCGGGTGTTCGCGAGTCCGTGATTTCGGGAGTGTTCGCGAGTCCGCGATTTCGCGGGTGTTCGCGAGTCCGCGATTTCGCGAGTGTTCGCGAGTCCGCGATTTCGGGAGTCCGCGATATCGGGAGTGTTCGCGAGTCCGCGATTTCGCGAGTGTTCGCGAGTCTGAGATTTCGGGAGTGTTTGCGAGTACGCGAATTCGCGAGTGTTCGCGAGTCGCGATTTCGCGAGTCCGCGATTCCGCGGGTGTTCGCGAGTCCGCGATTTCGGGAGTGTTCGCGAGTCCGCGATTTCGCGAGTGTTCGCGAGTCCGCGATTTCGCGAGTCCGTGATTTCGCGAGTCCGCGATTTCGCGGGTGTTCACGAGTCCGTGATTTCGGGAGTGTTCGCGAGTCCGCGATTTCGTGAGTCCGCGATTTCGCGGGTGTTCGCGAGTCCGCGATTTCGCGAGTCCGTGATTTCGCGAGTCCGCGATTTCGCGGGTGTTCACGAGTTTGTGATTTCGGGAGTGTTCGCGAGTCCGCGATTGCGCGAGTCCGCGATTTTGCGGGTGTTCGCGAGTCCGCGATTTCGGGAGTGTTCGCGAGTCCGCGATTTCGCGAGTACGTGATTTCGGGAGTGTTCGCGATTCCGCGATTTCGCGAGTGTTCGCGAGTCCGCGATTTCGCGAGTCCGCGATTTCGGGAGTGTTCGCGAGTCCGCGATTTCGCGAGTCCGTGATTTCGGGAGTGTTCGCGAGTCCGCGATTTCGCGGGTGTTCGCGAGTCCGCGATTTCGGGAGTGTTCGCGAGTCCGCGATATCGCGAGTCCGCGATTTCGCGAGTGTTCGAGAGTCCGTGATTTCGGGAGTGTTCGCGAGTCCGCGATTTCGCGAGTCCGTGATTTCGGGAGTGTTCGCGAGTCCGCGATTTCGCGGGTGTTCGCGAGTCCGCGATTTCGCGGGTGTTCGCGAGTCCGCGATTTCGCGAGTGTTCGCGAGTCCTCGATTTCGCGAGTCCGCGATTTCGCGGGTGTTCGCGAGTCCGCGATTTCGGGACTGTTCGCGAGTCCGCGATTTCGCGAGTGTTCGCGAGTCCGCGATTTCGGGGGGGTTCGCGAGTCCGCGATTTCGCGAGTCCGTGATTTCGGGAGTGTTCGCGAGTCCGCGATTTCGCGAGTGTTCGCGAGTCCGCGATTTCGCGAGTGTTCGCGAGTCCGCGATTTCGGGAGTGTTCGCGAGTCCGCGATTTCGCGAGTCCGCGATTTCGGGAGTGTTCGCGAGTCCGCGATTTCGCGGGTGTTCGCGAGTCCGCGATTTCGGGAGTATTCGCGAGTCCGCGATTTCGCGAGTCCGTGATTTCGGGAGTGTTCGCGAGTCCGCGATTTCGCGAGTGTTCGCGAGTCCGCGATTTCGCGAGTCCGTGATTTCGGGAGTGTTCGCGAGTCCGCGATTTCGCGAGTGTTCGCGAGTCCGCGATTTCGCGAGTGTTCGCGAGTCCGCGATTTCGGGAGTGTTCGCGAGTCCGCGATTTCGCGAGTCCGCGATTTCGGGAGTGTTCGCGAGTCCGCGATTTCGCGGGTGTTCGCGAGTCCGCGATTTCGCGAGTATTCGCGAGTCCGCGATTTCGCGAGTCCGTGATTTCGGGAGTGTTCGCGAGTCCGCGATTTCGCGAGTGTTCGCGAGTCCGCGATTTCGCGAGTGTTCGCAAGTCCGCGATTTCGGGAGTGTTCGCGAGTCCGCGATTTCGCGAGTCCGTGATTTCGGGAGTGTTCGCGAGTCCGCGATTTCGCGGGTGTTCGCGAGTCCGCGATTTCGGGAGTGTTCGCGAGTCCGCGATTTCGCGAGTCCGTGATTTCGGGAGTGTTCGCGAGTCCGCGATTTCGCGGGTGTTCGCGAGTCCGCGATTTCGGGAGTGTTCGCGAGTCCGCGATTTCGCGAGTGTTCGCGAGTCCGCGATTTCGCGAGTGTTCGCGAGTCCGCGATTTCGGGAGTGTTCGCGAATTCGGGAGTGTTCGCGAGTCCGCGATTTCGCGAGTCCGTGATTTCGGGAGTGTTCGCGAGTCCGCGATTTCGCGGGTGTTCGCGAGTCCGCGATTTCGGGAGTTTTCGCGAGTCCGCGATTTCGCGAGTCCGTGATTTCGGGAGTGTTCGCGAGTCCGCGATTTCGCGGGTGTTCGCGAGTCCGCGATTTCGGGAGTGTTCGCGAGTCAGCGATTTCGCGAGTGTTCGCGAGTCCGCGATTTCGCGAGTGTTCGCGAGTCCGCGATTTCGGGAGTGTTCGCGAGTCCGCGATTTCGCGAGTCCGTGATTTCGGGAGTGTTCGCGAGTCCGTGATTTCGGGAGTGTTCGCGAGTCCGCGATTTCGCGGGTGTTCGCGAGTCCGCGATTTCGGGAGTGTTCGCGAGTCCGCGATTTCGGGAGTGTTCGCGAGTCCGCGATTTCGCCAGTCCGCGATTTCGGGAGTGTTCGCGAGTCCGCGATTTCGCCAGTCCGCGATTTCGGGAGTGTTCGCGAGTCCGCGATTTCGCCAGTCCGCGATTTCGGGAGTGTTCGCGAGTCCGCGATTTCGGGAGTGTTCGCGAGTCCGCGATTTCGCGGGTGTTCGCGAGTCCGCGATTTCGCGAGTGTTCGCGAGTCCTCGATTTCGCGAGTCCGCGATTTCGCGAGTGTTCGCGAGTCCGCGATTTCGGGAGTGTTCGCGAGTCCGCGATTTCGCGAGTCCGTGATTTCGGGAGTGTTCGCGAGTCCGCGATTTCGCGGGTGTTCGCGAGTCCGCGATTTCGGGAGTGTTCGCGAGTCCGCGATTTCGCGAGTGTTCGCGAGTCCGCGATTTCGCGAGTACATGATTTCGCGGGTGTTCGCGAGTCCGTGATTTCGGGAGTGTTCGCGAGTCCGCGATTTCGCGGGTGTTCGCGAGTCCGCGATTTCGGGAGTGTTCGCGAGTCCGCGTTTTCGCGAGTGTTCGCGAGTCCGCGATTTCGCCAGTCCGTGATTTCGGGAGTTTTCGCGAGTCCGCGATTTCGCGGGTGTTCGCGAGTCCGCGATTTCGCGAGTGTTCGCGAGTCCTCGATTTCGCGAGTCCGCGATTTCTGGAGTGTCGCGAGTCCGGGATTTCGCGAGTCCGCGATTTCGCGAGTGTTCGCGAGTCCGCGATTTCGGGAGTGTTCGCGAGTCCGCGATTTCGCCAGTCCGTGATTTCGGGAGTTTTCGCGAGTCCGCGATTTCGCGGGTGTTCGCGAGTCCGCGATTTCGCGAGTGTTCGCGAGTCCTCGATTTCGCGAGTCCGCGATTTCGCGGGTGTTCGCGAGTCCGTGATTTCGGGAGTGTTCGCGAGTCCGCGATTTCGCGAGTGTTCGCGAGTCCGCGATTTCGCGAGTCCGCGATTTCGCGAGAGTTCGCGAGTCCGCGATTTCGGGAGTGTTCGCGAGTCCGCGATTTCGCGAGTGTTCGCGAGTCCGCGATTTCGGGAGTGTTCGCGACTCCGCGACTTCGCGAGTATTCGCGAGTCCCCGATTTCGCGAGTCCGCGATTTCGCGGGTGTTCGCGAGTCCGCGATTTCGGGAGTGTTCGCGAGTCCGCGATTTCGCGAGTGTTCGCGAGTCCGCGATTTCGCGAGTCCGTGATTTTTCGAGTCCGCGATTTCGCGGGTGTTCACGAGTCCGTGATTTCCGGAGTGTCCGCGATTTCGCGAGTATGCGATTTCGCGGGTGTTCGCGAGTCCGCGATTTCGGGAGTGTTCGCGAGTCCGCGATTTCGCGAGTACGTGATTTCGGGAGTGTTCGCGATTCCGCGATTTCGGGAGTGTTCGCGAGTCCACGATTTCGCGAGTGTTCGCGAGTCCGCGATTTCGCGAGTGTTCGCGAGTCCGCGATTTCGGGAGTGTTCGCGAGTCCGCGATTTCGGGAGTGTTCGGGAGTCCGCGATTTCGGGAGTGTTCGTGAGTCCGCGATTTCGCGAGTGTTCGCGAGTCCGCGATTTCGCGAGTGTTCGCGAGTCCGCGATTTCGCGAGTGTTCGCGAGTCCGCGATTTCGGGAGTGTTCGCGAGTCCGCGATTTCGCGAGTCCGTGATTTCGGGAGTGTTCGCGAGTCCGCGATTTCGCGGGTGTTCGCGAGTCCGCGATTTCGGGAGTGTTCGCGAGTCCGCGATTTCGCGAGTCCGCGATTTCGCGAGTGTTCGCGAGTCCGCGATTTCGGGAGTGTTCGCGAGTCCGCGATTTCGCCAGTCCGTGAGTGTTCGGGAGTGTTCGCGACTCCGCGATTTCGCGAGTCCGTGATTTCGGGAGTGTTCGCGAGTCCGCGATTTCGCGGGTGTTCGCGAGTCCGCGATTTCGGGATTGTTCGCGAGTCCCCGATTTCGCGGGTCCGCGATTTCGCGAGTGTTCACGAGTCCGCGATTTCGGGAGTGTTCGCGAGTCCGCGATTTCGGGAGTGTTCGCGAGTCCGCGATTTCGGGAGTGTTCGTGAGTCCGCGATTTCGCGAGTGTTCGCGAGTCCGTGATTTCGGGAGTGTTCGGGAGTCCGCGATTTCGCGGTTGTTCGCGAGTCCGCGATTTCGCGAGTGTTCGCGAGTCCTCGATTTCGCGAGTCCTCGATTTCGCGAGTCCGCGATTTCGCGGGTGTTCGCGAGTCCGCGATTTCGCGAGTGTTCGCGAGTCCGCGATTTCGCGAGTGTTCACGAGTCCGCGATTTCGGGAGTGTTCGCGAGTCCGCGATTTCGGGAGTGTTCGCGAGTCCGCGATTTCGGGAGTGTTCGTGAGTCCGCGATTTCGCGAGTGTTCGCGAGTCCGCGATTTCGCGAGTGTTCGCGAGTCCGCGATTTCGCGAGTGTTCGCGAGTCCGCGATTTCGGGAGTGTTCGCGAGTCCGCGATTTCGCGAGTCCGTGATTTCGGGAGTGTTCGCGAGTCCGCGATTTCGCGGGTGTTCGCGAGTCCGCGATTTCGGGAGTGTTCGCGAGTCCGCGATTTCGCGAGTCCGCGATTTCGCGAGTTCGCGATTTCGCGAGTTTTCGCGAGTCCGCGATTTCGGGAGTGTTCGCGAGTCCGCGATTTCGCCAGTCCGTGATTTCGGGAGTGTTCGCGAGTCCGCGATTTCGCGGGTGTTCGCGAGTCCGCGATTTCGCGAGAGTTCGCGAGTCCTCGATTTCGCGAGTCCGCGATTTCGCGGGTGTTCGCGAGTCCGTGATTTCGGGAGTGTTCGCGAGTCTGCGATTTCGCGGGTGTTCGCGAGTCCGCGATTTCGCGAGTGTTCGCGAGTCCGCGATTTCGGGAGTGTTCGCGACTCCGCGATTTCGCGAGTGCGTGATTTCGGGAGTGTTCGCGAGTCCGCGATTTCGCGGGTGTTCGCGAGTCCGCGATTTCGGGAGTGTTCGCGAGTCCCCGATTTCGCGAGTCCGCGATTTCGCGAGTGTTCACGAGTCCGCGATTTCGGGAGTGTTCGCGAGTCCGCGATTTCGCGAGTCCGTGATTTCGGGAGTGTTCGCGAGTCCGCGATTTCGCGAGTGTTCGCGAGTCCTCGATTTCGCGAGTCCGCGATTTCGCGGGTGTTCGCGAGTCCGTGATTTCGGGAGTGTTCGCGAGTCCGCGATTTCGCGGGTGTTCGCGAGTCCGCGATTTCGCGAGTGTTCGCGAGTCCGTGATTTCGGGAGTGTTCGCGAGTCCGCGATTTCGCGGGTGTTCGCGAGTCCGCGATTTCGCGAGTGTTCGAGAGTCCGCGATTTCGGGAGTGTTCGCGACTCCGCGATTTCGCGAGTCCGTGATTTCGGGAGTGTTCGCGAGTCCGCGATTTCGCGGGTGTTCGCGAGTCCGCGATTTCGGGATTGTTCGCGAGTCCCCGATTTCGCGAGTCCGCGATTTCGCGAGTGTTCACGAGTCCGCGATTTCGGGAGTTTTCGCGAGTCCGCGATTTCGGGAGTGTTCGCGAGTCCGCGATTTCGGGAGTGTTCGTGAGTCCGCGATTTCGCGAGTGTTCGCGAGTCCGCGATTTCGCGAGTCCGTGATTTCGGGAGTGTTCGCGAGTCCGCGATTTCGCGGGTGTTCGCGAGTCCGCGATTTCGCGAGTGTTCGCGATTTCGCGAGTCCGCGATTTCGCGGGTGTTCGCGAGTCCGCGATTTCGCGAGTGTTCGCGAGTCCGCGATTTCGCGAGTGTTCACGAGTCCGCGATTTCGGGAGTGTTCGCGAGTCCGCGATTTCGGGAGTTTTCGCGAGTCCGCGATTTCGGGAGTGTTCGTGAGTCCGCGATTTCGCGAGTGTTCGCGAGTCCGCGATTTCGCGAGTGTTCGCGAGTCCGCGATTTCGCGAGTGTTCGCGAGTCCGCGATTTCGGGAGTGTTCGCGAGTCCGCGATTTCGCGAGTCCGTGATTTCGGGAGTGTTCGCGAGTCCGCGATTTCGCGAGTCCGTGATTTCGGGAGTGTTCGCGAGTCCGCGATTTCGCGGGTGTTCGCTGGTCCGCGATTTCGCGAGTGTTCGCGAGTCCTCGATTTCGCGAGTCCTCGATTTCGCGAGTCCGCGAGTCCGTGAGTGTTCGCGAGTCCGCGATTTCGGGAGTGTTCGCGAGTCCGCGATTTCGCGAGTCCGTGATTTCGGGAGTGTTCGCGAGTCCGCGATTTCGCGAGTGTTCGCGAGTCCGCGATTTCGCGAGTGTTCGCGAGTCCGCGATTTCGGGAGTGTTCGCGAGTCCGCGATTTCGCGAGTCCGCGATTTCGGGAGTGTTCGCGAGTCCGCGATTTCGCGGGTGTTCGCGAGTCCGCGATTTCGGGAGTATTCGCGAGTCCGCGATTTCGCGAGTCCGTGATTTCGCGAGTGTTCGCGAGTCCGCGATTTCGCGAGTGTTCGCGAGTCCGCGATTTCGCGAGTGTTCGCGAGTCCGTTATTTCGGGAGTGTTCGCGAGTCCGCGATTTCGCGAGTCCGTGATTTCGGGAGTGTTCGCGAGTCCGCGATTTCGCGGGTGTTCGCGAGTCCGCGATTTCGGGAGTGTTCGTGAGTCCGCGATTTCGCGAGTCCGCGATTTCGGGAGTGTTCGCGAGTCCGCGATTTCGGGAGTGTTCGCGAGTCCGCGATTTCGCCAGTCCGTGATTTCGGGAGTTTTCGCGAGTCCGCGATTTCGCGGGTGTTCGCGAGTCCGCGATTTCGCGAGTGTTCGCGAGTCCTCGATTTCGCGAGTCCGCGATTTCGCGGGTGTTCGCGAGTCCGTGATTTCGGGAGTGTTCGCGAGTCCGCGATTTCGCGGGTGTTCGCGAGTCCGCGATTTCGCGAGTGTTCGCGAGTCCGCGATTTCGCGAGTCCGCGATTTCGCGAGAGTTCGCGAGTCCGCGATTTCGGGAGTGTTCGCGAGTCCGCGATTTCGCGAGTGTTCGCGAGTCCGCGATTTCGGGAGTGTTCGCGACTCCGCGACTTCGCGAGTATTCGCGAGTCCCCGATTTCGCGAGTCCGCGATTTCGCGGGTGTTCGCGAGTCCGCGATTTCGGGAGTGTTCGCGAGTCCGCGATTTCGCGAGTGTTCGCGAGTCCGCGATTTCGCGAGTCCGTGATTTTTCGAGTCCGCGATTTCGCGGGTGTTCACGAGTCCGTGATTTCCGGAGTGTCCGCGATTTCGCGAGTATGCGATTTCGCGGGTGTTCGCGAGTCCGCGATTTCGGGAGTGTTCGCGAGTCCGCGATTTCGCGAGTACGTGATTTCGGGAGTGTTCGCGATTCCGCGATTTCGGGAGTGTTCGCGAGTCCACGATTTCGCGAGTGTTCGCGAGTCCGCGATTTCGCGAGTGTTCGCGAGTGCGCGATTTCGGGAGTGTTCGCGAGTCCGCGATTTCGGGAGTCCGCGATATCGGGAGTGTTCGCGAGTCCGCGATTTCGCGAGTGTTCGCGAGTCTGAGATTTCGGGAGTGTTTGCGAGTACGCGAATTCGCGAGTGTTCGCGAGTCGCGATTTCGCGAGTCCGCGATTCCGCGGGTGTTCGCGAGTCCGCGATTTCGGGAGTGTTCGCGAGTCCGCGATTTCGCGAGTGTTCGCGAGTCCGCGATTTCGCGAGTCCGTGATTTCGCGAGTCCGCGATTTCGCGGGTGTTCACGAGTCCGTGATTTCGGGAGTGTTCGCGAGTCCGCGATTTCGTGAGTCCGCGATTTCGCGGGTGTTCGCGAGTCCGCGATTTCGCGAGTCCGTGATTTCGCGAGTCCGCGATTTCGCGGGTGTTCACGAGTTTGTGATTTCGGGAGTGTTCGCGAGTCCGCGATTGCGCGAGTCCGCGATTTTGCGGGTGTTCGCGAGTCCGCGATTTCGGGAGTGTTCGCGAGTCCGCGATTTCGCGAGTACGTGATTTCGGGAGTGTTCGCGATTCCGCGATTTCGCGAGTGTTCGCGAGTCCGCGATTTCGGGAGTGTTCGCGAGTCCGCGATTTCGCGAGTCCGTGATTTCGGGAGTGTTCGCGAGTCCGCGATTTCGCGGGTGTTCGCGAGTCCGCGATTTCGGGAGTGTTCGCGAGTCCGCGATTTCGCGAGTCCGCGATTTCGCGAGTGTTCGCGAGTCCGCGATTTCGGGAGTGTTCGCGAGTCCGCGATTTCGCGAGTCCGTGATTTCGGGAGTGTTCGCGAGTCCGCGATTTCGCGGGTGTTCGCGAGTCCGCGATTTCGGGAGTGTTCGCGAGTCCGTGATTTCGGGAGTGTTCGCGAGTCCGCGATTTCGCGAGTCCGTGATTTCGGGAGTGTTCGCGAGTCCGCGATTTCGCGAGTCCGTGATTTCGGGAGTGTTCGCGAGTCCGCGATTTCGCGGGTGTTCGCGAGTCCGCGATTTCGCGAGTGTTCGCGAGTCCTCGATTTCGCGAGTCCGCGATTTCGGGAGTGTTCGCGAGTCCGCGATTTCGCGGGTGTTCGCGAGTCCGCGATTTCGGGAGTATTCGCGAGTCCGCGATTTCGCGAGTGTTCGCGAGTCCGCGATTTCGGGAGTGTTCGCGAGTCCGCGATTTCGCGAGTCCGTGATTTCGGGAGTGTTCGCGAGTCCGCGATTTCGCGAGTGTTCGCGAGTCCGCGATTTCGCGAGTGTTCGCGAGTCCGCGATTTCGGGAGTGTTCGCGAGTCCGCGATTTCGCGAGTCCGCGATTTCGGGAGTGTTCGCGAGTCCGCGATTTCGCGGGTGTTCGCGAGTCCGCGATTTCGGGAGTATTCGCGAGTCCGCGATTTCGCGAGTGTTCGCGAGTCCGCGATTTCGGGAGTGTTCGCGAGTCCGCGATTTCGCGAGTCCGTGATTTCGGGAGTGTTCGCGAGTCCGTGATTTCGGGAGTGTTCGCGAGTCCGCGATTTCGCGGGTGTTCGCGAGTCCGCGATTTCGGGAGTGTTCGCGAGTCCGCGATTTCGGGAGTGTTCGCGAGTCCGCGATTTCGCGAGTCCGTGATTTCGGGAGTGTTCGCGAGTCCGTGATTTCGGGAGTGTTCGCGAGTCCGCGATTTCGCGGGTGTTCGCGAGTCCGCGATTTCGGGAGTGTTCGCGAGTCCGCGATTTCGGGAGTGTTCGCGAGTCCGCGATTTCGCCAGTCCGCGATTTCGGGAGTGTTCGCGAGTCCGCGATTTCGGGAGTGTTCGCGAGTCCGCGATTTCGCGGGTGTTCGCGAGTCCGCGATTTCGCGAGTGTTCGCGAGTCCTCGATTTCGCGAGTCCTCGATTTCGCGGGTGTTCACGAGTCCGTGATTTCGGGAGTGTTCGCGAGTCCGCGATTTCGTGGGTGTTCGCGAGTCCGCGATTTCGGGAGTGTTCGCGAGTCCGCGATTTCGCGAGTCCGCGATTTCGCGAGTGTTCGCGAGTCCGCGATTTCGGGAGTGTTCGCGAGTCCGCGATTTCGCGAGTCCGTGATTTCGGGAGTGTTCGCGAGTCCGCGATTTCGCGGGTGTTCGCGAGTCCGCGATTTCGGGAGTGTTCGCGAGTCCGCGATTTCGCGAGTACATGATTTCGCGGGTGTTCGCGAGTCCGTGATTTCGGGAGTGTTCGCGAGTCCGCGATTTCGCGGGTGTTCGCGAGTCCGCGATTTCGGGAGTGTTCGCGAGTCCGCGTTTTCGCGAGTGTTCGCGAGTCCGCGATTTCGCGAGTACTTGATTTCGGGAGTGTTCGCGAGTCCGCGATTTCGGGAGTGTTCGCGAGTCCGCGATTTCGCGAGTGTTCGGGAGTCCGCGTTTTCTGGAGTGTCGCGAGTCCGGGATTTCGCGAGTCCGCGATTTCGCGAGTGTTCGCGAGTCCGCGATTTCGGGAGTGTTCGCGAGTCCGCGATTTCGCCAGTCCGTGATTTCGGGAGTTTTCGCGAGTCCGCGATTTCGCGGGTGTTCGCGAGTCCGCGATTTCGCGAGTGTTCGCGAGTCCTCGATTTCGCGAGTCCGCGATTTCGCGGGTGTTCGCGAGTCCGTGATTTCGGGAGTGTTCGCGAGTCCGCGTTTTCGCGAGTGTTCGCGAGTCCGCGATTTCGCGAGTCCGCGATTTCGCGAGTCCGCGATTTCGCGAGAGTTCGCGAGTCCGCGATTTCGGGAGTGTTCGCGAGTCCGCGATTTCGCGAGTGTTCGCGAGTCCGCGATTTCGGGAGTGTTCGCGAGTCCGCGATTTCGCGAGTACATGATTTCGCGGGTGTTCGCGAGTCCGTGATTTCGGGAGTGTTCGCGAGTCCGCGATTTCGCGGGTGTTCGCGAGTCCGCGATTTCGGGAGTGTTCGCGAGTCCGCGTTTTCGCGAGTGTTCGCGAGTCCGCGATTTCGCCAGTCCGTGATTTCGGGAGTTTTCGCGAGTCCGCGATTTCGCGGGTGTTCGCGAGTCCGCGATTTCGCGAGTGTTCGCGAGTCCTCGATTTCGCGAGTCCGCGATTTCTGGAGTGTCGCGAGTCCGGGATTTCGCGAGTCCGCGATTTCGCGAGTGTTCGCGAGTCCGCGATTTCGGGAGTGTTCGCGAGTCCGCGATTTCGCCAGTCCGTGATTTCGGGAGTTTTCGCGAGTCCGCGATTTCGCGGGTGTTCGCGAGTCCGCGATTTCGCGAGTGTTCGCGAGTCCTCGATTTCGCGAGTCCGCGATTTCGCGGGTGTTCGCGAGTCCGTGATTTCGGGAGTGTTCGCGAGTCCGCGATTTCGCGAGTGTTCGCGAGTCCGCGATTTCGCGAGTCCGCGATTTCGCGAGAGTTCGCGAGTCCGCGATTTCGGGAGTGTTCGCGAGTCCGCGATTTCGCGAGTGTTCGCGAGTCCGCGATTTCGGGAGTGTTCGCGACTCCGCGACTTCGCGAGTATTCGCGAGTCCCCGATTTCGCGAGTCCGCGATTTCGCGGGTGTTCGCGAGTCCGCGATTTCGGGAGTGTTCGCGAGTCCGCGATTTCGCGAGTGTTCGCGAGTCCGCGATTTCGCGAGTCCGTGATTTTTCGAGTCCGCGATTTCGCGGGTGTTCACGAGTCCGTGATTTCCGGAGTGTCCGCGATTTCGCGAGTATGCGATTTCGCGGGTGTTCGCGAGTCCGCGATTTCGGGAGTGTTCGCGAGTCCGCGATTTCGCGAGTACGTGATTTCGGGAGTGTTCGCGATTCCGCGATTTCGGGAGTGTTCGCGAGTCCACGATTTCGCGAGTGTTCGCGAGTCCGCGATTTCGCGAGTGTTCGCGAGTCCGCGATTTCGGGAGTGTTCGCGAGTCCGCGATTTCGGGAGTGTTCGGGAGTCCGCGATTTCGGGAGTGTTCGTGAGTCCGCGATTTCGCGAGTGTTCGCGAGTCCGCGATTTCGCGAGTGTTCGCGAGTCCGCGATTTCGCGAGTGTTCGCGAGTCCGCGATTTCGGGAGTGTTCGCGAGTCCGCGATTTCGCGAGTCCGTGATTTCGGGAGTGTTCGCGAGTCCGCGATTTCGCGGGTGTTCGCGAGTCCGCGATTTCGGGAGTGTTCGCGAGTCCGCGATTTCGCGAGTCCGCGATTTCGCGAGTGTTCGCGAGTCCGCGATTTCGGGAGTGTTCGCGAGTCCGCGATTTCGCCAGTCCGTGAGTGTTCGGGAGTGTTCGCGACTCCGCGATTTCGCGAGTCCGTGATTTCGGGAGTGTTCGCGAGTCCGCGATTTCGCGGGTGTTCGCGAGTCCGCGATTTCGGGATTGTTCGCGAGTCCCCGATTTCGCGGGTCCGCGATTTCGCGAGTGTTCACGAGTCCGCGATTTCGGGAGTGTTCGCGAGTCCGCGATTTCGGGAGTGTTCGCGAGTCCGCGATTTCGGGAGTGTTCGTGAGTCCGCGATTTCGCGAGTGTTCGCGAGTCCGTGATTTCGGGAGTGTTCGGGAGTCCGCGATTTCGCGGTTGTTCGCGAGTCCGCGATTTCGCGAGTGTTCGCGAGTCCTCGATTTCGCGAGTCCTCGATTTCGCGAGTCCGCGATTTCGCGGGTGTTCGCGAGTCCGCGATTTCGCGAGTGTTCGCGAGTCCGCGATTTCGCGAGTGTTCACGAGTCCGCGATTTCGGGAGTGTTCGCGAGTCCGCGATTTCGCGAGTGTTCGCGAGTCCGCGATTTCGCGAGTGTTCGCGAGTCCGTGATTTCGGGAGTGTTCGGGAGTCCGCGATTTCGCGGGTGTTCGCGAGTCCGCGATTTCGCGAGTGTTCGCGAGTCCTCGATTTCGCGAGTCCTCGATTTCGCGAGTCCGCGATTTCGCGGGTGTTCGCGAGTCCGCGATTTCGCGAGTGTTCGCGAGTCCGCGATTTCGCGAGTGTTCACGAGTCCGCGATTTCGGGAGTGTTCGCGAGTCCGCGATTTCGGGAGTGTTCGCGAGTCCGCGATTTCGGGAGTGTTCGTGAGTCCGCGATTTCGCGAGTGTTCGCGAGTCCGCGATTTCGCGAGTGTTCGCGAGTCCGCGATTTCGCGAGTGTTCGCGAGTCCGCGATTTCGGGAGTGTTCGCGAGTCCGCGATTTCGCGAGTCCGTGATTTCGGGAGTGTTCGCGAGTCCGCGATTTCGCGGGTGTTCGCGAGTCCGCGATTTCGGGAGTGTTCGCGAGTCCGCGATTTCGCGAGTCCGCGATTTCGCGAGTTCGCGATTTCGCGAGTGTTCGCGAGTCCGCGATTTCGGGAGTGTTCGCGAGTCCGCGATTTCGCCAGTCCGTGATTTCGGGAGTGTTCGCGAGTCCGCGATTTCTCGGGTGTTCGCGAGTCCGCGATTTCGCGAGAGTTCGCGAGTCCTCGATTTCGCGATTTCGCGAGAGTTCGCGAGTCCTCGATTTCGCGAGTCCGCGATTTCGCGGGTGTTCGCGAGTCCGTGATTTCGGGAGTGTTCGCGAGTCCGCGATTTCGCGGGTGTTCGCGAGTCCGCGATTTCGCGAGTGTTCGCGAGTCCGCGATTTCGGGAGTGTTCGCGACTCCGCGATTTCGCGAGTGCGTGATTTCGGGAGTGTTCGCGAGTCCGCGATTTCGCGGGTGTTCGCGAGTCCGCGATTTCGGGAGTGTTCGCGAGTCCCCGATTTCGCGAGTCCGCGATTTCGCGAGTGTTCACGAGTCCGCGATTTCGGGAGTGTTCGCGAGTCCGCGATTTCGCGAGTCCGTGATTTCGGGAGTGTTCGCGAGTCCGCGATTTCGCGAGTGTTCGCGAGTCCTCGATTTCGCGAGTCCGCGATTTCGCGGGTGTTCGCGAGTCCGTGATTTCGGGAGTGTTCGCGAGTCCGCGATTTCGCGGGTGTTCGCGAGTCCGCGATTTCGGGAGTGTTCGCGAGTCCGCGATTTCGCGAGTCCGTGATTTCGGGAGTGTTCGCGAGTCCGCGATTTCGCGAGTGTTCGCGAGTCCTCGATTTCGCGAGTCCGCGATTTCGCGGGTGTTCGCGAGTCCGTGATTTCGGGAGTGTTCGCGAGTCCGCGATTTCGCGGGTGTTCGCGAGTCCGCGATTTCGCGAGTGTTCGCGAGTCCGTGATTTCGGGAGTGTTCGCGAGTCCGCGATTTCGCGGGTGTTCGCGAGTCCGCGATTTCGCGAGTGTTCGAGAGTCCGCGATTTCGGGAGTGTTCGCGACTCCGCGATTTCGCGAGTCCGTGATTTCGGGAGTGTTCGCGAGTCCGCGATTTCGCGGGTGTTCGCGAGTCCGCGATTTCGGGATTGTTCGCGAGTCCCCGATTTCGCGAGTCCGCGATTTCGCGAGTGTTCACGAGTCCGCGATTTCGGGAGTTTTCGCGAGTCCGCGATTTCGGGAGTGTTCGCGAGTCCGCGATTTCGGGAGTGTTCGTGAGTCCGCGATTTCGCGAGTGTTCGCGAGTCCGCGATTTCGCGAGTCCGTGATTTCGGGAGTGTTCGCGAGTCCGCGATTTTGCGGGTGTTCGCGAGTCCGCGATTTCGCGAGTGTTCGCGAGTCCTCGATTTCGCGAGTCCTCGATTTCGCGAGTCCGCGATTTCGCGAGTCCGCGATTTCGCGGGTGTTCGCGAGTCCGCGATTTCGCGAGTGTTCGCGAGTCCGCGATTTCGCGAGTGTTCACGAGTCCGCGATTTCGGGAGTGTTCGCGAGTCCGCGATTTCGGGAGTGTTCGCGAGTCCGCGATTTCGGGAGTGTTCGTGAGTCCGCGATTTCGCGAGTGTTCGCTAGTCCGCGATTTCGCGAGTGTTCGCGAGTCCGCGATTTCGCGAGTGTTCGCGAGTCCGCGATTTCGGGAGTGTTCGCGAGTCCGCGATTTCGCGAGTCCGTGATTTCGGGAGTGTTCGCGAGTCCGCGATTTCGCGGGTGTTCGCGAGTCCGCGATTTCGCGAGTGTTCGCGAGTCCGCGATTTCGGGAGTGTTCGCGAGTCCGCGATTTCGCGAGTCCGTGATTTCGGGAGTGTTCGCGAGTCCGCGATTTCGCGGGTGTTCGCTGGTCCGCGATTTCGCGAGTGTTCGCGAGTCCTCGATTTCGCGAGTCCTCGATTTCGCGAGTCCGCGATTTCGCGGGTGTTCGCGAGTCCGTGATTTCGGGAGTGTTCGCGAGTCCGCGATTTCGCGGGTGTTCGCGAGTCCGCGATTTCGGGAGTGTTCGCGAGTCCGCGATTTCGCGAGTCCGCGATTTCGCGAGTGTTCGCGAGTCCGCGATTTCGGGAGTGTTCGCGAGTCCGCGATTTCGCGGGTGTTCGCGAGTCCGCGATTTCGGGAGTGTTCGCGAGTCCGCGATTTCGCGAGTGTTCGCGAGTCCGCGATTTCGCGAGTGTTCGCGAGTCCGCGATTTCGCGAGTACGTGATTTCGGGAGTGTTCGCGAGTCCGCGATTTCGGGAGTGTTCGCGAGTCCGCGATTTCGCGAGTGTTCGCGAGTCCGCGATTTCGGGAGTGTTCGCGAGTCCGCGATTTCGCGAGTGTTCGCGAGTCCGCGATTTCGGGAGTGTTCGCGAGTCCGCGATTTCGCGAGTCCGTGATTTCGGGAGTGTTCGCGAGTCCGCGATTTCGCGAGTGTTCGCGAGTCCGCGATTTCGCGAGTACGTGATTTCGGGAGTGTTCGCGAGTCCGCGATTTCGCGAGTACGTGATTTCGGGAGTGTTCGCGAGTCCGCGATTTCGCGAGTGTTCGCGAGTCCGCGATTTCGGGAGTGTTCGCGAGTCCGCGATTTCGCGAGTCCGCGATTTCGCGAGTGTTCGCGAGTCCGCGATTTCGGGAGTGTTCGCGAGTCCGCGATTTCGCGAGTCCGTGATTTCGGGAGTGTTCGCGAGTCCGCGATTTCGCGAGTGTTCGCGAGTCCGCGATTTCGCGAGTGTTCGCGAGTCCGCGATTTCGGGAGTGTTCGCGAGTCCGCGATTTCGCGAGTCCGCGATTTCGGGAGTGTTCGCGAGTCCGCGATTTCGCGGGTGTTCGCGAGTCCGCGATTTCGGGAGTATTCGCGAGTCCGCGATTTCGCGAGTCCGTGATTTCGGGAGTGTTCGCGAGTCCGCGATTTCGCGAGTGTTCGCGAGTCCGCGATTTCGCGAGTGTTCGCGAGTCCGTTATTTCGGGAGTGTTCGCGAGTCCGCGATTTCGCGAGTCCGTGATTTCGGGAGTGTTCGCGAGTCCGCGATTTCGCGGGTGTTCGCGAGTCCGCGATTTCGCGGGTGTTCGCGAGTCCGCGATTTCGGGAGTGTTCGTGAGTCCGCGATTTCGCGAGTCCGTGATTTCGGGAGTGTTCGCGAGTCCGCGATTTCGCGGGTGTTCGCGAGTCCGCGATTTCGGGAGTGTTCGCGAGTCCGCGATTTCGGGAGTGTTCGCGAGTCCGCGATTTCGGGAGTGTTCGCGAGTCCGCGATTTCGCCAGTCCGTGATTTCGGGAGTTTTCGCGAGTCCGCGATTTCGCGGGTGTTCGCGAGTCCGCGATTTCGCGAGTGTTCGCGAGTCCTCGATTTCGCGAGTCCGCGATTTCGCGGGTGTTCGCGAGTCCGTGATTTCGGGAGTGTTCGCGAGTCCGCGATTTCGCGGGTGTTCGCGAGTCCGCGATTTCGCGAGTGTTCGCGAGTCCGCGATTTCGGGAGTCCGCGATATCGGGAGTGTTCGCGAGTCCGCGATTTCGCGAGTGTTCGCGAGTCTGAGATTTCGGGAGTGTTTGCGAGTACGCGAATTCGCGAGTGTTCGCGAGTCGCGATTTCGCGAGTCCGCGATTCCGCGGGTGTTCGCGAGTCCGCGATTTCGGGAGTGTTCGCGAGTCCGCGATTTCGCGAGTGTTCGCGAGTCCGCGATTTCGCGAGTCCGTGATTTCGCGAGTCCGCGATTTCGCGGGTGTTCACGAGTCCGTGATTTCGGGAGTGTTCGCGAGTCCGCGATTTCGTGAGTCCGCGATTTCGCGGGTGTTCGCGAGTCCGCGATTTCGCGAGTCCGTGATTTCGCGAGTCCGCGATTTCGCGGGTGTTCACGAGTTTGTGATTTCGGGAGTGTTCGCGAGTCCGCGATTGCGCGAGTCCGCGATTTTGCGGGTGTTCGCGAGTCCGCGATTTCGGGAGTGTTCGCGAGTCCGCGATTTCGCGAGTACGTGATTTCGGGAGTGTTCGCGATTCCGCGATTTCGCGAGTGTTCGCGAGTCCGCGATTTCGCGAGTCCGCGATTTCGGGAGTGTTCGCGAGTCCGCGATTTCGCGAGTCCGTGATTTCGGGAGTGTTCGCGAGTCCGCGATTTCGCGGGTGTTCGCGAGTCCGCGATTTCGGGAGTGTTCGCGAGTCCGCGATATCGCGAGTCCGCGATTTCGCGAGTGTTCGAGAGTCCGTGATTTCGGGAGTGTTCGCGAGTCCGCGATTTCGCGAGTCCGTGATTTCGGGAGTGTTCGCGAGTCCGCGATTTCGCGGGTGTTCGCGAGTCCGCGATTTCGCGGGTGTTCGCGAGTCCGCGATTTCGCGAGTGTTCGCGAGTCCTCGATTTCGCGAGTCCGCGATTTCGCGGGTGTTCGCGAGTCCGCGATTTCGGGACTGTTCGCGAGTCCGCGATTTCGCGAGTGTTCGCGAGTCCGCGATTTCGGGGGGGTTCGCGAGTCCGCGATTTCGCGAGTCCGTGATTTCGGGAGTGTTCGCGAGTCCGCGATTTCGCGAGTGTTCGCGAGTCCGCGATTTCGCGAGTGTTCGCGAGTCCGCGATTTCGGGAGTGTTCGCGAGTCCGCGATTTCGCGAGTCCGCGATTTCGGGAGTGTTCGCGAGTCCGCGATTTCGCGGGTGTTCGCGAGTCCGCGATTTCGGGAGTATTCGCGAGTCCGCGATTTCGCGAGTCCGTGATTTCGGGAGTGTTCGCGAGTCCGCGATTTCGCGAGTGTTCGCGAGTCCGCGATTTCGCGAGTCCGTGATTTCGGGAGTGTTCGCGAGTCCGCGATTTCGCGAGTGTTCGCGAGTCCGCGATTTCGCGAGTGTTCGCGAGTCCGCGATTTCGGGAGTGTTCGCGAGTCCGCGATTTCGCGAGTCCGCGATTTCGGGAGTGTTCGCGAGTCCGCGATTTCGCGGGTGTTCGCGAGTCCGCGATTTCGCGAGTATTCGCGAGTCCGCGATTTCGCGAGTCCGTGATTTCGGGAGTGTTCGCGAGTCCGCGATTTCGCGAGTGTTCGCGAGTCCGCGATTTCGCGAGTGTTCGCAAGTCCGCGATTTCGGGAGTGTTCGCGAGTCCGCGATTTCGCGAGTCCGTGATTTCGGGAGTGTTCGCGAGTCCGCGATTTCGCGGGTGTTCGCGAGTCCGCGATTTCGGGAGTGTTCGCGAGTCCGCGATTTCGCGAGTCCGTGATTTCGGGAGTGTTCGCGAGTCCGCGATTTCGCGGGTGTTCGCGAGTCCGCGATTTCGGGAGTGTTCGCGAGTCCGCGATTTCGCGAGTGTTCGCGAGTCCGCGATTTCGCGAGTGTTCGCGAGTCCGCGATTTCGGGAGTGTTCGCGAATTCGGGAGTGTTCGCGAGTCCGCGATTTCGCGAGTCCGTGATTTCGGGAGTGTTCGCGAGTCCGCGATTTCGCGGGTGTTCGCGAGTCCGCGATTTCGGGAGTTTTCGCGAGTCCGCGATTTCGCGAGTCCGTGATTTCGGGAGTGTTCGCGAGTCCGCGATTTCGCGGGTGTTCGCGAGTCCGCGATTTCGGGAGTGTTCGCGAGTCAGCGATTTCGCGAGTGTTCGCGAGTCCGCGATTTCGCGAGTGTTCGCGAGTCCGCGATTTCGGGAGTGTTCGCGAGTCCGCGATTTCGCGAGTCCGTGATTTCGGGAGTGTTCGCGAGTCCGTGATTTCGGGAGTGTTCGCGAGTCCGCGATTTCGCGGGTGTTCGCGAGTCCGCGATTTCGGGAGTGTTCGCGAGTCCGCGATTTCGGGAGTGTTCGCGAGTCCGCGATTTCGCCAGTCCGCGATTTCGGGAGTGTTCGCGAGTCCGCGATTTCGCCAGTCCGCGATTTCGGGAGTGTTCGCGAGTCCGCGATTTCGCCAGTCCGCGATTTCGGGAGTGTTCGCGAGTCCGCGATTTCGGGAGTGTTCGCGAGTCCGCGATTTCGCGGGTGTTCGCGAGTCCGCGATTTCGCGAGTGTTCGCGAGTCCTCGATTTCGCGAGTCCGCGATTTCGCGAGTGTTCGCGAGTCCGCGATTTCGGGAGTGTTCGCGAGTCCGCGATTTCGCGAGTCCGTGATTTCGGGAGTGTTCGCGAGTCCGCGATTTCGCGGGTGTTCGCGAGTCCGCGATTTCGGGAGTGTTCGCGAGTCCGCGATTTCGCGAGTGTTCGCGAGTCCGCGATTTCGCGAGTACATGATTTCGCGGGTGTTCGCGAGTCCGTGATTTCGGGAGTGTTCGCGAGTCCGCGATTTCGCGGGTGTTCGCGAGTCCGCGATTTCGGGAGTGTTCGCGAGTCCGCGTTTTCGCGAGTGTTCGCGAGTCCGCGATTTCGCCAGTCCGTGATTTCGGGAGTTTTCGCGAGTCCGCGATTTCGCGGGTGTTCGCGAGTCCGCGATTTCGCGAGTGTTCGCGAGTCCTCGATTTCGCGAGTCCGCGATTTCTGGAGTGTCGCGAGTCCGGGATTTCGCGAGTCCGCGATTTCGCGAGTGTTCGCGAGTCCGCGATTTCGGGAGTGTTCGCGAGTCCGCGATTTCGCCAGTCCGTGATTTCGGGAGTTTTCGCGAGTCCGCGATTTCGCGGGTGTTCGCGAGTCCGCGATTTCGCGAGTGTTCGCGAGTCCTCGATTTCGCGAGTCCGCGATTTCGCGGGTGTTCGCGAGTCCGTGATTTCGGGAGTGTTCGCGAGTCCGCGATTTCGCGAGTGTTCGCGAGTCCGCGATTTCGCGAGTCCGCGATTTCGCGAGAGTTCGCGAGTCCGCGATTTCGGGAGTGTTCGCGAGTCCGCGATTTCGCGAGTGTTCGCGAGTCCGCGATTTCGGGAGTGTTCGCGACTCCGCGACTTCGCGAGTATTCGCGAGTCCCCGATTTCGCGAGTCCGCGATTTCGCGGGTGTTCGCGAGTCCGCGATTTCGGGAGTGTTCGCGAGTCCGCGATTTCGCGAGTGTTCGCGAGTCCGCGATTTCGCGAGTCCGTGATTTTTCGAGTCCGCGATTTCGCGGGTGTTCACGAGTCCGTGATTTCCGGAGTGTCCGCGATTTCGCGAGTATGCGATTTCGCGGGTGTTCGCGAGTCCGCGATTTCGGGAGTGTTCGCGAGTCCGCGATTTCGCGAGTACGTGATTTCGGGAGTGTTCGCGATTCCGCGATTTCGGGAGTGTTCGCGAGTCCACGATTTCGCGAGTGTTCGCGAGTCCGCGATTTCGCGAGTGTTCGCGAGTCCGCGATTTCGGGAGTGTTCGCGAGTCCGCGATTTCGGGAGTGTTCGGGAGTCCGCGATTTCGGGAGTGTTCGTGAGTCCGCGATTTCGCGAGTGTTCGCGAGTCCGCGATTTCGCGAGTGTTCGCGAGTCCGCGATTTCGCGAGTGTTCGCGAGTCCGCGATTTCGGGAGTGTTCGCGAGTCCGCGATTTCGCGAGTCCGTGATTTCGGGAGTGTTCGCGAGTCCGCGATTTCGCGGGTGTTCGCGAGTCCGCGATTTCGGGAGTGTTCGCGAGTCCGCGATTTCGCGAGTCCGCGATTTCGCGAGTGTTCGCGAGTCCGCGATTTCGGGAGTGTTCGCGAGTCCGCGATTTCGCCAGTCCGTGAGTGTTCGGGAGTGTTCGCGACTCCGCGATTTCGCGAGTCCGTGATTTCGGGAGTGTTCGCGAGTCCGCGATTTCGCGGGTGTTCGCGAGTCCGCGATTTCGGGATTGTTCGCGAGTCCCCGATTTCGCGGGTCCGCGATTTCGCGAGTGTTCACGAGTCCGCGATTTCGGGAGTGTTCGCGAGTCCGCGATTTCGGGAGTGTTCGCGAGTCCGCGATTTCGGGAGTGTTCGTGAGTCCGCGATTTCGCGAGTGTTCGCGAGTCCGTGATTTCGGGAGTGTTCGGGAGTCCGCGATTTCGCGGTTGTTCGCGAGTCCGCGATTTCGCGAGTGTTCGCGAGTCCTCGATTTCGCGAGTCCTCGATTTCGCGAGTCCGCGATTTCGCGGGTGTTCGCGAGTCCGCGATTTCGCGAGTGTTCGCGAGTCCGCGATTTCGCGAGTGTTCACGAGTCCGCGATTTCGGGAGTGTTCGCGAGTCCGCGATTTCGGGAGTGTTCGCGAGTCCGCGATTTCGGGAGTGTTCGTGAGTCCGCGATTTCGCGAGTGTTCGCGAGTCCGCGATTTCGCGAGTGTTCGCGAGTCCGCGATTTCGCGAGTGTTCGCGAGTCCGCGATTTCGGGAGTGTTCGCGAGTCCGCGATTTCGCGAGTCCGTGATTTCGGGAGTGTTCGCGAGTCCGCGATTTCGCGGGTGTTCGCGAGTCCGCGATTTCGGGAGTGTTCGCGAGTCCGCGATTTCGCGAGTCCGCGATTTCGCGAGTTCGCGATTTCGCGAGTTTTCGCGAGTCCGCGATTTCGGGAGTGTTCGCGAGTCCGCGATTTCGCCAGTCCGTGATTTCGGGAGTGTTCGCGAGTCCGCGATTTCGCGGGTGTTCGCGAGTCCGCGATTTCGCGAGAGTTCGCGAGTCCTCGATTTCGCGAGTCCGCGATTTCGCGGGTGTTCGCGAGTCCGTGATTTCGGGAGTGTTCGCGAGTCTGCGATTTCGCGGGTGTTCGCGAGTCCGCGATTTCGCGAGTGTTCGCGAGTCCGCGATTTCGGGAGTGTTCGCGACTCCGCGATTTCGCGAGTGCGTGATTTCGGGAGTGTTCGCGAGTCCGCGATTTCGCGGGTGTTCGCGAGTCCGCGATTTCGGGAGTGTTCGCGAGTCCCCGATTTCGCGAGTCCGCGATTTCGCGAGTGTTCACGAGTCCGCGATTTCGGGAGTGTTCGCGAGTCCGCGATTTCGCGAGTCCGTGATTTCGGGAGTGTTCGCGAGTCCGCGATTTCGCGAGTGTTCGCGAGTCCTCGATTTCGCGAGTCCGCGATTTCGCGGGTGTTCGCGAGTCCGTGATTTCGGGAGTGTTCGCGAGTCCGCGATTTCGCGGGTGTTCGCGAGTCCGCGATTTCGCGAGTGTTCGCGAGTCCGTGATTTCGGGAGTGTTCGCGAGTCCGCGATTTCGCGGGTGTTCGCGAGTCCGCGATTTCGCGAGTGTTCGAGAGTCCGCGATTTCGGGAGTGTTCGCGACTCCGCGATTTCGCGAGTCCGTGATTTCGGGAGTGTTCGCGAGTCCGCGATTTCGCGGGTGTTCGCGAGTCCGCGATTTCGGGATTGTTCGCGAGTCCCCGATTTCGCGAGTCCGCGATTTCGCGAGTGTTCACGAGTCCGCGATTTCGGGAGTTTTCGCGAGTCCGCGATTTCGGGAGTGTTCGCGAGTCCGCGATTTCGGGAGTGTTCGTGAGTCCGCGATTTCGCGAGTGTTCGCGAGTCCGCGATTTCGCGAGTCCGTGATTTCGGGAGTGTTCGCGAGTCCGCGATTTCGCGGGTGTTCGCGAGTCCGCGATTTCGCGAGTGTTCGCGATTTCGCGAGTCCGCGATTTCGCGGGTGTTCGCGAGTCCGCGATTTCGCGAGTGTTCGCGAGTCCGCGATTTCGCGAGTGTTCACGAGTCCGCGATTTCGGGAGTGTTCGCGAGTCCGCGATTTCGGGAGTTTTCGCGAGTCCGCGATTTCGGGAGTGTTCGTGAGTCCGCGATTTCGCGAGTGTTCGCGAGTCCGCGATTTCGCGAGTGTTCGCGAGTCCGCGATTTCGCGAGTGTTCGCGAGTCCGCGATTTCGGGAGTGTTCGCGAGTCCGCGATTTCGCGAGTCCGTGATTTCGGGAGTGTTCGCGAGTCCGCGATTTCGCGAGTCCGTGATTTCGGGAGTGTTCGCGAGTCCGCGATTTCGCGGGTGTTCGCTGGTCCGCGATTTCGCGAGTGTTCGCGAGTCCTCGATTTCGCGAGTCCTCGATTTCGCGAGTCCGCGAGTCCGTGAGTGTTCGCGAGTCCGCGATTTCGGGAGTGTTCGCGAGTCCGCGATTTCGCGAGTCCGTGATTTCGGGAGTGTTCGCGAGTCCGCGATTTCGCGAGTGTTCGCGAGTCCGCGATTTCGCGAGTGTTCGCGAGTCCGCGATTTCGGGAGTGTTCGCGAGTCCGCGATTTCGCGAGTCCGCGATTTCGGGAGTGTTCGCGAGTCCGCGATTTCGCGGGTGTTCGCGAGTCCGCGATTTCGGGAGTATTCGCGAGTCCGCGATTTCGCGAGTCCGTGATTTCGCGAGTGTTCGCGAGTCCGCGATTTCGCGAGTGTTCGCGAGTCCGCGATTTCGCGAGTGTTCGCGAGTCCGTTATTTCGGGAGTGTTCGCGAGTCCGCGATTTCGCGAGTCCGTGATTTCGGGAGTGTTCGCGAGTCCGCGATTTCGCGGGTGTTCGCGAGTCCGCGATTTCGGGAGTGTTCGTGAGTCCGCGATTTCGCGAGTCCGCGATTTCGGGAGTGTTCGCGAGTCCGCGATTTCGGGAGTGTTCGCGAGTCCGCGATTTCGCCAGTCCGTGATTTCGGGAGTTTTCGCGAGTCCGCGATTTCGCGGGTGTTCGCGAGTCCGCGATTTCGCGAGTGTTCGCGAGTCCTCGATTTCGCGAGTCCGCGATTTCGCGGGTGTTCGCGAGTCCGTGATTTCGGGAGTGTTCGCGAGTCCGCGATTTCGCGGGTGTTCGCGAGTCCGCGATTTCGCGAGTGTTCGCGAGTCCGCGATTTCGCGAGTCCGCGATTTCGCGAGAGTTCGCGAGTCCGCGATTTCGGGAGTGTTCGCGAGTCCGCGATTTCGCGAGTGTTCGCGAGTCCGCGATTTCGGGAGTGTTCGCGACTCCGCGACTTCGCGAGTATTCGCGAGTCCCCGATTTCGCGAGTCCGCGATTTCGCGGGTGTTCGCGAGTCCGCGATTTCGGGAGTGTTCGCGAGTCCGCGATTTCGCGAGTGTTCGCGAGTCCGCGATTTCGCGAGTCCGTGATTTTTCGAGTCCGCGATTTCGCGGGTGTTCACGAGTCCGTGATTTCCGGAGTGTCCGCGATTTCGCGAGTATGCGATTTCGCGGGTGTTCGCGAGTCCGCGATTTCGGGAGTGTTCGCGAGTCCGCGATTTCGCGAGTACGTGATTTCGGGAGTGTTCGCGATTCCGCGATTTCGGGAGTGTTCGCGAGTCCACGATTTCGCGAGTGTTCGCGAGTCCGCGATTTCGCGAGTGTTCGCGAGTGCGCGATTTCGGGAGTGTTCGCGAGTCCGCGATTTCGGGAGTCCGCGATATCGGGAGTGTTCGCGAGTCCGCGATTTCGCGAGTGTTCGCGAGTCTGAGATTTCGGGAGTGTTTGCGAGTACGCGAATTCGCGAGTGTTCGCGAGTCGCGATTTCGCGAGTCCGCGATTCCGCGGGTGTTCGCGAGTCCGCGATTTCGGGAGTGTTCGCGAGTCCGCGATTTCGCGAGTGTTCGCGAGTCCGCGATTTCGCGAGTCCGTGATTTCGCGAGTCCGCGATTTCGCGGGTGTTCACGAGTCCGTGATTTCGGGAGTGTTCGCGAGTCCGCGATTTCGTGAGTCCGCGATTTCGCGGGTGTTCGCGAGTCCGCGATTTCGCGAGTCCGTGATTTCGCGAGTCCGCGATTTCGCGGGTGTTCACGAGTTTGTGATTTCGGGAGTGTTCGCGAGTCCGCGATTGCGCGAGTCCGCGATTTTGCGGGTGTTCGCGAGTCCGCGATTTCGGGAGTGTTCGCGAGTCCGCGATTTCGCGAGTACGTGATTTCGGGAGTGTTCGCGATTCCGCGATTTCGCGAGTGTTCGCGAGTCCGCGATTTCGGGAGTGTTCGCGAGTCCGCGATTTCGCGAGTCCGTGATTTCGGGAGTGTTCGCGAGTCCGCGATTTCGCGGGTGTTCGCGAGTCCGCGATTTCGGGAGTGTTCGCGAGTCCGCGATTTCGCGAGTCCGCGATTTCGCGAGTGTTCGCGAGTCCGCGATTTCGGGAGTGTTCGCGAGTCCGCGATTTCGCGAGTCCGTGATTTCGGGAGTGTTCGCGAGTCCGCGATTTCGCGGGTGTTCGCGAGTCCGCGATTTCGGGAGTGTTCGCGAGTCCGTGATTTCGGGAGTGTTCGCGAGTCCGCGATTTCGCGAGTCCGTGATTTCGGGAGTGTTCGCGAGTCCGCGATTTCGCGAGTCCGTGATTTCGGGAGTGTTCGCGAGTCCGCGATTTCGCGGGTGTTCGCGAGTCCGCGATTTCGCGAGTGTTCGCGAGTCCTCGATTTCGCGAGTCCGCGATTTCGGGAGTGTTCGCGAGTCCGCGATTTCGCGGGTGTTCGCGAGTCCGCGATTTCGGGAGTATTCGCGAGTCCGCGATTTCGCGAGTGTTCGCGAGTCCGCGATTTCGGGAGTGTTCGCGAGTCCGCGATTTCGCGAGTCCGTGATTTCGGGAGTGTTCGCGAGTCCGCGATTTCGCGAGTGTTCGCGAGTCCGCGATTTCGCGAGTGTTCGCGAGTCCGCGATTTCGGGAGTGTTCGCGAGTCCGCGATTTCGCGAGTCCGCGATTTCGGGAGTGTTCGCGAGTCCGCGATTTCGCGGGTGTTCGCGAGTCCGCGATTTCGGGAGTATTCGCGAGTCCGCGATTTCGCGAGTGTTCGCGAGTCCGCGATTTCGGGAGTGTTCGCGAGTCCGCGATTTCGCGAGTCCGTGATTTCGGGAGTGTTCGCGAGTCCGTGATTTCGGGAGTGTTCGCGAGTCCGCGATTTCGCGGGTGTTCGCGAGTCCGCGATTTCGGGAGTGTTCGCGAGTCCGCGATTTCGGGAGTGTTCGCGAGTCCGCGATTTCGCGAGTCCGTGATTTCGGGAGTGTTCGCGAGTCCGTGATTTCGGGAGTGTTCGCGAGTCCGCGATTTCGCGGGTGTTCGCGAGTCCGCGATTTCGGGAGTGTTCGCGAGTCCGCGATTTCGGGAGTGTTCGCGAGTCCGCGATTTCGCCAGTCCGCGATTTCGGGAGTGTTCGCGAGTCCGCGATTTCGGGAGTGTTCGCGAGTCCGCGATTTCGCGGGTGTTCGCGAGTCCGCGATTTCGCGAGTGTTCGCGAGTCCTCGATTTCGCGAGTCCTCGATTTCGCGGGTGTTCACGAGTCCGTGATTTCGGGAGTGTTCGCGAGTCCGCGATTTCGTGGGTGTTCGCGAGTCCGCGATTTCGGGAGTGTTCGCGAGTCCGCGATTTCGCGAGTCCGCGATTTCGCGAGTGTTCGCGAGTCCGCGATTTCGGGAGTGTTCGCGAGTCCGCGATTTCGCGAGTCCGTGATTTCGGGAGTGTTCGCGAGTCCGCGATTTCGCGGGTGTTCGCGAGTCCGCGATTTCGGGAGTGTTCGCGAGTCCGCGATTTCGCGAGTACATGATTTCGCGGGTGTTCGCGAGTCCGTGATTTCGGGAGTGTTCGCGAGTCCGCGATTTCGCGGGTGTTCGCGAGTCCGCGATTTCGGGAGTGTTCGCGAGTCCGCGTTTTCGCGAGTGTTCGCGAGTCCGCGATTTCGCGAGTACTTGATTTCGGGAGTGTTCGCGAGTCCGCGATTTCGGGAGTGTTCGCGAGTCCGCGATTTCGCGAGTGTTCGGGAGTCCGCGTTTTCTGGAGTGTCGCGAGTCCGGGATTTCGCGAGTCCGCGATTTCGCGAGTGTTCGCGAGTCCGCGATTTCGGGAGTGTTCGCGAGTCCGCGATTTCGCCAGTCCGTGATTTCGGGAGTTTTCGCGAGTCCGCGATTTCGCGGGTGTTCGCGAGTCCGCGATTTCGCGAGTGTTCGCGAGTCCTCGATTTCGCGAGTCCGCGATTTCGCGGGTGTTCGCGAGTCCGTGATTTCGGGAGTGTTCGCGAGTCCGCGTTTTCGCGAGTGTTCGCGAGTCCGCGATTTCGCGAGTCCGCGATTTCGCGAGTCCGCGATTTCGCGAGAGTTCGCGAGTCCGCGATTTCGGGAGTGTTCGCGAGTCCGCGATTTCGCGAGTGTTCGCGAGTCCGCGATTTCGGGAGTGTTCGCGACTCCGTGACTTCGCGAGTATTCGCGAGTCCCCGATTTCGCGAGTCCGCGATTTCGCGGGTGTTCGCGAGTCCGCGATTTCGGGAGTGTTCGCGAGTCCGCGATTTCGCGAGTCCGTGATTTCGGGAGTGTTCGCGAGTCCGCGATTTCGCGAGTCCGTGATTTCGGGAGTGTTCGCGAGTCCGCGATTTCGCGGGTGTTCGCTGGTCCGCGATTTCGCGAGTGTTCGCGAGTCCTCGATTTCGCGAGTCCTCGATTTCGCGAGTCCGCGATTTCGCGGGTGTTCGCGAGTCCGTGAGTGTTCGCGAGTCCGCGATTTCGGGAGTGTTCGCGAGTCCGCGATTTCGCGAGTCCGTGATTTCGGGAGTGTTCGCGAGTCCGCGATTTCGCGAGTGTTCGCGAGTCCGCGATTTCGCGAGTGTTCGCGAGTCCGCGATTTCGGGAGTGTTCGCGAGTCCGCGATTTCGCGAGTCCGCGATTTCGGGAGTGTTCGCGAGTCCGCGATTTCGCGGGTGTTCGCGAGTCCGCGATTTCGGGAGTATTCGCGAGTCCGCGATTTCGCGAGTCCGCGATTTCGCGAGTGTTCGCGAGTCCGCGATTTCGCGAGTGTTCGCGAGTCCGTTATTTCGGGAGTGTTCGCGAGTCCGCGATTTCGCGAGTCCGTGATTTCGGGAGTGTTCGCGAGTCCGCGATTTCGCGGGTGTTCGCGAGTCCGCGATTTCGGGAGTGTTCGTGAGTCCGCGATTTCGCGAGTCCGTGATTTCGGGAGTGTTCGCGAGTCCGCGATTTCGCGGGTGTTCGCGAGTCCGCGATTTCGGGAGTGTTCGCGAGTCCGCGATTTCGGGAGTGTTCGCGAGTCCGCGATTTCGCCAGTCCGTGATTTCGGGAGTTTTCGCGAGTCCGCGATTTCGCGGGTGTTCGCGAGTCCGCGATTTCGGGAGTGTTCGCGAGTCCGCGATTTCGCGAGTACATGATTTCGCGGGTGTTCGCGAGTCCGTGATTTCGGGAGTGTTCGCGAGTCCGCGATTTCGCGGGTGTTCGCGAGTCCGCGATTTCGGGAGTGTTCGCGAGTCCGCGTTTTCGCGAGTGTTCGCGAGTCCGCGATTTCGCGAGTACTTGATTTCGGGAGTGTTCGCGAGTCCGCGATTTCGGGAGTGTTCGCGAGTCCGCGATTTCGCGAGTGTTCGGGAGTCCGCGTTTTCTGGAGTGTCGCGAGTCCGGGATTTCGCGAGTCCGCGATTTCGCGAGTGTTCGCGAGTCCGCGATTTCGGGAGTGTTCGCGAGTCCGCGATTTCGCCAGTCCGTGATTTCGGGAGTTTTCGCGAGTCCGCGATTTCGCGGGTGTTCGCGAGTCCGCGATTTCGCGAGTGTTCGCGAGTCCTCGATTTCGCGAGTCCGCGATTTCGCGGGTGTTCGCGAGTCCGTGATTTCGGGAGTGTTCGCGAGTCCGCGTTTTCGCGAGTGTTCGCGAGTCCGCGATTTCGCGAGTCCGCGATTTCGCGAGAGTTCGCGAGTCCGCGATTTCGGGAGTGTTCGCGAGTCCGCGATTTCGCGAGTGTTCGCGAGTCCGCGATTTCGGGAGTGTTCGCGACTCCGCGACTTCGCGAGTATTCGCGAGTCCCCGATTTCGCGAGTCCGCGATTTCGCGGGTGTTCGCGAGTCCGCGATTTCGGGAGTGTTCGCGAGTCCGCGATTTCGCGAGTCCGTGATTTCGGGAGTGTTCGCGAGTCCGCGATTTCGCGAGTCCGTGATTTCGGGAGTGTTCGCGAGTCCGCGATTTCGCGGGTGTTCGCTGGTCCGCGATTTCGCGAGTGTTCGCGAGTCCTCGATTTCGCGAGTCCTCGATTTCGCGAGTCCGCGATTTCGCGGGTGTTCGCGAGTCCGTGAGTGTTCGCGAGTCCGCGATTTCGGGAGTGTTCGCGAGTCCGCGATTTCGCGAGTCCGTGATTTCGGGAGTGTTCGCGAGTCCGCGATTTCGCGAGTGTTCGCGAGTCCGCGATTTCGCGAGTGTTCGCGAGTCCGCGATTTCGGGAGTGTTCGCGAGTCCGCGATTTCGCGAGTCCGCGATTTCGGGAGTGTTCGCGAGTCCGCGATTTCGCGGGTGTTCGCGAGTCCGCGATTTCGGGAGTATTCGCGAGTCCGCGATTTCGCGAGTCCGTGATTTCGCGAGTGTTCGCGAGTCCGCGATTTCGCGAGTGTTCGCGAGTCCGCGATTTCGCGAGTGTTCGCGAGTCCGTTATTTCGGGAGTGTTCGCGAGTCCGCGATTTCGCGAGTCCGTGATTTCGGGAGTGTTCGCGAGTCCGCGATTTCGCGGGTGTTCGCGAGTCCGCGATTTCGGGAGTGTTCGTGAGTCCGCGATTTCGCGAGTCCGTGATTTCGGGAGTGTTCGCGAGTCCGCGATTTCGCGGGTGTTCGCGAGTCCGCGATTTCGGGAGTGTTCGCGAGTCCGCGATTTCGGGAGTGTTCGCGAGTCCGCGATTTCGCCAGTCCGTGATTTCGGGAGTTTTCGCGAGTCCGCGATTTCGCGGGTGTTCGCGAGTCCGCGATTTCGCGAGTGTTCGCGAGTCCTCGATTTCGCGAGTCCGCGATTTCGCGGGTGTTCGCGAGTCCGTGATTTCGGGAGTGTTCGCGAGTCCGTTATTTCGGGAGTGTTCGCGAGTCCGCGATTTCGCGAGTCCGTGATTTCGGGAGTGTTCGCGAGTCCGCGATTTCGCGGGTGTTCGCGAGTCCGCGATTTCGGGAGTGTTCGTGAGTCCGCGATTTCGCGAGTCCGTGATTTCGGGAGTGTTCGCGAGTCCGCGATTTCGCGGGTGTTCGCGAGTCCGCGATTTCGGGAGTGTTCGTGAGTCCGCGATTTCGCGAGTCCGTGATTTCGGGAGTGTTCGCGAGTCCGCGATTTCGCGGGTGTTCGCGAGTCCGCGATTTCGGGAGTGTTCGCGAGTCCGCGATTTCGGGAGTGTTCGCGAGTCCGCGATTTCGCGGGTGTTCGCGAGTCCGCGATTTCGGGAGTGTTCGTGAGTCCGCGATTTCGCGAGTCCGTGATTTCGGGAGTGTTCGCGAGTCCGCGATTTCGCGGGTGTTCGCGAGTCCGCGATTTCGGGAGTGTTCGTGAGTCCGCGATTTCGCGAGTCCGTGATTTCGGGAGTGTTCGCGAGTCCGCGATTTCGCGGGTGTTCGCGAGTCCGCGATTTCGGGAGTGTTCGTGAGTCCGCGATTTCGCGAGTCCGTGATTTCGGGAGTGTTCGCGAGTCCGCGATTTCGCGGGTGTTCGCGAGTCCGCGATTTCGGGAGTGTTCGCGAGTCCGCGATTTCGGGAGTGTTCGCGAGTCCGCGATTTCGCCAGTCCGTGATTTCGGGAGTTTTCGCGAGTCCGCGATTTCGCGGGTGTTCGCGAGTCCGCGATTTCGCGAGTGTTCGCGAGTCCTCGATTTCGCGAGTCCGCGATTTCGCGGGTGTTCGCGAGTCCGTGATTTCGGGAGTGTTCGCGAGTCCGCGATTTCGCGGGTGTTCGCGAGTCCGCGATTTCGCGAGTGTTCGCGAGTCCGCGATTTCGCGAGTCCGCGATTTCGCGAGAGTTCGCGAGTCCGCGATTTCGGGAGTGTTCGCGAGTCCGCGATTTCGCGAGTGTTCGCGAGTCCGCGATTTCGGGAGTGTTCGCGATTCCGCGACTTCGCGAGTATTCGCGAGTCCCCGATTTCGCGAGTCCGCGATTTCGGGAGTGTTCGCGAGTCCGCGATTTCGCGGGTGTTCGCGAGTCCGCGATTTCGGGAGTATTCGCGAGTCCGCGATTTCGCGGGTGTTCGCGACTCCGCGACTTCGCGAGTATTCGCGAGTCCCCGATTTCGCGAGTCCGCGATTTCGCGGGTGTTCGCGAGTCCGCGATTTCGGGAGTGTTCGCGAGTCCGCGATTTCGCGAGTCCGTGATTTCGGGAGTGTTCGCGAGTCCGCGATTTCGCGAGTCCGTGATTTCGGGAGTGTTCGCGAGTCCGCGATTTCGCGGGTGTTCGCTGGTCCGCGATTTCGCGAGTGTTCGCGAGTCCTCGATTTCGCGAGTCCTCGATTTCGCGAGTCCGCGATTTCGCGGGTGTTCGCGAGTCCGTGAGTGTTCGCGAGTCCGCGATTTCGGGAGTGTTCGCGAGTCCGCGATTTCGCGAGTCCGTGATTTCGGGAGTGTTCGCGAGTCCGCGATTTCGCGAGTGTTCGCGAGTCCGCGATTTCGCGAGTGTTCGCGAGTCCGCGATTTCGGGAGTGTTCGCGAGTCCGCGATTTCGCGAGTCCGCGATTTCGGGAGTGTTCGCGAGTCCGCGATTTCGCGGGTGTTCGCGAGTCCGCGATTTCGGGAGTATTCGCGAGTCCGCGATTTCGCGAGTCCGTGATTTCGCGAGTGTTCGCGAGTCCGCGATTTCGCGAGTGTTCGCGAGTCCGCGATTTCGCGAGTGTTCGCGAGTCCGTTATTTCGGGAGTGTTCGCGAGTCCGCGATTTCGCGAGTCCGTGATTTCGGGAGTGTTCGCGAGTCCGCGATTTCGCGGGTGTTCGCGAGTCCGCGATTTCGGGAGTGTTCGTGAGTCCGCGATTTCGCGAGTCCGTGATTTCGGGAGTGTTCGCGAGTCCGCGATTTCGCGGGTGTTCGCGAGTCCGCGATTTCGGGAGTGTTCGCGAGTCCGCGATTTCGGGAGTGTTCGCGAGTCCGCGATTTCGCCAGTCCGTGATTTCGGGAGTTTTCGCGAGTCCGCGATTTCGCGGGTGTTCGCGAGTCCGCGATTTCGCGAGTGTTCGCGAGTCCTCGATTTCGCGAGTCCGCGATTTCGCGGGTGTTCGCGAGTCCGTGATTTCGGGAGTGTTCGCGAGTCCGCGATTTCGGGAGTGTTCGCGAGTCCGCGATTTCGCGAGTCCGTGATTTCGGGAGTGTTCGCGAGTCCGCGATTTCGCGGGTGTTCGCGAGTCCGCGATTTCGGGAGTGTTCGTGAGTCCGCGATTTCGCGAGTCCGTGATTTCGGGAGTGTTCGCGAGTCCGCGATTTCGCGGGTGTTCGCGAGTCCGCGATTTCGGGAGTGTTCGTGAGTCCGCGATTTCGCGAGTCCGTGATTTCGGGAGTGTTCGCGAGTCCGCGATTTCGCGGGTGTTCGCGAGTCCGCGATTTCGGGAGTGTTCGCGAGTCCGCGATTTCGGGAGTGTTCGCGAGTCCGCGATTTCGCGGGTGTTCGCGAGTCCGCGATTTCGGGAGTGTTCGTGAGTCCGCGATTTCGCGAGTCCGTGATTTCGGGAGTGTTCGCGAGTCCGCGATTTCGCGGGTGTTCGCGAGTCCGCGATTTCGGGAGTGTTCGTGAGTCCGCGATTTCGCGAGTCCGTGATTTCGGGAGTGTTCGCGAGTCCGCGATTTCGCGGGTGTTCGCGAGTCCGCGATTTCGGGAGTGTTCGCGAGTCCGTGATTTCGGGAGTGTTCGCGAGTCCGCGATTTCGCGGGTGTTCGCGAGTCCGCGATTTCGGGAGTGTTCGTGAGTCCGCGATTTCGCGAGTCCGTGATTTCGGGAGTGTTCGCGAGTCCGCGATTTCGCGGGTGTTCGCGAGTCCGCGATTTCGGGAGTGTTCGTGAGTCCGCGATTTCGCGAGTCCGTGATTTCGGGAGTGTTCGCGAGTCCGCGATTTCGCGGGTGTTCGCGAGTCCGCGATTTCGGGAGTGTTCGCGAGTCCGCGATTTCGGGAGTGTTCGCGAGTCCGCGATTTCGCCAGTCCGTGATTTCGGGAGTTTTCGCGAGTCCGCGATTTCGCGGGTGTTCGCGAGTCCGCGATTTCGCGAGTGTTCGCGAGTCCTCGATTTCGCGAGTCCGCGATTTCGCGGGTGTTCGCGAGTCCGTGATTTCGGGAGTGTTCGCGAGTCCGCGATTTCGCGGGTGTTCGCGAGTCCGCGATTTCGCGAGTGTTCGCGAGTCCGCGATTTCGCGAGTCCGCGATTTCGCGAGAGTTCGCGAGTCCGCGATTTCGGGAGTGTTCGCGAGTCCGCGATTTCGCGAGTGTTCGCGAGTCCGCGATTACGGGAGTGTTCGCGATTCCGCGACTTCGCGAGTATTCGCGAGTCCCCGATTTCGCGAGTCCGCGATTTCGCGGGTGTTCGCGAGTCCGCGATTTCGGGAGTGTTCGCGAGTCCGCGATTTCGCGAGTGTTCGCGAGTCCGCGATTTCGCGAGTCCGTGATTTTTCGAGTCCGCGATTTCGCGGGTGTTCACGAGTCCGTGATTTCCGGAGTGTCCGCGATTTCGCGAGTATGCGATTTCGCGGGTGTTCGCGAGTCCGCGATTTCGGGAGTGTTCGCGAGTCCGCGATTTCGCGAGTACGTGATTTCGGGAGTGTTCGCGATTCCGCGATTTCGGGAGTGTTCGCGAGTCCACGATTTCGCGAGTGTTCGCGAGTCCGCGATTTCGCGAGTGTTCGCGAGTGCGCGATTTCGGGAGTGTTCGCGAGTCCGCGATTTCGGGAGTCCGCGATATCGGGAGTGTTCGCGAGTCCGCGATTTCGCGAGTGTTCGCGAGTCTGAGATTTCGGGAGTGTTTGCGAGTACGCGAATTCGCGAGTGTTCGCGAGTCGCGATTTCGCGAGTCCGCGATTCCGCGGGTGTTCGCGAGTCCGCGATTTCGGGAGTGTTCGCGAGTCCGCGATTTCGCGAGTGTTCGCGAGTCCGCGATTTCGCGAGTCCGTGATTTCGCGAGTCCGCGATTTCGCGGGTGTTCACGAGTCCGTGATTTCGGGAGTGTTCGCGAGTCCGCGATTTCGTGAGTCCGCGATTTCGCGGGTGTTCGCGAGTCCGCGATTTCGCGAGTCCGTGATTTCGCGAGTCCGCGATTTCGCGGGTGTTCACGAGTTTGTGATTTCGGGAGTGTTCGCGAGTCCGCGATTGCGCGAGTCCGCGATTTTGCGGGTGTTCGCGAGTCCGCGATTTCGGGAGTGTTCGCGAGTCCGCGATTTCGCGGGTGTTCGCGAGTCCGCGATTTCGGGAGTGTTCGCGAGTCCGCGATATCGCGAGTCCGCGATTTCGCGAGTGTTCGCGAGTCCGTGATTTCGGGAGTGTTCGCGAGTCCGCGATTTCGCGAGTCCGTGATTTCGGGAGTGTTCGCGAGTCCGCGATTTCGAGGGTGTTCGCGAGTCCGCGATTTCGCGAGTGTTCGCGAGTCCTCGATTTCGCGAGTCCGCGATTTCGCGGGTGTTCGCGAGTCCGCGATTTCGGGAGTGTTCGCGAGTCCGCGATTTCGCGAGTCCGCGATTTCGCGAGTGTTCGCGAGTCCGCGATTTCGGGGGGGTTCGCGAGTCCGCGATTTCGCGAGTCCGCGATTTCGCGAGTGTTCGCGAGTCCGCGATTTCGGGGGGGTTCGCGAGTCCGCGATTTCGCGAGTCCGTGATTTCGGGAGTGTTCGCGAGTCCGCGATTTCGCGAGTGTTCGCGAGTCCGCGATTTCGCGAGTGTTCGCGAGTCCGCGATTTCGGGAGTGTTCGCGAGTCCGCGATTTCGCGAGTCCGCGATTTCGGGAGTGTTCGCGAGTCCGCGATTTCGCGGGTGTTCGCGAGTCCGCGATTTCGGGAGTATTCGCGAGTCCGCGATTTCGCGAGTCCGTGATTTCGGGAGTGTTCGCGAGTCCGCGATTTCGCGAGTGTTCGCGAGTCCGCGATTTCGCGAGTCCGTGATTTCGGGAGTGTTCGCGAGTCCGCGATTTCGCGAGTGTTCGCGAGTCCGCGATTTCGCGAGTGTTCGCGAGTCCGCGATTTCGGGAGTGTTCGCGAGTCCGCGATTTCGCGAGTCCGCGATTTCGGGAGTGTTCGCGAGTCCGCGATTTCGCGGGTGTTCGCGAGTCCGCGATTTCGGGAGTATTCGCGAGTCCGCGATTTCGCGAGTCCGTGATTTCGGGAGTGTTCGCGAGTCCGCGATTTCGCGAGTGTTCGCGAGTCCGCGATTTCGCGAGTGTTCGCGAGTCCGCGATTTCGGGAGTGTTCGCGAGTCCGCGATTTCGCGGGTGTTCGCGAGTCCGCGATTTCGGGAGTGTTCGCGAGTCCGCGATTTCGCGAGTCCGTGATTTCGGGAGTGTTCGCGAGTCCGCGATTTCGGGAGTGTTCGCGAGTCCGCGATTTCGCGAGTGTTCGCGAGTCCGCGATTTCGCGAGTGTTCGCGAGTCCGCGATTTCGGGAGTGTTCGCGAGTCCGCGATTTCGGGAGTGTTCGCGAGTCCGCGATTTCGCGAGTCCGTGATTTCGGGAGTGTTCGCGAGTCCGCGATTTCGCGGGTGTTCGCGAGTCCGCGATTTCGGGAGTGTTCGCGAGTCCGCGATTTCGCGAGTCCGTGATTTCGGGAGTGTTCGCGAGTCCGCGATTTCGCGGGTGTTCGCGAGTCCGCGATTTCGGGAGTGTTCGCGAGTCAGCGATTTCGCGAGTGTTCGCGAGTCCGCGATTTCGCGAGTGTTCGCGAGTCCGCGATTTCGCGAGTCCGTGATTTCGGGAGTGTTCGCGAGTCCGCGATTTCGCGGGTGTTCGCGAGTCCGCGATTTCGGGAGTATTCGCGAGTCAGCGATTTCGCGAGTGTTCGCGAGTCCGCGATTTCGGGAGTGTTCGCGAGTCCGCGATTTCGCGAGTCCGTGATTTCGGGAGTGTTCGCGAGTCCGTGATTTCGGGAGTGTTCGCGAGTCCGCGATTTCGCGGGTGTTCGCGAGTCCGCGATTTCGGGAGTGTTCGCGAGTCCGCGATTTCGGGAGTGTTCGCGAGTCCGCGATTTCGCCAGTCCGCGATTTCGGGAGTGTTCGCGAGTCCGCGATTTCGGGAGTGTTCGCGAGTCCGCGATTTCGCGGGTGTTCGCGAGTCCGCGATTTCGCGAGTGTTCGCGAGTCCTCGATTTCGCGAGTCCTCGATTTCGCGGGTGTTCACGAGTCCGTGATTTCGAGAGTGTTCGCGAGTCCGCGATTTCGTGGGTGTTCGCGAGTCCGCGATTTCGGGAGTGTTCGCGAGTCCGCGATTTCGCGAGTCCGCGATTTCGCGAGTGTTCGCGAGTCCGCGATTTCGGGAGTGTTCGCGAGTCCGCGATTTCGCGAGTCCGTGATTTCGGGAGTGTTCGCGAGTCCGCGATTTCGCGGGTGTTCGCGAGTCCGCGATTTCGGGAGTGTTCGCGAGTCCGCGATTTCGCAAGTACATGATTTCGCGGGTGTTCGCGAGTCCGTGATTTCGGGAGTGTTCGCGAGTCCGCGATTTCGCGGGTGTTCGCGAGTCCGCGATTTCGGGAGTGTTCGCGAGTCCGCGTTTTCGCGAGTGTTCGCGAGTCCGCGATTTCGCGAGTACTTGATTTCGGGAGTGTTCGCGAGTCCGCGATTTCGGGAGTGTTCGCGAGTCCGCGATTTCGCGAGTGTTCGGGAGTCCGCGTTTTCTGGAGTGTCGCGAGTCCGGGATTTCGCGAGTCCGCGATTTCGCGAGTGTTCGCGAGTCCGCGATTTCGGGAGTGTTCGCGAGTCCGCGATTTCGCCAGTCCGTGATTTCGGGAGTTTTCGCGAGTCCGCGATTTCGCGGGTGTTCGCGAGTCCGCGATTTCGCGAGTGTTCGCGAGTCCTCGATTTCGCGAGTCCGCGATTTCGCGGGTGTTCGCGAGTCCGTGATTTCGGGAGTGTTCGCGAGTCCGCGTTTTCGCGAGTATTCGCGAGTCCGCGATTTCGCGAGTCCGCGATTTCGCGGGTGTTCGCGAGTCCGCGATTTCGGGAGTGTTCGCGAGTCCGCGATTTCGCGAGTGTTCGCGAGTCCGCGATTTCGCGAGTCCGTGATTTTTCGAGTCCGCGATTTCGCGGGTGTTCACGAGTCCGTGATTTCCGGAGTGTCCGCGATTTCGCGAGTATGCGATTTCGCGGGTGTTCGCGAGTCCGCGATTTCGGGAGTGTTCGCGAGTCCGCGATTTCGCGAGTACGTGATTTCGGGAGTGTTCGCTATTCCGCGATTTCGGGAGTGTTCGCGATTCCGCGATTTCGCGGGTGTTCGCGAGTCCGCGATTTCGCGAGTGTTCGCGAGTCCTCGATTTCGCGAGTCCGCGATTTCGCGGGTGTTCGCGAGTCCGCGATTTCGGGGGGGTTCGCGAGTCCGCGATTTCGGGAGTCCGCGATATCGGGAGTGTTCGCGAGTCCGCGATTTCGCGAGTGTTCGCGAGTCTGAGATTTCGGGAGTGTTTGCGAGTACGCGAATTCGCGAGTGTTCGCGAGTCGCGATTTCGCGAGTCCGCGATTCCGCGGGTGTTCGCGAGTCCGCGATTTCGCGAGTGTTCGCGAGTGCGCGATTTCGGGAGTGTTCGCGAGTCCGCGATTTCGGGAGTCCGCGATATCGGGAGTGTTCGCGAGTCCGCGATTTCGCGAGTGTTCGCGAGTCCGCGATTTCGGGAGTGTTCGCGAGTCCGCGATTTCGCGAGTGTTCGCGAGTCCGCGATTTCGCGAGTCCGTGATTTCGCGAGTCCGCGATTTCGCGGGTGTTCACGAGTCCGTGATTTCGGGAGTGTTCGCGAGTCCGCGATTTCGTGAGTCCGCGATTTCGCGGGTGTTCGCGAGTCCGCGATTTCGCGAGTCCGTGATTTCGCGAGTCCGCGATTTCGCGGGTGTTCACGAGTTTGTGATTTCGGGAGTGTTCGCGAGTCCGCGATTGCGCGAGTCCGCGATTTTGCGGGTGTTCGCGAGTCCGCGATTTCGGGAGTGTTCGCGAGTCCGCGATTTCGCGAGTACGTGATTTCGGGAGTGTTCGCGATTCCGCGATTTCGCGAGTGTTCGCGAGTCCGCGATTTCGGGAGTGTTCGCGAGTCCGCTATTTCGCGAGTCCGTGATTTCGGGAGTGTTCGCGAGTCCGCGATTTCGGGAGTGTTCGCGAGTCCGCGATTTCGCGAGTCCGCGATTTCGCGAGTGTTCGCGAGTCCGCGATTTCGGGAGTGTTCGCGAGTCCGCGATTTCGCGAGTCCGTGATTTCGGGAGTGTTCGCGAGTCCGCGATTTCGCGGGTGTTCGCGAGTCCGCGATTTCGGGAGTGTTCGCGAGTCCGCGATATCGCGAGTCCGCGATTTCGCGAGTGTTCGCGAGTCCGTGATTTCGGGAGTGTTCGCGAGTCCGCGATTTCGCGAGTCCGTGATTTCGGGAGTGTTCGCGAGTCCGCGATTTCGAGGGTGTTCGCGAGTCCGCGATTTCGCGAGTGTTCGCGAGTCCTCGATTTCGGGGGAGTTCGCGAGTCCGCGATTTCGCGAGTGTTCGCGAGTCCGCGATTTCGGGGGGGTTCGCGAGTCCGCGATTTCGCGAGTCCGTGATTTCGGGAGTGTTCGCGAGTCCGCGATTTCGCGAGTGTTCGCGAGTCCGCGATTTCGCGAGTGTTCGCGAGTCCGCGATTTCGGGAGTGTTCGCGAGTCCGCGATTTCGCGAGTCCGCGATTTCGGGAGTGTTCGCGAGTCCGCGATTTCGCGGGTGTTCGCGAGTCCGCGATTTCGGGAGTATTCGCGAGTCCGCGATTTCGCGAGTCCGTGATTTCGGGAGTGTTCGCGAGTCCGCGATTTCGCGAGTGTTCGCGAGTCCGCGATTTCGCGAGTCCGTGATTTCGGGAGTGTTCGCGAGTCCGCGATTTCGCGAGTGTTCGCGAGTCCGCGATTTCGCGAGTGTTCGCGAGTCCGCGATTTCGGGAGTGTTCGCGAGTCCGCGATTTCGCGAGTCCGCGATTTCGGGAGTATTCGCGAGTCCGCGATTTCGCGGGTGTTCGCGAGTCCGCGATTTCGGGAGTATTCGCGAGTCCGCGATTTCGCGAGTCCGTGATTTCGGGAGTGTTCGCGAGTCCGCGATTTCGCGAGTGTTCGCGAGTCCGCGATTTCGCGAGTGTTCGCGAGTCCGCGATTTCGGGAGTGTTCGCGAGTCCGCGATTTCGCGAGTCCGTGATTTCGGGAGTGTTCGCGAGTCCGCGATTTCGCGGGTGTTCGCGAGTCCGCGATTTCGGGAGTGTTCGCGAGTCCGCGATTTCGCGAGTCCGTGATTTCGGGAGTGTTCGCGAGTCCGCGATTTCGGGAGTGTTCGCGAGTCCGCGATTTCGCGAGTGTTCGCGAGTCCGCGATTTCGCGAGTGTTCGCGAGTCCGCGATTTCGGGAGTGTTCGCGAGTCCGCGATTTCGGGAGTGTTCGCGAGTCCGCGATTTCGCGAGTCCGTGATTTCGGGAGTGTTCGCGAGTCCGCGATTTCGCGGGTGTTCGCGAGTCCGCGATTTCGGGAGTGTTCGCGAGTCCGCGATTTCGCGAGTCCGTGATTTCGGGAGTGTTCGCGAGTCCGCGATTTCGCGGGTGTTCGCGAGTCCGCGATTTCGGGAGTGTTCGCGAGTCAGCGATTTCGCGAGTGTTCGCGAGTCCGCGATTTCGCGAGTGTTCGCGAGTCCGCGATTTCGCGAGTCCGTGATTTCGGGAGTGTTCGCGAGTCCGCGATTTCGCGGGTGTTCGCGAGTCCGCGATTTCGGGAGTGTTCGCGAGTCAGCGATTTCGCGAGTGTTCGCGAGTCCGCGATTTCGGGAGTGTTCGCGAGTCCGCGATTTCGCGAGTCCGTGATTTCGGGAGTGTTCGCGAGTCCGTGATTTCGGGTGTTCGCGAGTCCGCGATTTCGCGGGTGTTCGCGAGTCCGCGATTTCGGGAGTGTTCGCGAGTCCGTGATTTCGGGAGTGTTCGCGAGTCCGCGATTTCGCGAGTGTTCGCGAGTCCGCGATTTCGCGAGTCCGTGATTTCGGGAGTGTTCGCGAGTCCGCGATTTCGCGAGTGTTCGCGAGTCCGCGATTTCGCGAGTGTTCGCGAGTCCGCGATTTCGGGAGTGTTCGCGAGTCCGCGATTTCGCGAGTCCGCGATTTCGGGAGTGTTCGCGAGTCCGCGATTTCGCGGGTGTTCGCGAGTCCGCGATTTCGGGAGTATTCGCGAGTCCGCGATTTCGCGAGTCCGTGATTTCGGGAGTGTTCGCGAGTCCGCGATTTCGCGAGTGTTCGCGAGTCCGCGATTTTGCGAGTGTTCGCGAGTCCGCGATTTCGGGAGTGTTCGCGAGTCCGCGATTTCGCGAGTCCGTGATTTCGGGAGTGTTCGCGAGTCCGCGATTTCGCGGGTGTTCGCGAGTCCGCGATTTCGGGAGTGTTCGCGAGTCCGCGATTTCGCGAGTCCGTGATTTCGGGAGTGTTCGCGAGTCCGCGATTTCGGGAGTGTTCGCGAGTCCGCGATTTCGCGAGTGTTCGCGAGTCCGCGATTTCGCGAGTGTTCGCGAGTCCGCGATTTCGGGAGTGTTCGCGAGTCCGCGATTTCGGGAGTGTTCGCGAGTCCGCGATTTCGCGAGTCCGTGATTTCGGGAGTGTTCGCGAGTCCGCGATTTCGCGGGTGTTCGCGAGTCCGCGATTTCGGGAGTGTTCGCGAGTCCGCGATTTCGCGAGTCCGTGATTTCGGGAGTGTTCGCGAGTCCGCGATTTCGCGGGTGTTCGCGAGTCCGTGATTTCGGGAGTGTTCGCGAGTCCGCGATTTCGCGGGTGTTCGCGAGTCCGCGATTTCGGGAGTGTTCGCGAGTCCGCGATTTCGCGAGTCCGTGATTTCGGGAGTGTTCGCGAGTCCGCGATTTCGCGGGTGTTCGCGAGTCCGCGATTTCGGGAGTGTTCGCGAGTCAGCGATTTCGGGAGTGTTCGCGATTCCGCGATTTCGCGGGTGTTCGCCAGTCCGCGATTTCGCGAGTGTTCGCGAGTCCTCGATTTCGCGAGTCCGCGATTTCGCGGGTGTTCGCGAGTCCGCGATTTCGGGGGGGTTCGCGAGTCCGCGATTTCGGGAGTCCGCGATATCGGGAGTGTTCGCGAGTCCGCGATTTCGCGAGTGTTCGCGAGTCTGAGATTTCGGGAGTGTTTGCGAGTACGCGAATTCGCGAGTGTTCGCGAGTCGCGATTTCGCGAGTCCGCGATTCCGCGGGTGTTCGCGAGTCCGCGATTTCGCGAGTGTTCGCGAGTGCGCGATTTCGGGAGTGTTCGCGAGTCCGCGATTTCGGGAGTCCGCGATATCGGGAGTGTTCGCGAGTCCGCGATTTCGCGAGTGTTCGCGAGTCTGAGATTTCGGGAGTGTTTGCGAGTACGCGAATTCGCGAGTGTTCGCGAGTCGCGATTTCGCGAGTCCGCGATTCCGCGGGTGTTCGCGAGTCCGCGATTTCGGGAGTGTTCGCGAGTCCGCGATTTCGCGAGTGTTCGCGAGTCCGCGATTTCGCGAGTCCGTGATTTCGCGAGTCCGCGATTTCGCGGGTGTTCACGAGTCCGTGATTTCGGGAGTGTTCGCGAGTCCGCGATTTCGTGAGTCCGCGATTTCGCGGGTGTTCGCGAGTCCGCGATTTCGCGAGTCCGTGATTTCGCGAGTCCGCGATTTCGCGGGTGTTCACGAGTTTGTGATTTCGGGAGTGTTCGCGAGTCCGCGATTGCGCGAGTCCGCGATTTTGCGGGTGTTCGCGAGTCCGCGATTTCGGGAGTGTTCGCGAGTCCGCGATTTCGCGAGTACGTGATTTCGGGAGTGTTCGCGATTCCGCGATTTCGCGAGTGTTCGCGAGTCCGCGATTTCGGGAGTGTTCGCGAGTCCGCTATTTCGCGAGTCCGTGATTTCGGGAGTGTTCGCGAGTCCGCGATTTCGGGAGTGTTCGCGAGTCCGCGATTTCGCGAGTCCGCGATTTCGCGAGTGTTCGCGAGTCCGCGATTTCGGGAGTGTTCGCGAGTCCGCGATTTCGCGAGTCCGTGATTTCGGGAGTGTTCGCGAGTCCGCGATTTCGCGGGTGTTCGCGAGTCCGCGATTTCGGGAGTGTTCGCGAGTCCGCGATATCGCGAGTCCGCGATTTCGCGAGTGTTCGCGAGTCCGTGATTTCGGGAGTGTTCGCGAGTCCGCGATTTCGCGAGTCCGTGATTTCGGGAGTGTTCGCGAGTCCGCGATTTCGAGGGTGTTCGCGAGTCCGTGATTTCGCGAGTGTTCGCGAGTCCTCGATTTCGGGGGAGTTCGCGAGTCCGCGATTTCGCGAGTGTTCGCGAGTCCGCGATTTCGGGGGGGTTCGCGAGTCCGCGATTTCGCGAGTCCGTGATTTCGGGAGTGTTCGCGAGTCCGCGATTTCGCGAGTGTTCGCGAGTCCGCGATTTCGCGAGTGTTCGCGAGTCCGCGATTTCGGGAGTGTTCGCGAGTCCGCGATTTCGCGAGTCCGCGATTTCGGGAGTGTTCGCGAGTCCGCGATTTCGCGGGTGTTCGCGAGTCCGCGATTTCGGGAGTATTCGCGAGTCCGCGATTTCGCGAGTCCGTGATTTCGGGAGTGTTCGCGAGTCCGCGATTTCGCGAGTGTTCGCGAGTCCGCGATTTCGCGAGTCCGTGATTTCGGGAGTGTTCGCGAGTCCGCGATTTCGCGAGTGTTCGCGAGTCCGCGATTTCGCGAGTGTTCGCGAGTCCGCGATTTCGGGAGTGTTCGCGAGTCCGCGATTTCGCGAGTCCGCGATTTCGGGAGTATTCGCGAGTCCGCGATTTCGCGGGTGTTCGCGAGTCCGCGATTTCGGGAGTATTCGCGAGTCCGCGATTTCGCGAGTCCGTGATTTCGGGAGTGTTCGCGAGTCCGCGATTTCGCGAGTGTTCGCGAGTCCGCGATTTCGCGAGTGTTCGCGAGTCCGCGATTTCGGGAGTGTTCGCGAGTCCGCGATTTCGCGAGTCCGTGATTTCGGGAGTGTTCGCGAGTCCGCGATTTCGCGGGTGTTCGCGAGTCCGCGATTTCGGGAGTGTTCGCGAGTCCGCGATTTCGCGAGTCCGTGATTTCGGGAGTGTTCGCGAGTCCGCGATTTCGGGAGTGTTCGCGAGTCCGCGATTTCGCGAGTGTTCGCGAGTCCGCGATTTCGCGAGTGTTCGCGAGTCCGCGATTTCGGGAGTGTTCGCGAGTCCGCGATTTCGGGAGTGTTCGCGAGTCCGCGATTTCGCGAGTCCGTGATTTCGGGAGTGTTCGCGAGTCCGCGATTTCGCGGGTGTTCGCGAGTCCGCGATTTCGGGAGTGTTCGCGAGTCCGCGATTTCGCGAGTCCGTGATTTCGGGAGTGTTCGCGAGTCCGCGATTTCGCGGGTGTTCGCGAGTCCGCGATTTCGGGAGTGTTCGCGAGTCAGCGATTTCGCGAGTGTTCGCGAGTCCGCGATTTCGCGAGTGTTCGCGAGTCCGCGATTTCGCGAGTCCGTGATTTCGGGAGTGTTCGCGAGTCCGCGATTTCGCGGGGTGTTCGCGAGTCCGCGATTTCGGGAGTGTTCGCGAGTCAGCGATTTCGCGAGTGTTCGCGAGTCCGCGATTTCGGGAGTGTTCGCGAGTCCGCGATTTCGCGAGTCCGTGATTTCGGGAGTGTTCGCGAGTCCGTGATTTCGGGAGTGTTCGCGAGTCCGCGATTTCGCGGGTGTTCGCGAGTCCGCGATTTCGGGAGTGTTCGCGAGTCCGTGATTTCGGGAGTGTTCGCGAGTCCGCGATTTCGCGAGTGTTCGCGAGTCCGCGATTTCGCGAGTCCGTGATTTCGGGAGTGTTCGCGAGTCCGCGATTTCGCGAGTGTTCGCGAGTCCGCGATTTCGCGAGTGTTCGCGAGTCCGCGATTTCGGGAGTGTTCGCGAGTCCGCGATTTCGCGAGTCCGCGATTTCGGGAGTGTTCGCGAGTCCGCGATTTCGCGGGTGTTCGCGAGTCCGCGATTTCGGGAGTATTCGCGAGTCCGCGATTTCGCGAGTCCGTGATTTCGGGAGTGTTCGCGAGTCCGCGATTTCGCGAGTGTTCGCGAGTCCGCGATTTCGCGAGTGTTCGCGAGTCCGCGATTTCGGGAGTGTTCGCGAGTCCGCGATTTCGCGAGTCCGTGATTTCGGGAGTGTTCGCGAGTCCGCGATTTCGCGGGTGTTCGCGAGTCCGCGATTTCGGGAGTGTTCGCGAGTCCGCGATTTCGCGAGTCCGTGATTTCGGGAGTGTTCGCGAGTCCGCGATTTCGGGAGTGTTCGCGAGTCCGCGATTTCGCGAGTGTTCGCGAGTCCGCGATTTCGCGAGTGTTCGCGAGTCCGCGATTTCGGGAGTGTTCGCGAGTCCGCGATTTCGGGAGTGTTCGCGAGTCCGCGATTTCGCGAGTCCGTGATTTCGGGAGTGTTCGCGAGTCCGCGATTTCGCGGGTGTTCGCGAGTCCGCGATTTCGGGAGTGTTCGCGAGTCCGCGATTTCGCGAGTCCGTGATTTCGGGAGTGTTCGCGAGTCCGCGATTTCGCGGGTGTTCGCGAGTCCGTGATTTCGGGAGTGTTCGCGAGTCCGCGATTTCGCGGGTGTTCGCGAGTCCGCGATTTCGGGAGTGTTCGCGAGTCCGCGATTTCGCGAGTCCGTGATTTCGGGAGTGTTCGCGAGTCCGCGATTTCGCGGGTGTTCGCGAGTCCGCGATTTCGGGAGTGTTCGCGAGTCAGCGATTTCGCGAGTGTTCGCGAGTCCGCGATTTCGCGAGTGTTCGCGAGTCCGCGATTTCGCGAGTCCGTGATTTCGGGAGTGTTCGCGAGTCCGCGATTTCGCGGGTGTTCGCGAGACCGCGATTTCGGGAGTGTTCGCGAGTCAGCGATTTCGCGAGTGTTCGCGAGTCCGCGATTTCGGGAGTGTTCGCGAGTCCGCGATTTCGCGAGTCCGTGATTTCGGGAGTGTTCGCGAGTCCGTGATTTCGGGAGTGTTCGCGAGTCCGCGATTTCGCGGGTGTTCGCGAGTCCGCGATTTCGGGAGTGTTCGCGAGTCCGCGATTTCGGGAGTGTTCGCGAGTCCGCGATTTCGCCAGTCCGCGATTTCGGGAGTGTTCGCGAGTCCGCGATTTCGGGAGTGTTCGCGAGTCCGCGATTTCGCGGGTGTTCGCGAGTCCGCGATTTCGCGAGTGTTCGCGAGTCCTCGATTTCGCGAGTCCTCGATTTCGCGGGTGTTCACGAGTCCGTGATTTCGAGAGTGTTCGCGAGTCCGCGATTTCGTGGGTGTTCGCGAGTCCGCGATTTCGGGAGTGTTCGCGAGTCCGCGATTTCGCGAGTCCGCGATTTCGCGAGTGTTCGCGAGTCCGCGATTTCGGGAGTGTTCGCGAGTCCGCGATTTCGCGAGTCCGTGATTTCGGGAGTGTTCGCGAGTCCGCGATTTCGCGGGTGTTCGCGAGTCCGCGATTTCGGGAGTGTTCGCGAGTCCGCGATTTCGCAAGTACATGATTTCGCGGGTGTTCGCGAGTCCGTGATTTCGGGAGTGTTCGCGAGTCCGCGATTTCGCTTGTGTTCGCGAGTCCGCGATTTCGGGAGTGTTCGCGAGTCCGCGTTTTCGCGAGTGTTCGCGAGTCCGCGATTTCGCGAGTACTTGATTTCGGGAGTGTTCGCGAGTCCGCGATTTCGGGAGTGTTCGCGAGTCCGCGATTTCGCGAGTGTTCGGGAGTCCGCGTTTTCTGGAGTGTCGCGAGTCCGGGATTTCGCGAGTCCGCGATTTCGCGAGTGTTCGCGAGTCCGCGATTTCGGGAGTGTTCGCGAGTCCGCGATTTCGCCAGTCCGTGATTTCGGGAGTTTTCGCGAGTCCGCGATTTCGCGGGTGTTCGCGAGTCTGCGATTTCGCGAGTGTTCGCGAGTCCTCGATTTCGCGAGTCCGCGATTTCGCGGGTGTTCGCGAGTCCGTGATTTCGGGAGTGTTCGCGAGTCCGCGTTTTCGCGAGTGTTCGCGAGTCCGCGTTTTCGCGAGTCCGCGATTTCGCGAGAGTTCGCGAGTCCGCGATTTCGGGAGTGTTCGCGAGTCCGCGATTTCGCGAGTGTTCGCGAGTCCGCGATTTCGGGAGTGTTCGCGACTCCGCGACTTCGCGAGTATTCGCGAGTCCCCGATTTCGCGAGTCCGCGATTTCGCGGGTGTTCGCGAGTCCGCGATTTCGGGAGTGTTCGCGAGTCCGCGATTTCGCGAGTGTTCGCGAGTCCGCGATTTCGCGAGTCCGTGATTTTTCGAGTCCGCGATTTCGCGGGTGTTCACGAGTCCGTGATTTCCGGAGTGTCCGCGATTTCGCGAGTATGCGATTTCGCGGGTGTTCGCGAGTCCGCGATTTCGGGAGTGTTCGCGAGTCCGCGATTTCGCGAGTACGTGATTTCGGGAGTGTTCGCGATTCCGCGATTTCGGGAGTGTTCGCGATTCCGCGATTTCGCGAGTCCGTGATTTCGGGAGTGTTCGCGAGTCCGCGATTTCGCGGGTGTTCGCGAGTCCGCGATTTCGGGAGTGTTCGCGAGTCCGCGATTTCGCGAGTCCGTGATTTCGGGAGTGTTCGCGAGTCCGCGATTTCGCGGGTGTTCGCGAGTCCGCGATTTCGGGAATGTTCGCGAGTCCGCGATTTCGCGAGTGTTCGCGAGTCCGCGATTTCGCGAGTGTTCGCGAGTCCGCGATTTCGGGAGTGTTCGCGAGTCCGCGATTTCGGGAGTGTTCGCGAGTCCGCGATTTCGCGAGTCCGTGATTTCGGGAGTGTTCGCGAGTCCGCGATTTCGCGGGTGTTCGCGAGTCCGCGATTTCGGGAGTGTTCGCGAGTCCGCGATTTCGCGAGTCCGTGATTTCGGGAGTGTTCGCGAGTCCGCGATTTCGCGGGTGTTCGCGAGTCCGCGATTTCGGGAGTGTTCGCGAGTCAGCGATTTCGCGAGTGTTCGCGAGTCCGCGATTTCGCGAGTGTTCGCGAGTCCGCGATTTCGCGAGTCCGTGATTTCGGGAGTGTTCGCGAGTCCGCGATTTCGCGGGTGTTCGCGAGTCCGCGATTTCGGGAGTGTTCGCGAGTCCGCGATTTCGCGGGTGTTCGCGAGTCCGCGATTTCGGGAGTGTTCGCGAGTCCGCGTTTTCGCGAGTGTTCGCGAGTCCGCGATTTCGCGAGTACTTGATTTCGGGAGTGTTCGCGAGTCCGCGATTTCGGGAGTGTTCGCGAGTCCGCGATTTCGCGAGTGTTCGGGAGTCCGCGTTTTCTGGAGTGTCGCGAGTCCGGGATTTCGCGAGTCCGCGATTTCGCGAGTGTTCGCGAGTCCGCGATTTCGGGAGTGTTCGCGAGTCCGCGATTTCGCCAGTCCGTGATTTCGGGAGTTTTCGCGAGTCCGCGATTTCGCGGGTGTTCGCGAGTCCGCGATTTCGCGAGTGTTCGCGAGTCCTCGATTTCGCGAGTCCGCGACTTCGCGACTTCGCGAGTATTCGCGAGTCCCCGATTTCGCGAGTCCGCGATTTCGCGGGTGTTCGCGAGTCCGCGATTTCGGGAGTGTTCGCGAGTCCGCGATTTCGCGAGTCCGTGATTTCGGGAGTGTTCGCGAGTCCGCGATTTCGCGAGTCCGTGATTTCGGGAGTGTTCGCGAGTCCGCGATTTCGCGGGTGTTCGCTGGTCCGCGATTTCGCGAGTGTTCGCGAGTCCTCGATTTCGCGAGTCCTCGATTTCGCGAGTCCGCGATTTCGCGGGTGTTCGCGAGTCCGTGAGTGTTCGCGAGTCCGCGATTTCGGGAGTGTTCGCGAGTCCGCGATTTCGCGAGTCCGTGATTTCGGGAGTGTTCGCGAGTCCGCGATTTCGCGAGTGTTCGCGAGTCCGCGATTTCGCGAGTGTTCGCGAGTCCGCGATTTCGCGAGTGTTCGCGAGTCCGTTATTTCGGGAGTGTTCGCGAGTCCGCGATTTCGCGAGTCCGTGATTTCGGGAGTGTTCGCGAGTCCGCGATTTCGCGGGTGTTCGCGAGTCCGCGATTTCGGGAGTGTTCGTGAGTCCGCGATTTCGCGAGTCCGTGATTTCGGGAGTGTTCGCGAGTCCGCGATTTCGCGGGTGTTCGCGAGTCCGCGATTTCGGGAGTGTTCGCGAGTCCGCGATTTCGGGAGTGTTCGCGAGTCCGCGATTTCGCCAGTCCGTGATTTCGGGAGTTTTCGCGAGTCCGCGATTTCGCGGGTGTTCGCGAGTCCGCGATTTCGCGAGTGTTCGCGAGTCCTCGATTTCGCGAGTCCGCGATTTCGCGGGTGTTCGCGAGTCCGTGATTTCGGGAGTGTTCGCGAGTCCGCGATTTCGCGGGTGTTCGCGAGTCCGCGATTTCGCGAGTGTTCGCGAGTCCGCGATTTCGCGAGTCCGCGATTTCGCGAGAGTTCGCGAGTCCGCGATTTCGGGAGTGTTCGCGAGTCCGCGATTTCGCGAGTGTTCGCGAGTCCGCGATTTCGGGAGTGTTCGCGACTCCGCGACTTCGCGAGTATTCGCGAGTCCCCGATTTCGCGAGTCCGCGATTTCGCGGGTGTTCGCGAGTCCGCGATTTCGGGAGTGTTCGCGAGTCCGCGATTTCGCGAGTGTTCGCGAGTCCGCGATTTCGCGAGTCCGTGATTTTTCGAGTCCGCGATTTCGCGGGTGTTCACGAGTCCGTGATTTCCGGAGTGTCCGCGATTTCGCGAGTATGCGATTTCGCGGGTGTTCGCGAGTCCGCGATTTCGGGAGTGTTCGCGAGTCCGCGATTTCGCGAGTACGTGATTTCGGGAGTGTTCGCGATTCCGCGATTTCGGGAGTGTTCGCGAGTCCACGATTTCGCGAGTGTTCGCGAGTCCGCGATTTCGCGAGTGTTCGCGAGTGCGCGATTTCGGGAGTGTTCGCGAGTCCGCGATTTCGGGAGTCCGCGATATCGGGAGTGTTCGCGAGTCCGCGATTTCGCGAGTGTTCGCGAGTCTGAGATTTCGGGAGTGTTTGCGAGTACGCGAATTCGCGAGTGTTCGCGAGTCGCGATTTCGCGAGTCCGCGATTCCGCGGGTGTTCGCGAGTCCGCGATTTCGGGAGTGTTCGCGAGTCCGCGATTTCGCGAGTGTTCGCGAGTCCGCGATTTCGCGAGTCCGTGATTTCGCGAGTCCGCGATTTCGCGGGTGTTCACGAGTCCGTGATTTCGGGAGTGTTCGCGAGTCCGCGATTTCGTGAGTCCGCGATTTCGCGGGTGTTCGCGAGTCCGCAATTTCGGGAGTTTTCGCGAGTCCGCGATTTCGGGAGTGTTCGCGAGTCCGCGATTTCGGGAGTGTTCGTGAGTCCGCGATTTCGCGGGTGTTCGCGAGTCCGCGATTTCGCGAGAGTTCGCGAGTCCTCGATTTCGCGAGTCCGCGATTTCGCGGGTGTTCGCGAGTCCGTGATTTCGGGAGTGTTCGCGAGTCCGCGATTTCGCGGGTGTTCGCGAGTCCGCGATTTCGCGAGTGTTCGCGAGTCCGCGATTTCGGGAGTGTTCGCGACTCCGCGATTTCGCGTGTCCGTGATTTCGGGAGTGTTCGCGAGTCCGCGATTTCGCGGGTGTTCGCGAGTCCGCGATTTCGGGAGTGTTCGCGAGTCCCCGATTTCGCGAGTCCGCGATTTCGCGGGTGTTCGCGAGTCCGCGATTTCGCGAGTGTTCGCGAGTCCGCGATTTCGGGAGTGTTCGCGACTCCGCGATTTCGCGAGTGCGTGATTTCGGGAGTGTTCGCGAGTCCGCGATTTCGGGAGTGTTCGCGAGTCCGCGATTTCGGGAGTGTTCGTGAGTCCGCGATTTCGCGAGTGTTCGCGAGTCCGCGATTTCGCGAGTCCGTGATTTCGGGAGTGTTCGCGAGTCCGCGATTTCGCGGGTGTTCGCGAGTCCGCGATTTCGCGAGTGTTCGCGAGTCCTCGATTTCGCGAGTCCTCGATTTCGCGAGTCCGCGATTTCGCGAGTCCGCGATTTCGCGGGTGTTCGCGAGTCCGTGATTTCGGGAGTGTTCGCGAGTCCGCGATTTCGCGGGTGTTCGCGAGTCCGCGATTTCGCGAGTGTTCGCGAGTCCGCGATTTCGGGAGTGTTCGCGAGTCCGCGATTTCGCGAGAGTTCGCGAGTCCTCGATTTCGCGAGTCCGCGATTTCGCGGGTGTTCGCGAGTCCGTGATTTCGGGAGTGTTCGCGAGTCCGCGATTTCGCGGGTGTTCGCGAGTCCGCGATTTCGCGAGTGTTCGCGAGTCCGCGATTTCGGGAGTGTTCGCGACTCCGCGATTTCGCGTGTCCGTGATTTCGGGAGTGTTCGCGAGTCCGCGATTTCGCGGGTGTTCGCGAGTCCGCGATTTCGGGAGTGTTCGCGAGTCCCCGATTTCGCGAGTCCGCGATTTCGCGGGTGTTCGCGAGTCCGCGATTTCGCGAGTGTTCGCGAGTCCGCGATTTCGGGAGTGTTCGCGACTCCGCGATTTCGCGAGTGCGTGATTTCGGGAGTGTTCGCGAGTCCGCGATTTCGGGAGTGTTCGCGAGTCCGCGATTTCGGGAGTGTTCGTGAGTCCGCGATTTCGCGAGTGTTCGCGAGTCCGCGATTTCGCGAGTCCGTGATTTCGGGAGTGTTCGCGAGTCCGCGATTTCGCGGGTGTTCGCGAGTCCGCGATTTCGCGAGTGTTCGCGAGTCCTCGATTTCGCGAGTCCTCGATTTCGCGAGTCCGCGATTTCGCGAGTCCGCGATTTCGCGAGTCCGCGATTTCGCGGGTGTTCGCGAGTCCGCGATTTCGCGAGTGTTCGCGAGTCCGCGATTTCGCGAGTGTTCACGAGTCCGCGATTTCGGGAGTGTTCGCGAGTCCGCGATTTCGGGAGTGTTCGCGAGTCCGCGATTTCGGGAGTGTTCGTGAGTCCGCGATTTCGCGAGTGTTCGCGAGTCCGCGATTTCGCGAGTGTTCGCGAGTCCGCGATTTCGCGGGTGTTCGCGAGTCCGCGATTTCGCGAGAGTTCGCGAGTCCTCGATTTCGCGAGTCCGCGATTTCGCGGGTGTTCGCCAGTCCGTGATTTCGGGAGTGTTCGCGAGTCCGCGATTTCGCGGGTGTTCGCGAGTCCGCGATTTCGCGAGTGTTCGCGAGTCCGCGATTTCGGGAGTGTTCGCGACTCCGCGATTTCGCGAGTCCGTGATTTCGGGAGTGTTCGCGAGTCCGCGATTTCGCGGGTGTTCGCGAGTCCGCGATTTCGGGAGTGTTCGCGAGTCCCCGATTTCGCGAGTCCGCGATTTCGCGAGTGTTCACGAGTCCGCGATTTCGCGAGTGTTCGCGAGTCCGCTATTTCGGGAGTGTTCGCGACTCCGCGACTTCGCGAGTGTTCGCGAGTCCCCGATTTCGCGAGTCCGCGATTTCGCGAGTGTTCGCGATTTCGCGAGTCCGTGATTTCGGGAGTGTTCGCGAGTCCGCCATTTCGCGGGTGTTCGCGAGTCCGCGATTTCGGGAGTGTTCGCGAGTCCCCGATTTCGCGAGTCCGCGATTTCGCGAGTGTTCACAAGTCCGCGATTTCGGGAGTGTTCGCGAGTCCGCGATTTCGGGAGTGTTCGCGAGTCCGCGATTTCGGGAGTGTTCGTGAGTCCGCGATTTCGCGAGTGTTCGCGAGTCCGCGATTTCGCGAGTGTTCGCGAGTCCGCGATTTCGCGAGTGTTCGCGAGTCCGCGATTTCGGGAGTGTTCGCGAGTCCGCGATTTCGCGAGTCCGTGATTTCGGGAGTGTTCGCGAGTCCGCGATTTCGCGGGTGTTCGCGAGTCCGCGATTTCGGGAGTGTTCGCGAGTCCGCGATTTCGCGAGTGTTCGCGAGTCCGCGATTTCGGGAGTGTTCGCGAGTCCGCGATTTCGCCAGTCCGTGATTTCGGGAGTGTTCGCGAGTCCGCGATTTCGCGAGTACGTGATTTCGGGAGTGTTCGCGAGTCCGCGATTTCGGGAGTGTTCGCGAGTCCGCGATTTCGGGAGTGTTCGTGAGTCCGCGATTTCGCGAGTGTTCGCGAGTCCGCGATTTCGCGAGTGTTCGCGAGTCCGCGATTTCGCGAGTGTTCGCGAGTCCGCGATTTCGGGAGTGTTCGCGAGTCCGCGATTTCGCGAGTCCGTGATTTCGGGAGTGTTCGCGAGTCCGCGATTTCGCGGGTGTTCGCGAGTCCGCGATTTCGGGAGTGTTCGCGAGTCCGCGATTTCGCGAGTCCGCGATTTCGCGAGTGTTCGCGAGTCCGCGATTTCGGGAGTGTTCGCGAGTCCGCGATTTCGCCAGTCCGTGATTTCGGGAGTGTTCGCGAGTCCGCGATTTCGCAGGTGTTCGCGAGTCCGCGATTTCGCGAGTGTTCGCGAGTCCTCGATTTCGCGAGTCCGCGATTTCGCGGGTGTTCGCGAGTCCGTGATTTCGGGAGTGTTCGCGAGTCCGCGATTTCGCGGGTGTTCGCGAGTCCGCGATTTCGCGAGTGTTCGAGAGTCCGCGATTTCGGGAGTGTTCGCGACTCCGCGATTTCGCGAGTCCGTGATTTCGGGAGTGTTCGCGAGTCCGCGATTTCGCGGGTGTTCGCGAGTCCGCGATTTCGGGATTGTTCGCGAGTCCCCGATTTCGCGAGTCCGCGATTTCGCGAGTGTTCACGAGTCCGCGATTTCGGGAGTGTTCGCGAGTCCGCGATTTCGGGAGTGTTCGCGAGTCCGCGATTTCGGGAGTGTTCGTGAGTCCGCGATTTCGCGAGTGTTCGCGAGTCCGCGATTTCGCGAGTCCGTGATTTCGGGAGTGTTCGCGAGTCCGCGATTTCGCGGGTGTTCGCGAGTCCGCGATTTCGCGAGTGTTCGCGAGTCCTCGATTTCGCGAGTCCTCGATTTCGCGAGTCCGCGATTTCGCGGGTGTTCGCGAGTCCGTGATTTCGGGAGTGTTCGCGAGTCCGCGATTTCGCGGGTGTTCGCGAGTCCGCGATTTCGCGAGTGTTCGCGAGTCCGTGATTTAGGGAGTGTTCGCGAGTCCGCGATTTCGCGGGTGTTCGCGAGTCCGCGATTTCGCGAGTGTTCGAGAGTCCGCGATTTCGGGAGTGTTCGCGACTCCGCGATTTCGCGAGTCCGTGATTTCGGGAGTGTTCGCGAGTCCGCGATTTCGCGGGTGTTCGCGAGTCCGCGATTTCGGGATTGTTCGCGAGTCCCCGATTTCGCGAGTCCGCGATTTTGCGAGTGTTCGCGAGTCCGCGATTTCGCGAGTGTTCGCGAGTCCGTGATTTAGGGAGTGTTCGCGAGTCCGCGATTTCGCGGGTGTTCGCGAGTCCGCGATTTCGCGAGTGTTCGAGAGTCCGCGATTTCGGGAGTGTTCGCGACTCCGCGATTTCGCGAGTCCGTGATTTCGGGAGTGTTCGCGAGTCCGCGATTTCGCGGGTGTTCGCGAGTCCGCGATTTCGGGATTGTTCGCGAGTCCCCGATTTCGCGAGTCCGCGATTTCGCGAGTGTTCACGAGTCCGCGATTTCGGGAGTTTTCGCGAGTCCGCGATTTCGGGAGTGTTCGCGAGTCCGCGATTTCGGGAGTGTTCGTGAGTCCGCGATTTCGCGGGTGTTCGCGAGTCCGCGATTTCGCGAGAGTTCGCGAGTCCTCGATTTCGCGAGTCCGCGATTTCGCGGGTGTTCGCGAGTCCGTGATTTCGGGAGTGTTCGCGAGTCCGCGATTTCGCGGGTGTTCGCGAGTCCGCGATTTCGCGAGTGTTCGCGAGTCCGCGATTTCGGGAGTGTTCGCGACTCCGCGATTTCGCGTGTCCGTGATTTCGGGAGTGTTCGCGAGTCCGCGATTTCGCGGGTGTTCGCGAGTCCGCGATTTCGGGAGTGTTCGCGAGTCCCCGATTTCGCGAGTCCGCGATTTCGCGGGTGTTCGCGAGTCCGCGATTTCGCGAGTGTTCGCGAGTCCGCGATTTCGGGAGTGTTCGCGAGTCCCCGATTTCGCGAGTCCGCGATTTCGCGGGTGTTCGCGAGTCCGCGATTTCGCGAGAGTTCGCGAGTCCTCGATTTCGCGAGTCCGCGATTTCGCGGGTGTTCGCGAGTCCGTGATTTCGGGAGTGTTCGCGAGTCCGCGATTTCGCGGGTGTTCGCGAGTCCGCGATTTCGCGAGTGTTCGCGAGTCCGCGATTTCGGGAGTGTTCGCGACTCCGCGATTTCGCGTGTCCGTGATTTCGGGAGTGTTCGCGAGTCCGCGATTTCGCGGGTGTTCGCGAGTCCGCGATTTCGGGAGTGTTCGCGAGTCCCCGATTTCGCGAGTCCGCGATTTCGCGGGTGTTCGCGAGTCCGCGATTTCGCGAGTGTTCGCGAGTCCGCGATTTCGGGAGTGTTCGCGAGTCCCCGATTTCGCGAGTCCGCGATTTCGGGAGTGTTCGCGAGTCCGCGATTTCGGGAGTGTTCGCGAGTCCGCGATTTCGGGAGTGTTCGTGAGTCCGCGATTTCGCGAGTGTTCGCGAGTCCGCGATTTCGCGAGTCCGTGATTTCGGGAGTGTTCGCGAGTCCGCGATTTCGCGGGTGTTCGCGAGTCCGCGATTTCGCGAGTGTTCGCGAGTCCTCGATTTCGCGAGTCCTCGATTTCGCGAGTCCGCGATTTCGCGAGTCCGCGATTTCGCGAGTCCGCGATTTCGCGGGTGTTCGCGAGTCCGCGATTTCGCGAGTGTTCGCGAGTCCGCGATTTCGCGAGTGTTCACGAGTCCGCGATTTCGGGAGTGTTCGCGAGTCCGCGATTTCGGGAGTGTTCGCGAGTCCGCGATTTCGGGAGTGTTCGTGAGTCCGCGATTTCGCGAGTGTTCGCGAGTCCGCGATTTCGCGAGTGTTCGCGAGTCCGCGATTTCGCGGGTGTTCGCGAGTCCGCGATTTCGCGAGAGTTCGCGAGTCCTCGATTTCGCGAGTCCGCGATTTCGCGGGTGTTCGCGAGTCCGTGATTTCGGGAGTGTTCGCGAGTCCGCGATTTCGCGGGTGTTCGCGAGTCCGCGATTTCGCGAGTGTTCGCGAATCCGCGATTTCGGGAGTGTTCGCGACTCCGCGATTTCGCGAGTCCGTGATTTCGGGAGTGTTCGCGAGTCCGCGATTTCGCGGGTGTTCGCTAGTCCGCGATTTCGGGAGTGTTCGCGAGTCCCCGATTTCGCGAGTCCGCGATTTCGCGAGTGTTCACGAGTCCGCGATTTCGGGAGTGTTCGCGAGTCCGCGATTTCGCGAGTCCGTGATTTCGGGAGTGTTCGCGAGTCCGCGATTTCGCGAGTGTTCGCGAGTCCGCGATTTCGCGAGTGTTCGCGAGTCCGCTATTTCGGGAGTGTTCGCGACTCCGCGACTTCGCGAGTGTTCGCGAGTCCCCGATTTCGCGAGTCCGCGATTTCGCGAGTGTTCGCGATTTCGCGAGTCCGTGATTTCGGGAGTGTTCGCGAGTCCGCGATTTCGCGGGTGTTCGCGAGTCCGCGATTTCGGGAGTGTTCGCGAGTCCCCGATTTCGCGAGTCCGCGATTTCGCGAGTGTTCACAAGTCCGCGATTTCGGGAGTGTTCGCGAGTCCGCGATTTCGGGAGTGTTCGCGAGTCCGCGATTTCGGGAGTGTTCGTGAGTCCGCGATTTCGCGAGTGTTCGCGAGTCCGCGATTTCGCGAGTGTTCGCGAGTCCGCGATTTCGCGAGTGTTCGCGAGTCCGCGATTTCGGGAGTGTTCGCGAGTCCGCGATTTCGCGAGTCCGTGATTTCGGGAGTGTTCGCGAGTCCGCGATTTCGCGGGTGTTCGCGAGTCCGCGATTTCGGGAGTGTTCGCGAGTCCGCGATTTCGCGAGTGTTCGCGAGTCCGCGATTTCGGGAGTGTTCGCGAGTCCGCGATTTCGCCAGTCCGTGATTTCGGGAGTGTTCGCGAGTCCGCGATTTCGCGAGTACGTGATTTCGGGAGTGTTCGCGAGTCCGCGATTTCGGGAGTGTTCGCGAGTCCGCGATTTCGGGAGTGTTCGTGAGTCCGCGATTTCGCGAGTGTTCGCGAGTCCGCGATTTCGCGAGTGTTCGCGAGTCCGCGATTTCGCGAGTGTTCGCGAGTCCGCGATTTCGGGAGTGTTCGCGAGTCCGCGATTTCGCGAGTCCGTGATTTCGGGAGTGTTCGCGAGTCCGCGATTTCGCGGGTGTTCGCGAGTCCGCGATTTCGGGAGTGTTCGCGAGTCCGCGATTTCGCGAGTCCGCGATTTCGCGAGTGTTCGCGAGTCCGCGATTTCGGGAGTGTTCGCGAGTCCGCGATTTCGCCAGTCCGTGATTTCGGGAGTGTTCGCGAGTCCGCGATTTCGCAGGTGTTCGCGAGTCCGCGATTTCGCGAGTGTTCGCGAGTCCTCGATTTCGCGAGTCCGCGATTTCGCGGGTGTTCGCGAGTCCGTGATTTCGGGAGTGTTCGCGAGTCCGCGATTTCGCGGGTGTTCGCGAGTCCGCGATTTCGCGAGTGTTCGAGAGTCCGCGATTTCGGGAGTGTTCGCGACTCCGCGATTTCGCGAGTCCGTGATTTCGGGAGTGTTCGCGAGTCCGCGATTTCGCGGGTGTTCGCGAGTCCGCGATTTCGGGATTGTTCGCGAGTCCCCGATTTCGCGAGTCCGCGATTTCGCGAGTGTTCACGAGTCCGCGATTTCGGGAGTGTTCGCGAGTCCGCGATTTCGGGAGTGTTCGCGAGTCCGCGATTTCGGGAGTGTTCGTGAGTCCGCGATTTCGCGAGTGTTCGCGAGTCCGCGATTTCGCGAGTCCGTAATTTCGGGAGTGTTCGCGAGTCCGCGATTTCGCGGGTGTTCGCGAGTCCGCGATTTCGCGAGTGTTCGCGAGTCCTCGATTTCGCGAGTCCTCGATTTCGCGAGTCCGCGATTTCGCGGGTGTTCGCGAGTCCGTGATTTCGGGAGTGTTCGCGAGTCCGCGATTTCGCGGGTGTTCGCGAGTCCGCGATTTCGCGAGTGTTCGCGAGTCCGTGATTTCGGGAGTGTTCGCGAGTCCGCGATTTCGCGGGTGTTCGCGAGTCCGCGATTTCGCGAGTGTTCGAGAGTCCGCGATTTCGGGAGTGTTCGCGAGTCCGCGATTTCGCGGGTGTTCGCGAGTCCGCGATTTCGGGATTGTTCGCGAGTCCCCGATTTCGCGAGTCCGCGATTTCGCGAGTGTTCACGAGTCCGCGATTTCGGGAGTTTTCGCGAGTCCGCGATTTCGGGAGTGTTCGCGAGTCCGCGATTTCGGGAGTGTTCGTGAGTCCGCGATTTCGCGAGTGTTCGCGAGTCCGCGATTTCGCGAGTCCGTGATTTCGGGAGTGTTCGCGAGTCCGCGATTTCGCGGGTGTTCGCGAGTCCGCGATTTCGCGAGTGTTCGCGAGTCCTCGATTTCGCGAGTCCGCGATTTCGCGAGTCCGCGATTTCGCGGGTGTTCGCGAGTCCGCGATTTCGCGAGTGTTCGCGAGTCCGCGATTTCGCGAGTGTTCACGAGTCCGCGATTTCGGGAGTGTTCGCGAGTCCGCGATTTCGGGAGTGTTCGCGAGTCCGCGATTTCGGGAGTGTTCGTGAGTCCGCGATTTCGCGAGTGTTCGCGAGTCCGCGATTTCGCGAGTGTTCGCGAGTCCGCGATTTCGCGGGTGTTCGCGAGTCCGCGATTTCGCGAGAGTTCGCGAGTCCTCGATTTCGCGAGTCCGCGATTTCGCGGGTGTTCGCGAGTCCGAGATTTCGGGAGTGTTCGCGAGTCCGCGATTTCGCGGGTGTTCGCGAGTCCGCGATTTCGCGAGTGTTCGCGAGTCCGCGATTTCGGGAGTGTTCGCGACTCCGCGATTTCGCGAGTCCGTGATTTCGGGAGTGTTCGCGAGTCCGCGATTTCGCGGGTGTTCGCGAGTCCGCGATTTCGGGAGTGTTCGCGAGTCCCCGATTTCGCGAGTCCGCGATTTCGCGAGTGTTCACGAGTCCGCGATTTCGGGAGTGTTCGCGAGTCCGCGATTTCGCGAGTCCGTGATTTCGGGAGTGTTCGCGAGTCCGCGATTTCGCGAGTGTTCGCGAGTCCGCGATTTCGCGAGTGTTCGCGAGTCCGCTATTTCGGGAGTGTTCGCGACTCCGCGACTTCGCGAGTGTTCGCGAGTCCCCGATTTCGCGAGTCCGCGATTTCGCGAGTGTTCGCGATTTCGCGAGTCCGTGATTTCGGGAGTGTTCGCGAGTCCGCGATTTCGCGGGTGTTCGCGAGTCCGCGATTTCGGGAGTGTTCGCGAGTCCCCGATTTCGCGAGTCCGCGATTTCGCGAGTGTTCACAAGTCCGCGATTTCGGGAGTGTTCGCGAGTCCGCGATTTCGGGAGTGTTCGCGAGTCCGCGATTTCGGGAGTGTTCGTGAGTCCGCGATTTCGCGAGTGTTCGCGAGTCCGCGATTTCGCGAGTGTTCGCGAGTCCGCGATTTCGCGATTGTTCGCGAGTCCGCGATTTCGGGAGTGTTCGCGAGTCCGCGATTTCGCGAGTCCGTGATTTCGGGAGTGTTCGCGAGTCCGCGATTTCGCGGGTGTTCGCGAGTCCGCGATTTCGGGAGTGTTCGCGAGTCCGCGATTTCGGGAGTGTTCGCGAGTCCGCGATTTCGCCAGTCCATGATTTCGGGAGTGTTCGCGAGTCCGCGATTTCGCGAGTACGTGATTTCGGGAGTGTTCGCGAGTCCGCGATTTCGGGAGTGTTCGCGAGTCCGCGATTTCGGGAGTGTTCGTGAGTCCGCGATTTCGCGAGTGTTCGCGAGTCCGCGATTTCGCGAGTGTTCGCGAGTCCGCGATTTCGCGAGTGTTCGCGAGTCCGCGATTTCGGGAGTGTTCGCGAGTCCGCGATTTCGCGAGTCCGTGATTTCGGGAGTGTTCGCGAGTCCGCGATTTCGCGGGTGTTCGCGAGTCCGCGATTTCGGGAGTGTTCGCGAGTCCGCGATTTCGCGAGTCCGCGATTTCGCGAGTGTTCGCGAGTCCGCGATTTCGGGAGTGTTCGCGACTCCGCGATTTCGCGAGTGCGTGATTTCGGGAGTGTTCGCGAGTCCGCGATTTCGCGGGTGTTCGCGAGTCCGCGATTTCGGGAGTGTTCGCGAGTCCCCGATTTCGCGAGTCCGCGATTTCGCGAGTGTTCACGAGTCCGCGATTTCGGGAGTGTTCGCGAGTCCGCGATTTCGCGAGTCCGTGATTTCGGGAGTGTTCGCGAGTCGGCGATTTCGCGGGTGTTCGCGAGTCCTCGATTTCGCGAGTCCGCGATTTCGGGAGTGTTCGCGAGTCCGCGATTTCGGGAGTGTTCGCGAGTCCGCGATTTCGCCAGTCCATGATTTCGGGAGTGTTCGCGAGTCCGCGATTTCGCGAGTACGTGATTTCGGGAGTGTTCGCGAGTCCGCGATTTCGGGAGTGTTCGCGAGTCCGCGATTTCGGGAGTGTTCGTGAGTCCGCGATTTCGCGAGTGTTCGCGAGTCCGCGATTTCGCGAGTGTTCGCGAGTCCGCGATTTCGCGAGTGTTCGCGAGTCCGCGATTTCGGGAGTGTTCGCGAGTCCGCGATTTCGCGAGTCCGTGATTTCGGGAGTGTTCGCGAGTCCGCGATTTCGCGGGTGTTCGCGAGTCCGCGATTTCGGGAGTGTTCGCGAGTCCGCGATTTCGCGAGTCCGCGATTTCGCGAGTGTTCGCGAGTCCGCGATTTCGGGAGTGTTCGCGACTCCGCGATTTCGCGAGTGCGTGATTTCGGGAGTGTTCGCGAGTCCGCGATTTCGCGGGTGTTCGCGAGTCCGCGATTTCGGGAGTGTTCGCGAGTCCCCGATTTCGCGAGTCCGCGATTTCGCGAGTGTTCACGAGTCCGCGATTTCGGGAGTGTTCGCGAGTCCGCGATTTCGCGAGTCCGTGATTTCGGGAGTGTTCGCGAGTCGGCGATTTCGCGAGTGTTCGCGAGTCCTCGATTTCGCGAGTCCGCGATTTCGCGGGTGTTCGCGAGTCCGTGATTTCGGGAGTGTTCGCGAGTCCGCGATTTCGCGGGTGTTCGCGAGTCCGCGATTTCGCGAGTGTTCGCGAGTCCGTGATTTCGGGAGTGTTCGCGAGTCCGCGATTTCGCGGGTGTTCGCGAGTCCGCGATTTCGCGAGTGTTCGAGAGTCCGCGATTTCGGGAGTGTTCGCGACTCCGCGATTTCGCGAGTCCGTGATTTCGGGAGTGTTCGCGAGTCCGCGATTTCGCGGGTGTTCGCGAGTCCGCGATTTCGGGAGTGTTCGCGAGTCCCCGATTTCGCGAGTCCGCGATTTCGCGAGTGTTCACGAGTCCGCGATTTCGGGAGTGTTCGCGAGTCCGCGATTTCGCGAGTCCGTGATTTCGGGAGTGTTCGCGAGTCGGCGATTTCGCGGGTGTTCGCGAGTCCTCGATTTCGCGAGTCCGCGATTTCGGGAGTGTTCGCGAGTCCGCGATTTCGGGAGTGTTCGCGAGTCCGCGATTTCGCCAGTCCATGATTTCGGGAGTGTTCGCGAGTCCGCGATTTCGCGAGTACGTGATTTCGGGAGTGTTCGCGAGTCCGCGATTTCGGGAGTGTTCGCGAGTCCGCGATTTCGGGAGTGTTCGTGAGTCCGCGATTTCGCGAGTGTTCGCGAGTCCGCGATTTCGCGAGTGTTCGCGAGTCCGCGATTTCGCGAGTGTTCGCGAGTCCGCGATTTCGGGAGTGTTCGCGAGTCCGCGATTTCGCGAGTCCGTGATTTCGGGAGTGTTCGCGAGTCCGCGATTTCGCGGGTGTTCGCGAGTCCGCGATTTCGGGAGTGTTCGCGAGTCCGCGATTTCGCGAGTCCGCGATTTCGCGAGTGTTCGCGAGTCCGCGATTTCGGGAGTGTTCGCGACTCCGCGATTTCGCGAGTGCGTGATTTCGGGAGTGTTCGCGAGTCCGCGATTTCGCGGGTGTTCGCGAGTCCGCGATTTCGGGAGTGTTCGCGAGTCCCCGATTTCGCGAGTCCGCGATTTCGCGAGTGTTCACGAGTCCGCGATTTCGGGAGTGTTCGCGAGTCCGCGATTTCGCGAGTCCGTGATTTCGGGAGTGTTCGCGAGTCGGCGATTTCGCGAGTGTTCGCGAGTCCTCGATTTCGCGAGTCCGCGATTTCGCGGGTGTTCGCGAGTCCGTGATTTCGGGAGTGTTCGCGAGTCCGCGATTTCGCGGGTGTTCGCGAGTCCGCGATTTCGCGAGTGTTCGCGAGTCCGTGATTTCGGGAGTGTTCGCGAGTCCGCGATTTCGCGGGTGTTCGCGAGTCCGCGATTTCGCGAGTGTTCGAGAGTCCGCGATTTCGGGAGTGTTCGCGACTCCGCGATTTCGCGAGTCCGTGATTTCGGGAGTGTTCGCGAGTCCGCGATTTCGCGGGTGTTCGCGAGTCCGCGATTTCGGGATTGTTCGCGAGTCCCCGATTTCGCGAGTCCGCGATTTCGCGAGTGTTCGCGAGTCCGCGATTTCGGGAGTTTTCGCGAGTCCGCGATTTCGGGAGTGTTCGCGAGTCCGCGATTTCGGGAGTGTTCGTGAGTCCGCGATTTCGCGAGTGTTCGCGAGTCCGCGATTTCGCGAGTCACGGGTTAGGGTTAGGGTTAGGGTTAGGGGTTAGGGTTAGGGTTAGGGTTAGGGTTAGGGTTAGGGTTAGGGTTAGGTAAGTAAGAAATCTTTATTTCCCAAGTTGTCCCATATTAGGGCCTCTTGGGAAATAAAAGTTTGCACTGGCCATTCAGGGTACTGAAGCCTTTAAGTAGGAAGAATTTGGTCCCTCTTGTGTCGGTGCTCTATGTGCGTTGATTTAGTCCTCTTGGAAATAGAGTGCTAAGTTTGAGAATCCAGTGTTTCTCAAACCTGCGTCTCTCCTCCGGTGTCCAATTGTTGTTCATTTGAAGGCCCGATATTTCTAGTGCCTCAAGTCCATGGTGAAGGAAATGAGCCACCAGGTGTGTGTCTGTCTCTCTGTGATTTCTAATGTTGTATATATGTTGTGCTAGTCTACATTTAATTGTGTTCCCTGTTTCTCCTACATATATTATACCACATTGTTTGCACTTAATGGCATATATGCAGTTTTTAGTGTTTTTATTTAGTGTTTGTTTTATTATGTAGGTTGTGTTGGTAGTGGTGTTTCTGACTGTAGTGGCTTGTTTGTAAAATATTGGGCCCTGTGTTGGTAAAGTATTAATTTCTGGTAGTTTGCTGCTTACCAGATGATCTTTAAGATTTTTATTTCTTTTATATGCTGAGATAATTTTATAGTCCTGGATAATGTTTGTGTTTTGTAGAGTGCGGGTTAGATTTAATTTAATTTTTCTGTTTGCAGCTAGGCTAAATGCTGAGTAGGTGGTGATTAGCGGAATGATTTTGCGCGTGTCTTGTTGTCTGGTGGTCAAGAAAGTTTTCCGGACCTGTCTGAGGAAAGATCTGGAATACCCCCTTGGTTTTAATGCATTGAAGAGGGTCTGGGTAGCCTCTTCAAAATCTATTACCTGTGTGCAAATCCTGTTGAACCTGAGCAATTGTGATTTGATCAGGCCCTTGAAAGTGTGTTTAGGGTGGAGACTGTTTTTATGTAAAAGTGTGTGTGTGTCAGTCTCTTTAAAGAAAACTTTAGTGTCTAAGGTGTGTGTTTGGGAAAAAGAGGGTCCCTTGTATGTGGTAGTGTCCAAGAAATCTATTTGTTGGTTATGCGTGATGTATTTAACTGTTATCATTCTATGGTGTGTGTTGAGGATTTGTATAAAGTGTTTGAAGTCCTCTAAACTGTGTGTCCATGTTCCCCATATGTCATCTAAGTATCTAAAATAATTGGTGGGTAATTTGGGGCATTTTGGAAAAACAGTCTCCTCCCAGTGTGCCATGTAAATGTTAGCGTAGGCCGGTGCAAATTTCTTACCCATCGCTGTGCCGCTGATTTGTAAAAAGAATTCTTTGTTGAATTCAAAATCATTTTTTGTCAGGTTTATTTCTAACAGTTGTAGGAGAGATGTATCCGGGCGGCTGTCGTCCGGGTATTTCTCCATCCAGAGTTTTACAGCTGTTAGCCCTGCTGCAGTGTTTATGTTTGTGTAGAGACTATCTATGTCAATTGTGAATAAAATGGTGTCCTGTGTTATTTTAGTGTTTTTAACTATGCGTATGAAGTCGTATGTGTCTTTTATGTAGCTGTTGTGTTTAGTTGACAGTGGAGTGAGGAAATGGTCTATGTATTCTGCGATCCTGTAGGATTCGCTGTTGCAGTCTGAAACAATAGGTCTCCCTGCCGGGATCTCATATGGTACACTCCAGGACTGAGGCTGTTTGTGTATTTTGGGGAGGAGGTAAAAAACCCTTGGTCTAGGATTTTCCTCCCCCCTTAGGTAAAAACTTTGTTTTTTTGTGATGTAATTGTTTTCTAATAGTGTCTGTATAATGTCATATATTTCTTGTGCTGTGTCTAGATATATGGGTCGAATTAATTTTTTATAGTGTGTAGTGTTGTTTAATTGTCTGTGTGCTTCTTGGATGTACTGTGTTCTGTCCATGATTACTATGGCACTCCCCTTGTCAGCTGGTTTGATGACAATTTGTTTATTGTTTGCCAGCTGATGTAGTGCTTGGCTCTCTCCTCTGCTGAGGTTGTTTTTGTCTTTATGGGTTTGGGGGTTAAGTGCCTTGATCAGGGTGTTGTTGTCTTTTATGAGTTGTGTGATTGTACCCGGGATTTGGCTCTCCCTGGGTTCCCAGTTGGATCGGGCCATAAAGGGTGTTCTGTTTGTGTTTTCTGATCCCTCAAAAAAGACAGCTAGTTTCAGCTTTCTGTGAAACTCCTGAGCTTCTCCTCTGAGGGTTTCTTTTTGTTTTTTTCTAATGTTTGCCGTCGGTACGAATGATAGGCCTTTGTCCAGTAAACTAATTTGATTTGGTGTGGGTGAAAAGTTTTGTGCCAGCAGTATAATGTTCTTATTCTCCTCCCTGTTTGTGTTTGGGTTTGTGGGGATTCTCAGTTTAAATGTTTTAGCCAGTGTTCCAAAATCTTGCCAGCTGTTCTCTCTGTCCAGTGGATGTCGTCCCGTGTAGTGCGGAAGTCCTCCTCCGGAAGTTTGGGAACATGTGGCATGTTTCGGAGAATGTGATTATTGATCTCCTCCAAATTGGATTTCTGGCGGGGTTCCAGGTTTTGGGAATAATTAATTAACGGGATCCAAATTTCTGCTGCCGGGAAGGTGTTTTTTGTCATCCTCAGCATGGTCTGCAGCTGTTTTATTGCTGTTTTTTTAGGGTGTTGGTCCTTGTTGTTAATCCCAGTGGACAGGATGACTCTCTGTACTCTGGGATTCACTTGGGTTTTCTCCAGGAGTCCTGCGATATGATAAAATGTTGCTCCGGGGTAGCTGTCAATTTGTAGGTCTCCCCTGGAGTGGGACTGGATCCTGGAGAGGTTGGAGTCCCCTAGGATTATGTTCGGTTTGCTGGTTCTGATGGTCCATTCCTGGACCTTCCGCGTTGTTCGGGGGTGTCTGGTCGGGTAGAAGATTTCCTCCGCTACTCCGACTCCAGTGGCGTGGGGTGGGGGGGTGGGAGTGGGTGCAGGGTTCAGGTCAGGGGTCGGAGTGGGAGTGGGGTTAGGGTTAGGGTGGGGGTGGGGGTTGGGCTCAGGGGTAGGGTTAGGGTTAGGGTGGGGGTTGGGGTTGGGGTCAGGGTGGGGGTGGGGGTCAGGGTTAGGGTTAGGGTGGGGGTGGGGGTGGGGGTTGGGGTCAGGGATAAGGATAGGGGTAGGGTTAAGGTTAGGGTTAGGGTGGGGGTTGGGGTCAGGGTTAGGGTTAGGGTTAGGGTTAGGGTTAGGGTTAGGGTTAGGGTTAGGGGTTAGGGTTAGGGGTTAGGTAAGTAAGAAATCTTTATTTCCCAAGTTGTCCCATATTAGGGCCTCTTGGGAAATAAAAGTTTGCACTGGCCATTCAGGGTACTGAAGCCTTTAAGTAGGAAGAATTTGGTCCCTCTTGTGTCGGTGCTCTATGTGCGTTGATTTAGTCCTCTTGGAAATAGAGTGCTAAGTTTGAGAATCCAGTGTTTCTCAAACCTGCGTCTCTCCTCCGGTGTCCAATTGTTGTTCATTTGAAGGCCCGATATTTCTAGTGCCTCAAGTCCATGGTGAAGGAAATGAGCCACCAGGTGTGTGTCTGTCTCTCTGTGATTTCTAATGTTGTATATATGTTGTGCTAGTCTACATTTAATTGTGTTCCCTGTTTCTCCTACATATATTATACCACATTGTTTGCACTTAATGGCATATATGCAGTTTTTAGTGTTTTTATTTAGTGTTTGTTTTATTATGTAGGTTGTGTTGGTAGTGGTGTTTCTGACTGTAGTGGCTTGTTTGTAAAATATTGGGCCCTGTGTCGGTAAAGTATTAATTTCTGGTAGTTTGCTGCTTACCAGATGATCTTTAAGATTTTTATTTCTTTTATATGCTGAGATAATTTTATATTCCTGGATAATGTTTGTGTTCTGTAGAGTGCGGGTTAGATTTAATTTAATTTTTCTGTTTGCAGCTAGGCTAAATGCTGAGTAGGTGGTGATTAGCGGAATGATTTTGCGCGTGTCTTGTTGTCTGGTGGTCAAGAAAGTTTTCCGGACCTGTCTGAGGAAAGATCTGGAATACCCCCTTGGTTTTAATGCATTGAAGAGGGTCTGGGTAGCCTCTTCAAAATCTATTACCTGTGTGCAAATCCTGTTGAACCTGAGCAATTGTGATTTGATCAGGCCCTTGAAAGTGTGTTTAGGGTGGAGACTGTTTTTATGTAAAAGTGTGTGTGTGTCAGTCTCTTTAAAGAAAACTTTAGTGTCTAAAGTGTGTGTTTGGGAAAAAGAGGGTCCCTTGTATGTGGTAGTGTCCAAGAAATCAATTTGTTGGTTATGCGTGATGTATTTAACTGTTATCATTCTATGGTGTGTGTTGAGGATTTGTATAAAGTGTTTGAAGTCCTCTAAACTGTGTGTCCATGTTCCCCATATGTCATCTAAGTATCTAAAATAATTGGTGGGTAATTTGGGGCATTTTTGAAAAACAGTCTCCTCCCAGTGTGCCATGTAAATGTTAGCGTAGGCCGGTGCAAATTTCTTACCCATCGCTGTGCCGCTGATTTGTAAAAAGAATTCTTTGTTGAATTCAAAATCATTTTTTGTCAGGTTGATTTCTAACAGTTGTAGGAGAGATGTATCCGGGCGGCTGTCGTCCGGGTATTTCTCCATCCAGAGTTTTACAGCTGTTAGCCCTGCTGCAGTGTTTATGTTTGTGTAGAGACTATCTATGTCAATTGTGAATAAAATGGTGTCCTGTGTTATTTTAGTGTTTTTAACTATGCGTATGAAGTCGTATGTGTCTTTTATGTAGCTGTTGTGCTTAGTTGATAGTGGAGTGAGGAAATAGTCTATGTATTCTGCGATCCTGTAGGATTCGCTGTTGCAGTCTGAAACAATAGGTCTCCCTGCCGGGATCTCATATGGTACACTCCAGGACTGGGGCTGTTTGTGTATTTTGGGGAGGAGGTAAAAAACCCTTGGTCTAGGATTTTCCTCCCCCCTTAGGTAAAAACTTTGTTTTTTTGTGATGTAATTGTTTTCTAATAGTGTCTGTATAATGTCATATATTTCTTGTGCTGTGTCTAGATATATGGGTCGAATTAATTTTTTATAGTGTGTAGTGTTGTTTAATTGTCTGTGTGCTTCTTGGATGTACTGTGTTCTGTCCATGATTACTATGGCACTCCCCTTGTCAGCTGGTTTGATGACAATTTGTTTATTGTTTGCCAGCTGATGTAGTGCTTGGCTCTCTCCTCTGCTGAGGTTGTTTTTGTCTTTATGGGTTTGGGGGTTAAGTGCCTTGATCAGGGTGTTGTTGTCTTTTATAAGTTGTGTGATTGTACCCGGGATTTGGCTCTCCCTGGGTTCCCAGTTGGATCGGGCCATAAAGGGTGTTCTGTCTGTGTTTTCTGATCCCTCAAAAAAGACAGCTAGTTTCAGCTTTCTGTGAAACTCCTGAGCTTCTCCTCTGAGGGTTTCTTTTTGTTTTTTTCTAATGTTTGCCGTCGGTACGAATGATAGGCCTTTGTCCAGTAAACTAATTTGATTTGGTGTGGGTGAAAAGTTTTGTGCCAGCAGTATAATGTTCTTATTCCCCTCCCTGTTTGTGTTTGGGTTTGTGGGGATTCTCAGTTTAAATGTTTTAGCCAGTGTTCCAACATCTTGCCAGCTGTTCTCTCTGTCCAGTGGATGTCGTCCCGTGTAGTGCGGAAGTCCTCCTCCGGAAGCTTGGGAACATGTGGCATGTTTCGGAGGATGTGATTATTGATCTCCTCCAAATTGGATTTCTGGCGGGGTTCCAGGTTTTGGGAATAATTAATTAACGGGATCCAAATTTCTGCTGCCGGGAAGGTGTTTTTCGTCATCCTCAGCATGGTCTGCAGCTGTTTTATTGCTGTTTTTTTAGGGTGCTGGTCCTTGTTGTTAATCCCAGTGGACAGGATGACTCTCTGTACTCTGGGATTCACTGGGGTTTTCTCCAGGAGTCCTGCGATATGATAAAATGTTGCTCCGGGGTAGCTGTCAATTTGTAGGTCTCCCCTGGAGTGGGACTGGATCCTGGAGAGGTTGGAGTCCCCTAGGATTATGTTCGGTTTGCTGGTTCTGATGGTCCATTCCTGGACCTTCCGCGTTGTTCGGGGGTGTCTGGTCGGGTAGAAGATTTCCTCCGCTACTCCGACTCCAGTGGCGTGGGGTGGGGGGGTGGGAGTGGGTGCAGGGTTCGGGTCAGGGGTCGGAGTGGGAGTGGGGTTAGGGTTAGGGTGGGGGTGGGGGTTGGGCTCAGGGGTAGGGTTAGGGTTAGGGTGGGGGTTGGGGTTGGGGTCAGGGTGGGGGTGGGGGTCAGGGTTAGGGTTAGGGTGGGGGTGGGGGTGGGGGTGGGGGTTGGGGTCAGGGATAGGGATAGGGGTAGGGTTAAGGTTAGGGTTAGGGTGGGGGTGGGGGTTGGGGTCAGGGTTGGGGTTAGGGTTAGGGTTAGGGTGGGGGTGGGGGTTGGGGTCAGGGTTGGGGTTAGGGTGGGGGTTGGGGTCAGGGATAGGGGTAGGGGTGCGGTTAGAATTAGGAGCTGAGTGGGGGTTAGCGGTGGGGCCAGAGTGGTCATGGTCCCGTCTGTGTCTGGGTTTTTGGGGCCTTTGTGGTAGTGGTTCCGGAGTCCAGTCCCTGTGGTTTTCTGGGGTTCCACGGGTCCTTCTCCGGTTCTGTGCTGGTGCTCGGTGGGGTTTAGGAGCGCTGATCCTGGGGGTGCATGTCTGCCGCAGTGTCGGCCACTCCCTCTGGTACTGGTCCTGGTTCCGGGGCGTAGTGTGGGTGATTCTATCCGCTGTGGGTGGGGGTGGTGGAGGATTCACTAGAGCAGTGAATCTGTTGCTGGTGGAGACTGGAGTTGTGCGTCTTACAGTTCTCCAAATTGGGGCCACTGTTTCCTGGGCGATGTCCAGGGTGGTCGGGTGTAATCTTCGGCCAAACTTCTTTTTGGCCCACCTGGCCGCCACCTGGAACGCCTCTGGCCAGTTGTTGAGCTGAATTCTCTCCAATTTTTTGGTGAGTTGTTCCAGGATCTTGAGATAGTGTTCCTCCAAGATCTGCATGCATGTGTGGAGCCAGTTCCGGGCATTCCCCGTCAGTAACAACATGGTGTCCTCTGTCGGGGAGGCCGGTCTCACCAGGGTGGCCAGTTCCTGCATCTTTTTAAATAAACTGGTGGGTGGTGCTGTCCCGGCTCCAGACACTGCAGTGTTCTGCAGGTGATGCGTTGTCTGGATGACTCGGAAGAGGGTCCTAGTGGCCTCAGCGAAAGCCGTCATGGTGTTTTGGTGTGGGTAAGGTGGTGTGTTTTTAGGTGTTTTTAATTTTCTAATTTTGAGAATAACGCAAGACTATTTTTTTGTGGTTTAAACTGTTTTTATTTTCTAGAATTGTCAAATATTTTTCAAATTTTACAGATTTTTAGTGTTTTTTTAGTAATTTTTTATCATTAAAAATGTTGTGCAAGCGGCGGTGCAGGTTTCGACTGTTTGATAGCGTGCTGTCAACACGAGGTTGACGCTTATCAAAGCAGTCTATACTTACCAAGACTGTTACCTTGTGGTTTAGTTGACACCGTTAGGTTTCCACCACAAGGTAGTGCAGTCTGTACCGTGTTGCTGCAGGATTCCTCCTGGTGTCTCGTCCGTGAAAATGTTCAGGTTTGTTTTGCTCTTTCGGGATCAGCAGCGGGAGAGTTCCTCCGAGTAGGATGTGTTCCTCTGCTGTCTTCCAAAGCATATGTCGACACAACGTTTCGCCTTGTCTTAGGCTTCTTCAGGTGTGAGTGTGAGAGGATTGTGGTTCTGTTTATCAGGTCACAGAGAGGACCTGTTTGAGGCCACTGGTTTGTGGGGTCCTCATTGGTGGATGTGTCCCCTTTGTGTCCTTAATAGCCCTAGCTCTCTGGAATTTTTGTCCAAAACGGCTGTTTCCTGCCAGTAGTTAACCTTTTGTTTCCTGTGATGGGTGATTCTTTTGTTATTTTAAAGACCTATTTTAAAGATGGTTCTATTAAATGGCCCTAGCATTCCAGTAGTTTGGCCTGAATGGCTATATTCCTCCTGTAATTTAGTCTTTTGTTTCTTCTAGTGGGTAATTCTTTTGTTATTTTAAAGACCTCTCTCTGGCTCGGATGAGCCTATTCAGAGTGGTATTAACAAGATCGGTAGTCTTTAGTGTAATTCTGTCCCAGCTATCAGCAGTTACTGAAGGCTCTGGCTAGTTAGGTAAGTAAGAAATCTTTATTTCCCAAGTTGTCCCATATTAGGGCCTCTTGGGAAATAAAAGTTTGCACTGGCCATTCAGGGTACTGAAGCCTTTAAGTAGGAAGAATTTGGTCCCTCTTGTGTCGGTGCTCTATGTGCGTTGATTTAGTCCTCTTGGAAATAGAGTGCTAAGTTTGAGAATCCAGTGTTTCTCAAACCTGCGTCTCTCCTCCGGTGTCCAATTGTTGTTCATTTGAAGGCCCGATATTTCTAGTGCCTCAAGTCCATGGTGAAGGAAATGAGCCACCAGGTGTGTGTCTGTCTCTCTGTGATTTCTAATGTTGTATATATGTTGTGCTAGTCTACATTTAATTGTGTTCCCTGTTTCTCCTACATATATTATACCACATTGTTTGCACTTAATGGCATATATGCAGTTTTTAGTGTTTTTATTTAGTGTTTGTTTTATTATGTAGGTTGTGTTGGTAGTGGTGTTTCTGACTGTAGTGGCTTGTTTGTAAAATATTGGGCCCTGTGTCGGTAAAGTATTAATTTCTGGTAGTTTGCTGCTTACCAGATGATCTTTAAGATTTTTATTTCTTTTATATGCTGAGATAATTTTATATTCCTGGATAATGTTTGTGTTCTGTAGAGTGCGGGTTAGATTTAATTTAATTTTTCTGTTTGCAGCTAGGCTAAATGCTGAGTAGGTGGTGATTAGCGGAATGATTTTGCGCGTGTCTTGTTGTCTGGTGGTCAAGAAAGTTTTCCGGACCTGTCTGAGGAAAGATCTGGAATACCCCCTTGGTTTTAATGCATTGAAGAGGGTCTGGGTAGCCTCTTCAAAATCTATTACCTGTGTGCAAATCCTGTTGAACCTGAGCAATTGTGATTTGATCAGGCCCTTGAAAGTGTGTTTAGGGTGGAGACTGTTTTTATGTAAAAGTGTGTGTGTGTCAGTCTCTTTAAAGAAAACTTTAGTGTCTAAAGTGTGTGTTTGGGAAAAAGAGGGTCCCTTGTATGTGGTAGTGTCCAAGAAATCAATTTGTTGGTTATGCGTGATGTATTTAACTGTTATCATTCTATGGTGTGTGTTGAGGATTTGTATAAAGTGTTTGAAGTCCTCTAAACTGTGTGTCCATGTTCCCCATATGTCATCTAAGTATCTAAAATAATTGGTGGGTAATTTGGGGCATTTTTGAAAAACAGTCTCCTCCCAGTGTGCCATGTAAATGTTAGCGTAGGCCGGTGCAAATTTCTTACCCATCGCTGTGCCGCTGATTTGTAAAAAGAATTCTTTGTTGAATTCAAAATCATTTTTTGTCAGGTTGATTTCTAACAGTTGTAGGAGAGATGTATCCGGGCGGCTGTCGTCCGGGTATTTCTCCATCCAGAGTTTTACAGCTGTTAGCCCTGCTGCAGTGTTTATGTTTGTGTAGAGACTATCTATGTCAATTGTGAATAAAATGGTGTCCTGTGTTATTTTAGTGTTTTTAACTATGCGTATGAAGTCGTATGTGTCTTTTATGTAGCTGTTGTGCTTAGTTGATAGTGGAGTGAGGAAATAGTCTATGTATTCTGCGATCCTGTAGGATTCGCTGTTGCAGTCTGAAACAATAGGTCTCCCTGCCGGGATCTCATATGGTACACTCCAGGACTGGGGCTGTTTGTGTATTTTGGGGAGGAGGTAAAAAACCCTTGGTCTAGGATTTTCCTCCCCCCTTAGGTAAAAACTTTGTTTTTTTGTGATGTAATTGTTTTCTAATAGTGTCTGTATAATGTCATATATTTCTTGTGCTGTGTCTAGATATATGGGTCGAATTAATTTTTTATAGTGTGTAGTGTTGTTTAATTGTCTGTGTGCTTCTTGGATGTACTGTGTTCTGTCCATGATTACTATGGCACTCCCCTTGTCAGCTGGTTTGATGACAATTTGTTTATTGTTTGCCAGCTGATGTAGTGCTTGGCTCTCTCCTCTGCTGAGGTTGTTTTTGTCTTTATGGGTTTGGGGGTTAAGTGCCTTGATCAGGGTGTTGTTGTCTTTTATAAGTTGTGTGATTGTACCCGGGATTTGGCTCTCCCTGGGTTCCCAGTTGGATCGGGCCATAAAGGGTGTTCTGTCTGTGTTTTCTGATCCCTCAAAAAAGACAGCTAGTTTCAGCTTTCTGTGAAACTCCTGAGCTTCTCCTCTGAGGGTTTCTTTTTGTTTTTTTCTAATGTTTGCCGTCGGTACGAATGATAGGCCTTTGTCCAGTAAACTAATTTGATTTGGTGTGGGTGAAAAGTTTTGTGCCAGCAGTATAATGTTCTTATTCCCCTCCCTGTTTGTGTTTGGGTTTGTGGGGATTCTCAGTTTAAATGTTTTAGCCAGTGTTCCAACATCTTGCCAGCTGTTCTCTCTGTCCAGTGGATGTCGTCCCGTGTAGTGCGGAAGTCCTCCTCCGGAAGCTTGGGAACATGTGGCATGTTTCGGAGGATGTGATTATTGATCTCCTCCAAATTGGATTTCTGGCGGGGTTCCAGGTTTTGGGAATAATTAATTAACGGGATCCAAATTTCTGCTGCCGGGAAGGTGTTTTTCGTCATCCTCAGCATGGTCTGCAGCTGTTTTATTGCTGTTTTTTTAGGGTGCTGGTCCTTGTTGTTAATCCCAGTGGACAGGATGACTCTCTGTACTCTGGGATTCACTGGGGTTTTCTCCAGGAGTCCTGCGATATGATAAAATGTTGCTCCGGGGTAGCTGTCAATTTGTAGGTCTCCCCTGGAGTGGGACTGGATCCTGGAGAGGTTGGAGTCCCCTAGGATTATGTTCGGTTTGCTGGTTCTGATGGTCCATTCCTGGACCTTCCGCGTTGTTCGGGGGTGTCTGGTCGGGTAGAAGATTTCCTCCGCTACTCCGACTCCAGTGGCGTGGGGTGGGGGGGTGGGAGTGGGTGCAGGGTTCGGGTCAGGGGTCGGAGTGGGAGTGGGGTTAGGGTTAGGGTGGGGGTGGGGGTTGGGCTCAGGGGTAGGGTTAGGGTTAGGGTGGGGGTTGGGGTTGGGGTCAGGGTGGGGGTGGGGGTCAGGGTTAGGGTTAGGGTGGGGGTGGGGGTGGGGGTGGGGGTTGGGGTCAGGGATAGGGATAGGGGTAGGGTTAAGGTTAGGGTTAGGGTGGGGGTGGGGGTTGGGGTCAGGGTTGGGGTTAGGGTTAGGGTTAGGGTGGGGGTGGGGGTTGGGGTCAGGGTTGGGGTTAGGGTGGGGGTTGGGGTCAGGGATAGGGGTAGGGGTGCGGTTAGAATTAGGAGCTGAGTGGGGGTTAGCGGTGGGGCCAGAGTGGTCATGGTCCCGTCTGTGTCTGGGTTTTTGGGGCCTTTGTGGTAGTGGTTCCGGAGTCCAGTCCCTGTGGTTTTCTGGGGTTCCACGGGTCCTTCTCCGGTTCTGTGCTGGTGCTCGGTGGGGTTTAGGAGCGCTGATCCTGGGGGTGCATGTCTGCCGCAGTGTCGGCCACTCCCTCTGGTACTGGTCCTGGTTCCGGGGCGTAGTGTGGGTGATTCTATCCGCTGTGGGTGGGGGTGGTGGAGGATTCACTAGAGCAGTGAATCTGTTGCTGGTGGAGACTGGAGTTGTGCGTCTTACAGTTCTCCAAATTGGGGCCACTGTTTCCTGGGCGATGTCCAGGGTGGTCGGGTGTAATCTTCGGCCAAACTTCTTTTTGGCCCACCTGGCCGCCACCTGGAACGCCTCTGGCCAGTTGTTGAGCTGAATTCTCTCCAATTTTTTGGTGAGTTGTTCCAGGATCTTGAGATAGTGTTCCTCCAAGATCTGCATGCATGTGTGGAGCCAGTTCCGGGCATTCCCCGTCAGTAACAACATGGTGTCCTCTGTCGGGGAGGCCGGTCTCACCAGGGTGGCCAGTTCCTGCATCTTTTTAAATAAACTGGTGGGTGGTGCTGTCCCGGCTCCAGACACTGCAGTGTTCTGCAGGTGATGCGTTGTCTGGATGACTCGGAAGAGGGTCCTAGTGGCCTCAGCGAAAGCCGTCATGGTGTTTTGGTGTGGGTAAGGTGGTGTGTTTTTAGGTGTTTTTAATTTTCTAATTTTGAGAATAACGCAAGACTATTTTTTTGTGGTTTAAACTGTTTTTATTTTCTAGAATTGTCAAATATTTTTCAAATTTTACAGATTTTTAGTGTTTTTTTAGTAATTTTTTATCATTAAAAATGTTGTGCAAGCGGCGGTGCAGGTTTCGACTGTTTGATAGCGTGCTGTCAACACGAGGTTGACGCTTATCAAAGCAGTCTATACTTACCAAGACTGTTACCTTGTGGTTTAGTTGACACCGTTAGGTTTCCACCACAAGGTAGTGCAGTCTGTACCGTGTTGCTGCAGGATTCCTCCTGGTGTCTCGTCCGTGAAAATGTTCAGGTTTGTTTTGCTCTTTCGGGATCAGCAGCGGGAGAGTTCCTCCGAGTAGGATGTGTTCCTCTGCTGTCTTCCAAAGCATATGTCGACACAACGTTTCGCCTTGTCTTAGGCTTCTTCAGGTGTGAGTGTGAGAGGATTGTGGTTCTGTTTATCAGGTCACAGAGAGGACCTGTTTGAGGCCACTGGTTTGTGGGGTCCTCATTGGTGGATGTGTCCCCTTTGTGTCCTTAATAGCCCTAGCTCTCTGGAATTTTTGTCCAAAACGGCTGTTTCCTGCCAGTAGTTAACCTTTTGTTTCCTGTGATGGGTGATTCTTTTGTTATTTTAAAGACCTATTTTAAAGATGGTTCTATTAAATGGCCCTAGCATTCCAGTAGTTTGGCCTGAATGGCTATATTCCTCCTGTAATTTAGTCTTTTGTTTCTTCTAGTGGGTAATTCTTTTGTTATTTTAAAGACCTCTCTCTGGCTCGGATGAGCCTATTCAGAGTGGTATTAACAAGATCGGTAGTCTTTAGTGTAATTCTGTCCCAGCTATCAGCAGTTACTGAAGGCTCTGGCTAGTTAGGTAAGTAAGAAATCTTTATTTCCCAAGTTGTCCCATATTAGGGCCTCTTGGGAAATAAAAGTTTGCACTGGCCATTCAGGGTACTGAAGCCTTTAAGTAGGAAGAATTTGGTCCCTCTTGTGTCGGTGCTCTATGTGCGTTGATTTAGTCCTCTTGGAAATAGAGTGCTAAGTTTGAGAATCCAGTGTTTCTCAAACCTGCGTCTCTCCTCCGGTGTCCAATTGTTGTTCATTTGAAGGCCCGATATTTCTAGTGCCTCAAGTCCATGGTGAAGGAAATGAGCCACCAGGTGTGTGTCTGTCTCTCTGTGATTTCTAATGTTGTATATATGTTGTGCTAGTCTACATTTAATTGTGTTCCCTGTTTCTCCTACATATATTATACCACATTGTTTGCACTTAATGGCATATATGCAGTTTTTAGTGTTTTTATTTAGTGTTTGTTTTATTATGTAGGTTGTGTTGGTAGTGGTGTTTCTGACTGTAGTGGCTTGTTTGTAAAATATTGGGCCCTGTGTCGGTAAAGTATTAATTTCTGGTAGTTTGCTGCTTACCAGATGATCTTTAAGATTTTTATTTCTTTTATATGCTGAGATAATTTTATATTCCTGGATAATGTTTGTGTTCTGTAGAGTGCGGGTTAGATTTAATTTAATTTTTCTGTTTGCAGCTAGGCTAAATGCTGAGTAGGTGGTGATTAGCGGAATGATTTTGCGCGTGTCTTGTTGTCTGGTGGTCAAGAAAGTTTTCCGGACCTGTCTGAGGAAAGATCTGGAATACCCCCTTGGTTTTAATGCATTGAAGAGGGTCTGGGTAGCCTCTTCAAAATCTATTACCTGTGTGCAAATCCTGTTGAACCTGAGCAATTGTGATTTGATCAGGCCCTTGAAAGTGTGTTTAGGGTGGAGACTGTTTTTATGTAAAAGTGTGTGTGTGTCAGTCTCTTTAAAGAAAACTTTAGTGTCTAAAGTGTGTGTTTGGGAAAAAGAGGGTCCCTTGTATGTGGTAGTGTCCAAGAAATCAATTTGTTGGTTATGCGTGATGTATTTAACTGTTATCATTCTATGGTGTGTGTTGAGGATTTGTATAAAGTGTTTGAAGTCCTCTAAACTGTGTGTCCATGTTCCCCATATGTCATCTAAGTATCTAAAATAATTGGTGGGTAATTTGGGGCATTTTTGAAAAACAGTCTCCTCCCAGTGTGCCATGTAAATGTTAGCGTAGGCCGGTGCAAATTTCTTACCCATCGCTGTGCCGCTGATTTGTAAAAAGAATTCTTTGTTGAATTCAAAATCATTTTTTGTCAGGTTGATTTCTAACAGTTGTAGGAGAGATGTATCCGGGCGGCTGTCGTCCGGGTATTTCTCCATCCAGAGTTTTACAGCTGTTAGCCCTGCTGCAGTGTTTATGTTTGTGTAGAGACTATCTATGTCAATTGTGAATAAAATGGTGTCCTGTGTTATTTTAGTGTTTTTAACTATGCGTATGAAGTCGTATGTGTCTTTTATGTAGCTGTTGTGCTTAGTTGATAGTGGAGTGAGGAAATAGTCTATGTATTCTGCGATCCTGTAGGATTCGCTGTTGCAGTCTGAAACAATAGGTCTCCCTGCCGGGATCTCATATGGTACACTCCAGGACTGGGGCTGTTTGTGTATTTTGGGGAGGAGGTAAAAAACCCTTGGTCTAGGATTTTCCTCCCCCCTTAGGTAAAAACTTTGTTTTTTTGTGATGTAATTGTTTTCTAATAGTGTCTGTATAATGTCATATATTTCTTGTGCTGTGTCTAGATATATGGGTCGAATTAATTTTTTATAGTGTGTAGTGTTGTTTAATTGTCTGTGTGCTTCTTGGATGTACTGTGTTCTGTCCATGATTACTATGGCACTCCCCTTGTCAGCTGGTTTGATGACAATTTGTTTATTGTTTGCCAGCTGATGTAGTGCTTGGCTCTCTCCTCTGCTGAGGTTGTTTTTGTCTTTATGGGTTTGGGGGTTAAGTGCCTTGATCAGGGTGTTGTTGTCTTTTATAAGTTGTGTGATTGTACCCGGGATTTGGCTCTCCCTGGGTTCCCAGTTGGATCGGGCCATAAAGGGTGTTCTGTCTGTGTTTTCTGATCCCTCAAAAAAGACAGCTAGTTTCAGCTTTCTGTGAAACTCCTGAGCTTCTCCTCTGAGGGTTTCTTTTTGTTTTTTTCTAATGTTTGCCGTCGGTACGAATGATAGGCCTTTGTCCAGTAAACTAATTTGATTTGGTGTGGGTGAAAAGTTTTGTGCCAGCAGTATAATGTTCTTATTCCCCTCCCTGTTTGTGTTTGGGTTTGTGGGGATTCTCAGTTTAAATGTTTTAGCCAGTGTTCCAACATCTTGCCAGCTGTTCTCTCTGTCCAGTGGATGTCGTCCCGTGTAGTGCGGAAGTCCTCCTCCGGAAGCTTGGGAACATGTGGCATGTTTCGGAGGATGTGATTATTGATCTCCTCCAAATTGGATTTCTGGCGGGGTTCCAGGTTTTGGGAATAATTAATTAACGGGATCCAAATTTCTGCTGCCGGGAAGGTGTTTTTCGTCATCCTCAGCATGGTCTGCAGCTGTTTTATTGCTGTTTTTTTAGGGTGCTGGTCCTTGTTGTTAATCCCAGTGGACAGGATGACTCTCTGTACTCTGGGATTCACTGGGGTTTTCTCCAGGAGTCCTGCGATATGATAAAATGTTGCTCCGGGGTAGCTGTCAATTTGTAGGTCTCCCCTGGAGTGGGACTGGATCCTGGAGAGGTTGGAGTCCCCTAGGATTATGTTCGGTTTGCTGGTTCTGATGGTCCATTCCTGGACCTTCCGCGTTGTTCGGGGGTGTCTGGTCGGGTAGAAGATTTCCTCCGCTACTCCGACTCCAGTGGCGTGGGGTGGGGGGGTGGGAGTGGGTGCAGGGTTCGGGTCAGGGGTCGGAGTGGGAGTGGGGTTAGGGTTAGGGTGGGGGTGGGGGTTGGGCTCAGGGGTAGGGTTAGGGTTAGGGTGGGGGTTGGGGTTGGGGTCAGGGTGGGGGTGGGGGTCAGGGTTAGGGTTAGGGTGGGGGTGGGGGTGGGGGTGGGGGTTGGGGTCAGGGATAGGGATAGGGGTAGGGTTAAGGTTAGGGTTAGGGTGGGGGTGGGGGTTGGGGTCAGGGTTGGGGTTAGGGTTAGGGTTAGGGTGGGGGTGGGGGTTGGGGTCAGGGTTGGGGTTAGGGTGGGGGTTGGGGTCAGGGATAGGGGTAGGGGTGCGGTTAGAATTAGGAGCTGAGTGGGGGTTAGCGGTGGGGCCAGAGTGGTCATGGTCCCGTCTGTGTCTGGGTTTTTGGGGCCTTTGTGGTAGTGGTTCCGGAGTCCAGTCCCTGTGGTTTTCTGGGGTTCCACGGGTCCTTCTCCGGTTCTGTGCTGGTGCTCGGTGGGGTTTAGGAGCGCTGATCCTGGGGGTGCATGTCTGCCGCAGTGTCGGCCACTCCCTCTGGTACTGGTCCTGGTTCCGGGGCGTAGTGTGGGTGATTCTATCCGCTGTGGGTGGGGGTGGTGGAGGATTCACTAGAGCAGTGAATCTGTTGCTGGTGGAGACTGGAGTTGTGCGTCTTACAGTTCTCCAAATTGGGGCCACTGTTTCCTGGGCGATGTCCAGGGTGGTCGGGTGTAATCTTCGGCCAAACTTCTTTTTGGCCCACCTGGCCGCCACCTGGAACGCCTCTGGCCAGTTGTTGAGCTGAATTCTCTCCAATTTTTTGGTGAGTTGTTCCAGGATCTTGAGATAGTGTTCCTCCAAGATCTGCATGCATGTGTGGAGCCAGTTCCGGGCATTCCCCGTCAGTAACAACATGGTGTCCTCTGTCGGGGAGGCCGGTCTCACCAGGGTGGCCAGTTCCTGCATCTTTTTAAATAAACTGGTGGGTGGTGCTGTCCCGGCTCCAGACACTGCAGTGTTCTGCAGGTGATGCGTTGTCTGGATGACTCGGAAGAGGGTCCTAGTGGCCTCAGCGAAAGCCGTCATGGTGTTTTGGTGTGGGTAAGGTGGTGTGTTTTTAGGTGTTTTTAATTTTCTAATTTTGAGAATAACGCAAGACTATTTTTTTGTGGTTTAAACTGTTTTTATTTTCTAGAATTGTCAAATATTTTTCAAATTTTACAGATTTTTAGTGTTTTTTTAGTAATTTTTTATCATTAAAAATGTTGTGCAAGCGGCGGTGCAGGTTTCGACTGTTTGATAGCGTGCTGTCAACACGAGGTTGACGCTTATCAAAGCAGTCTATACTTACCAAGACTGTTACCTTGTGGTTTAGTTGACACCGTTAGGTTTCCACCACAAGGTAGTGCAGTCTGTACCGTGTTGCTGCAGGATTCCTCCTGGTGTCTCGTCCGTGAAAATGTTCAGGTTTGTTTTGCTCTTTCGGGATCAGCAGCGGGAGAGTTCCTCCGAGTAGGATGTGTTCCTCTGCTGTCTTCCAAAGCATATGTCGACACAACGTTTCGCCTTGTCTTAGGCTTCTTCAGGTGTGAGTGTGAGAGGATTGTGGTTCTGTTTATCAGGTCACAGAGAGGACCTGTTTGAGGCCACTGGTTTGTGGGGTCCTCATTGGTGGATGTGTCCCCTTTGTGTCCTTAATAGCCCTAGCTCTCTGGAATTTTTGTCCAAAACGGCTGTTTCCTGCCAGTAGTTAACCTTTTGTTTCCTGTGATGGGTGATTCTTTTGTTATTTTAAAGACCTATTTTAAAGATGGTTCTATTAAATGGCCCTAGCATTCCAGTAGTTTGGCCTGAATGGCTATATTCCTCCTGTAATTTAGTCTTTTGTTTCTTCTAGTGGGTAATTCTTTTGTTATTTTAAAGACCTCTCTCTGGCTCGGATGAGCCTATTCAGAGTGGTATTAACAAGATCGGTAGTCTTTAGTGTAATTCTGTCCCAGCTATCAGCAGTTACTGAAGGCTCTGGCTAGTTAGGTAAGTAAGAAATCTTTATTTCCCAAGTTGTCCCATATTAGGGCCTCTTGGGAAATAAAAGTTTGCACTGGCCATTCAGGGTACTGAAGCCTTTAAGTAGGAAGAATTTGGTCCCTCTTGTGTCGGTGCTCTATGTGCGTTGATTTAGTCCTCTTGGAAATAGAGTGCTAAGTTTGAGAATCCAGTGTTTCTCAAACCTGCGTCTCTCCTCCGGTGTCCAATTGTTGTTCATTTGAAGGCCCGATATTTCTAGTGCCTCAAGTCCATGGTGAAGGAAATGAGCCACCAGGTGTGTGTCTGTCTCTCTGTGATTTCTAATGTTGTATATATGTTGTGCTAGTCTACATTTAATTGTGTTCCCTGTTTCTCCTACATATATTATACCACATTGTTTGCACTTAATGGCATATATGCAGTTTTTAGTGTTTTTATTTAGTGTTTGTTTTATTATGTAGGTTGTGTTGGTAGTGGTGTTTCTGACTGTAGTGGCTTGTTTGTAAAATATTGGGCCCTGTGTCGGTAAAGTATTAATTTCTGGTAGTTTGCTGCTTACCAGATGATCTTTAAGATTTTTATTTCTTTTATATGCTGAGATAATTTTATATTCCTGGATAATGTTTGTGTTCTGTAGAGTGCGGGTTAGATTTAATTTAATTTTTCTGTTTGCAGCTAGGCTAAATGCTGAGTAGGTGGTGATTAGCGTTAGGGTTAGGGTTAGGGTTAGGGTTAGGGTTAGGGTTAGGGTTAGGGTTAGGGTTAGGGTTAGGGTTAGGGTTAGGGTTAGGGTTAGGGTTAGGGTTAGGGTTAGGGTTAGGGTTAGGGTTAGGGTTAGGGTTAGGTAAGTAAGAAATCTTTATTTCCCAAGTTGTCCCATATTAGGGCCTCTTGGGAAATAAAAGTTTGCACTGGCCATTCAGGGTACTGAAGCCTTTAAGTAGGAAGAATTTGGTCCCTCTTGTGTCGGTGCTCTATGTGCGTTGATTTAGTCCTCTTGGAAATAGAGTGCTAAGTTTGAGAATCCAGTGTTTCTCAAACCTGCGTCTCTCCTCCGGTGTCCAATTGTTGTTCATTTGAAGGCCCGATATTTCTAGTGCCTCAAGTCCATGGTGAAGGAAATGAGCCACCAGGTGTGTGTCTGTCTCTCTGTGATTTCTAATGTTGTATATATGTTGTGCTAGTCTACATTTAATTGTGTTCCCTGTTTCTCCTACATATATTATACCACATTGTTTGCACTTAATGGCATATATGCAGTTTTTAGTGTTTTTATTTAGTGTTTGTTTTATTATGTAGGTTGTGTTGGTAGTGGTGTTTCTGACTGTAGTGGCTTGTTTGTAAAATATTGGGCCCTGTGTTGGTAAAGTATTAATTTCTGGTAGTTTGCTGCTTACCAGATGATCTTTAAGATTTTTATTTCTTTTATATGCTGAGATAATTTTATAGTCCTGGATAATGTTTGTGTTTTGTAGAGTGCGGGTTAGATTTAATTTAATTTTTCTGTTTGCAGCTAGGCTAAATGCTGAGTAGGTGGTGATTAGCGGAATGATTTTGCGCGTGTCTTGTTGTCTGGTGGTCAAGAAAGTTTTCCGGACCTGTCTGAGGAAAGATCTGGAATACCCCCTTGGTTTTAATGCATTGAAGAGGGTCTGGGTAGCCTCTTCAAAATCTATTACCTGTGTGCAAATCCTGTTGAACCTGAGCAATTGTGATTTGATCAGGCCCTTGAAAGTGTGTTTAGGGTGGAGACTGTTTTTATGTAAAAGTGTGTGTGTGTCAGTCTCTTTAAAGAAAACTTTAGTGTCTAAGGTGTGTGTTTGGGAAAAAGAGGGTCCCTTGTATGTGGTAGTGTCCAAGAAATCTATTTGTTGGTTATGCGTGATGTATTTAACTGTTATCATTCTATGGTGTGTGTTGAGGATTTGTATAAAGTGTTTGAAGTCCTCTAAACTGTGTGTCCATGTTCCCCATATGTCATCTAAGTATCTAAAATAATTGGTGGGTAATTTGGGGCATTTTGGAAAAACAGTCTCCTCCCAGTGTGCCATGTAAATGTTAGCGTAGGCCGGTGCAAATTTCTTACCCATCGCTGTGCCGCTGATTTGTAAAAAGAATTCTTTGTTGAATTCAAAATCATTTTTTGTCAGGTTTATTTCTAACAGTTGTAGGAGAGATGTATCCGGGCGGCTGTCGTCCGGGTATTTCTCCATCCAGAGTTTTACAGCTGTTAGCCCTGCTGCAGTGTTTATGTTTGTGTAGAGACTATCTATGTCAATTGTGAATAAAATGGTGTCCTGTGTTATTTTAGTGTTTTTAACTATGCGTATGAAGTCGTATGTGTCTTTTATGTAGCTGTTGTGTTTAGTTGACAGTGGAGTGAGGAAATGGTCTATGTATTCTGCGATCCTGTAGGATTCGCTGTTGCAGTCTGAAACAATAGGTCTCCCTGCCGGGATCTCATATGGTACACTCCAGGACTGAGGCTGTTTGTGTATTTTGGGGAGGAGGTAAAAAACCCTTGGTCTAGGATTTTCCTCCCCCCTTAGGTAAAAACTTTGTTTTTTTGTGATGTAATTGTTTTCTAATAGTGTCTGTATAATGTCATATATTTCTTGTGCTGTGTCTAGATATATGGGTCGAATTAATTTTTTATAGTGTGTAGTGTTGTTTAATTGTCTGTGTGCTTCTTGGATGTACTGTGTTCTGTCCATGATTACTATGGCACTCCCCTTGTCAGCTGGTTTGATGACAATTTGTTTATTGTTTGCCAGCTGATGTAGTGCTTGGCTCTCTCCTCTGCTGAGGTTGTTTTTGTCTTTATGGGTTTGGGGGTTAAGTGCCTTGATCAGGGTGTTGTTGTCTTTTATGAGTTGTGTGATTGTACCCGGGATTTGGCTCTCCCTGGGTTCCCAGTTGGATCGGGCCATAAAGGGTGTTCTGTTT